>NC_045497.1:4634937-4963046 GCF_009650955.1 Corvus moneduloides
TTTCAGCTCACAGAAGGATTTGCCCTAGGACAATGTGTTGTTTGACTTCTCGCAAAGCAGAAAAGGTCCCATCTTCCACAGAAATTCTACCAAAAACCTGCATAGTTCAACACACCTTTGAGGTCCTGAACTAGTAATGGGAAGCTGGATAATGCACGGCAATGACAGCTCAGTCACAGAATACTGCAGTAGATTCATGTGAGATACAAACCTCTGTGTGTATTTTTAGTCTGCATTTCCAAAACATTTGTATAATGAAATTACAGATGAATTAAATTAAGGATTCAGTATCACATAGATACATAACAAATGTGCAAGATTTCCGTGAATTTTCTGTAGTTTCTTGAGGTTTGCTTGAAGCTGACCAGAATGTTCTGCACTTGAGATTTCTAGGCAGCAAGGTGTATGAATCATCAGAATATTGAATGTATCAGTGGAGCAGCAGTTGCTGGATTTTCAAAATAGGAGATGTCTTCTGGTTCTTCAGAGTCCTTGCTTTCTTTAGCCATATACTGCGTATCCTGGACTCCAACTGCTAATTGGAAGGAAATTGTCTTCATGTTTTTGTAGGTTCAGATTTAGTGCAGCACAATATTTAGTACTGAGTCTCCAGTGCTGGAAGCCCCCTAAATGTTTCAGTGGAGCATGGGCAATTTGGTCAAGGGTTGATTTTTTTACCTAAGATTAAAAAAACTTGCTTTAAATTAGGGGGTAGACTATAAAGGCACAGTTAAGACTAGAAAAATTAAGTAGCTGTTACATGAAGTTAAAATGGCTTCTGGAGTAGGAACAAAGCACAGTGTCCTTGAGCAGAAGGCTGCCTGTTCAACTGTTCTGTCCCTGATCCAGGAAAACTCAGAACTGCCCAGAAGGTTTCTCTGCTATACATTTTTCAAATGGGGGGCTTGTTACTACTGGTGTCATAAGAAAGGTTTCTTCATTTTGGTATTTGCAAATTAGCAGTGACTGAGCTGATGCAGAAGAAACTGGTGACATCTGTGCTATTCCCTCCAACGGGTGAATAATTCATAATTCCATATGCCATGCATTTGAGCAGGCATCAGAGCACCTTATGGGGTAGTTCTCAGTACAGACAAGAAATTGTTAAATTGGAGCTAACAGAAATTAATGTTCTTTGGCTGTAAGAAGAAAAAACTGTAATTTTCCTGCTTTCATATGAATTTACACAAAGATAAAGCATAAGCTTACTCCTTGGTCACAGACTGAGCATTTCATCGCATCTACTCCAGAACTAACTAAGGACTTCTGAATTAGTTTTCTCTCATATGTCTTGTTTTCAATTATAGTTTCACTTATCAGTGTCAAATGAGTTGGTTGTAGACATTGCACTGATAAGACACTGATAAGGAGCAAAATAAGTCAGGAAAATTGAAGAAAGTTTAAGACATTTTACTTTTTTTAAAAATAAAACCAAGAACAATTATTGTAAAATAATACAGTTTATATTATGATTTTTATTTCCGAAGCTTGTAGCGATATGATAGTTCAACACACATGAAAGAAACAGAAAAGCAAACACAGATAAGCTGACATTTAGCAAATGATGACCATATTGATTATCATGACTGAAGTGCCATAAAATTTAGGAAACCTGATGCACTGCAGCCACTTGACGTGCAAAGCCTTTGCCCTGAGCTCTGCACATTCAGGTCGTGCTGCACTAAATATGCCCCAGAAAAGCTGCAGGCTCCAAAGATGCATTATACCTCAGTGACACATTCTGACCTGGTGTTGCACATGTTGTCAAACAAATCTACTGTACAGTTAGAAAATGAGACAGGCATAAAGAAAAAAATGGTGTATGCTAATTAAAAAGCTTCTACACATCAGCTCTAAAGTGACCCATCAAAACTGGGTATTTTCCAAGCACCCCTTAATTCAGGATGTGTATTTCAATTCCTGCGTGTCTCCACAACAAGGGAAGGCAGGAAATTCCTGATGCCATAGTCAGACGAGCAAGCTTTCGCTTGGTAGATCAGTTCCAGCCAGACCTACCATATTTTGCCACAAAATAACATTAAGTATCAAGAGCAGAAAATCTGTATCAGTAGTGGAAAGATTTTAGCTTAGAATACCCAGTATTTTCCTAATTTGTAAATAACTGGTTCTCTCTGAAGCTAATTCCTCCGTTTTGATACATCATGTGGTAGATGAACATGCCAGAAGCACTTAACCAGTCAAAAACACGGGTTTTTTTTTGTTTTAAAAGAATACATATCATGTAATGTGAAATAGTCTTTGGTAGCATTTAAAACCCAAGCATATAATACCTGCAAAATCACATTTCAGATGTACATCTCTTTGCTGCAGGGTTTTTTCTTACTGCAAAATCTTTTTCTTCTAGTAAACTTCTGGTTAGTAAAAAATCCTATGAAATGTTCCATACTCTGGGGGGGGGGGGGGGGGGGGGGGGGTGAGGGTGATCCTTAGAGTTGTGTGGTATCCCCATAGATCTGAAATTCTTTGACTATATTTTCCATGGATCATCTTCTCACACAAATATAGGAATAGTCTTTAGTTTGTGTAAAATAAGAAGCACTTGATTTTCTGGCATAGAATGGCATGGTTGCTTGTTTCAACTGTCTTTAGGGCCTGGAAAACAAAAAGTAGATATTCTATTGTTCATCATTACTTAAATGTAATGTTCTTTTTTCCTCCCTCTCTTTGTCTTTCCTAACACCTCTTTATTTCTTTTCTTAGTACCTATTTTGGTTTCTCCTGGTGCACAGTATCTGTTCAATTTTCTGGGGCTTTCTTATTCCTTCAGAGTTTGTAAAATCTGTTTAGAAGTGCGTGGCACCAAAAAATACGGTAGAGATCACTTCCCAATGTTCACATGTTATCCACTACTTCTGGAACTTAGTCCTGTAGTGCTTCCTAGTGAATTTTACCTCTGTGCACCAGAGTAATCCCAGCCCCAAGCACCTGATATTATAACAGCACATGCACACTATCTGGGAAATTCTTCTGAAGCACATGAGAGCATGCAGGCCCCACACCACACAGGCAGCTCTTGCTGGGTCTGTCTGAGGCCCTGTGTAACAGGAAAATAGCTTGTTTTATCAAAATAGGAACCTTAGAAATTTCCCAAGCGATTCCTGTGACCCTGTTGAGAAGAAGATGCTTGTCAAAAAAGCCTGATGAGCAGTTTACTTACGAGTACCTGCCTGACATCTTCCTTGCAACAGCAATTATTATTCCTGCAAGGATTCCAACTGCAACAATGATTCCAATAATTATTCCAACCAGTGCAGTTGTTCCCAGACCACCTGAAAGAAGAAATTTGGAATGTTAGCATGTATCTCATGGAGACCATTGATAAGAGGCTACTGATAGACCTGATGCTGTTCTGCTGCATCCCACTCCTTGGGGAAATTTCTTACTATCTTGTGAATTCTGAAGTAGGTTTGGATGTTCAGCAGCCTGCAAACATGCCTTTGGCTGAGGGGCTCCGTATGGATGTTGGTATGGAGACAGCAATCAGGTGAACCAGGGAAGGCAGTTCAGGGAGCAGGCTGTGCCTCCTCCTGAACTTTTACTTAATGGCATGGGTACAGGAAGGGCTGCTGGAAGGGGAGTTGCCTGGCAGTTATGTTCCCCCTTGTCATGATAAGCAAATCTTCTGTTTAATACCTTCATCAGTTTTCTCTGGTTCCCCACTCCGTTCACCTGTAAAGCCAGAGAGACAATAATTACTTGCTCTGCTTTGTAACAGTGTTACATTCCAATTTGTAAGGCTATATCCAAGGAAAACTTTTATTGACTCTGTCACAATGGTTTGAAGTTGTTCTTTTGATAGGAAGTGAGCAAATGAAGTTTGAGAGAGTATTTGAGATTTCCAGATATTGTTTAGTAGATGGCAGTAGAACTTTGATATATGAAAACAGAAATGAAAGGGTTTTTTACCATCGACACTTTCTGTGTTAACTTCATAAGCAGTAGAATTTTCACTTTCCCCCTCCAGGACAAAGGCACTTTCCGTGGTCTTCAGGTGTCCAATCTGCAAGAGATTTGTTACATTGTGTAGTCTTGTGGGCAGTTACAAGAAGTGGGGGGAAAAGAGGGAAAAGAAAACCTGAGTACATTCAGTCTTCATGTATAAAGTAGCATTTAAATTTCTTAGTCTGTCAGGTGTGGATGCTTTTTTAGCTGTCACTGCTCAAGTTTGACATGTGTACAGCAACCAAAACAAACCAAGATAAGCTGATTTGTCTTCCCAGCTAGAGGCTTTCTACATCAGATCTCTTGGTAGGACTGCAAAAGGTATAGGAGGCCGCAGAATTTTGCAGACCTGCCTTTTTTCATTGGTTTTTTAAAAGTTTGTGAGTTTAGTTTCAGTGAAACTGCTTGGGAGATACTGAATTGGAAGAGGTGGGAGGTGGCAGGGAATAAGCAGGTAGCATAAAGGATCTTTTATTTAGCATATATACTCACCACTGTTGGAAATTCTTCAAATTCTGTGTCATTTCTGTCTCTGAAATCAATTGTTGCACTTTCTTCTCCTTCTAGAACTGAGCTTGCTAAATAAAATTTTAGAAAATGAGTCAGGATTTTACTTGGTAGTCACATGTTCTGGCTCCTCTGACAAATAAACTGTTAAACATGACCTCTGTGTAGTGTTCTCTCTCTCTGTCCCTGCCCACCTGGGAATGGGACATTTTTTTTTAATAAGTCTGAATTTTGTTATACTCTTGTCCAAAGCAGTAGGACAAAAAGCTTAAATACCCATCACTTAACTCTGGCACAACCTTGAAACATACTGGTTATTAACATTTTGTCCAAGAAATTATTTCCTTTTTTATTAAGAAAAGATTCCCCAAAGTGGATGTGATTATTCCAGATTTCAAGCTAAACATTAGCTTAAGTATTGGGATAGATTACTTCAAGCATCTTCCATTTTCTAAAATAATAAAAGCTTTCTCACATCTTTCAGCTCAGCCCCAGCTGCAACCTTTATTTTTAGAGCTGCCACCAATGCTTATGGGTGCAGCTATAGTTTGGAAATATTCCTACACAAAGTAGTCCTGAGGCTTTCCTAAAGTTGCAAACCTTAGTTGCCATCATTTGAATTTTTAGATAACAATGTAAGGCTTTTTTTTTTTTTTTCTTTAATTCTAGACCCCTAGTTCATCTGTGCTCTTTGATAAAGTGGATCTTTAGATTTTTGCCCACACAGTGCTGTTAATTTACAAATACAGCAAGAATTCCTCAGTAGGGAAATGAGCTGGAACAAGGCAGAACAGGAGATATATGGCTGTGTGGAGATAACTGGCAGTACCAAGAATGTGCTGAAAACATAAGTATTATTTAATTCAATTTCTTACTGATTCATAAACCTGTGACAGGCAGAGTGTGATGTTAATGTGGTGTGAGATCTCCTGGGAGTTTGTAATTCCTGGTGATTACAAAGCCAGGTGAGGCTGCTTGTCCTGCTGCTGCCTGGGGCATAAAGGTTCCGCTAATTCCAGAGACTAGTGCTGAAACTGAAGCAAAGAGCTGATAGTAGGTGTTGTTCTGAGCAAGTACTTAAGGCAAAAAAAGCACTAAAAACTTCTGAAAAAATCTTTCCTGGATTCAAGTTTTGCATGTAACTTCTATCTGTCAAAGCTATTTGCAGGAGTTCTTTTAAAAAATGAAAATTACTGTACCATTTGAATATCTTATGTATGAGAAATATTCACAACCTCTTTGTTTTATTAAATTGTAGCACTGTTTCTACTAATTACACTTTTTATTTAGTGACCTAAAAACATTCTCATCTCCTCTGCATATGAAGTTAGGCAATTTCTAAATTGTTAGTTTGGTTCCAAATACTTTTTATGAAAAACTTTACTGCTCCTAAATGCACCCCACTTGTTTTATATATGATATAGAGACAAGTAAACAGCTTTTGTTCTGTGACTGAAATCAGAAAGGATGGGCATTTTGCTTGATATCAGTCAAAAATGAAAAAAAAAGGATAGAATCTCTTTAGATCAGCTGTGCAGATATCATTTGGAAATTGTTTTTCTTTAGTCAGGAGTTCCATTTAACTTTTGTTCATTTTTACCTGCTCCTTTTAATACAAAAATGTTATTTAAAATAAAAATGCCAATATTTAATTTTAAAATTGGTAAAAATATGTACTGGCAGCTTAAAGGAAATTTTTCATACAGAAGATGAATGATTTGGCATTGAGGAAAAAAAATCTGGTTTTGCTCTAAACTCTCATTTGAATTCTACTGGAAACTTGCAAATATTTTTCCTTTGTTCCCAAAACTGTTTTCTGAACCAAAATAGAAAATTTTTATCCATCCCCACCAATGTAAGACTGAGAGCTTTGTCCCTTTGCCGAGAGACCAAACACTGAACTAAACTTAGATTTCTAATTCCATGTTTACTGAAGTAAATAGAATTTTGTATTTCTGTATCCTTCTAAGCCTGAATACAGATACAGTTTCTATTTAGGAGCCAAAATGATCTACTCGTAGTACTTTAGGCAGTAGCAGATGAAGAAACTATATTCATGTTATGCCAACACGAGGCCAAATATAGTGGCTAATTAAGCCAGTCAGTCTCCCAGAAATCACCTTATAATCCATGGAAAGACTAGAACAGGGTAAATCAGAGTTCCAAGTTAGATGGTAAAAGTAATGGTTTGGTCATTTTTGATTGAAATACTCCAGGTATTGTTGAAGTAGCATAAAGGGGCTGACTTTTTGTTGTATATTTAGACACTTTCTAAATGTTAGTGTGATTTAAGATATAGCACTACTTTATAATCCTTTTTTTTGCTTATAAAATAATATCTTAAAAATACAATATTGTGGTGTACAATCATGGCTATGTAAATGTTAAGGGTGAACAAAGAAATAGCAATAAAACTCAGCAGCACAAATGTGTATGAATCAGTTTACCTTGTAATCCCAGTCAGAACCGAAGAAACATCCCTTATTCACTAGTTGAAAATAAACACAGATGGAGAAAACCAATTACTAGAGGAAAATCCACCAGTAGAAGGTGAAATAAATTTTGTATGTTAACAACAAGCAGCTTATTGGGAGAAGCTGCTTATACTCCTGGCATGGCAGTGGCTTTTAGCCCTGAAAAGTTGCCTGATAGTGAAGGCAGGAAAGGAAAGTGTGTCACGCAGCAAAGGTGTAAAGAATTAGTGAATGTCACAAAGAAAAATAAAATAAATATTCTTCTGTGTGTGATACTTGTTGCAGATCCTTAGCCAGGAGTGGCATGTAGAAAACCTATTTCAGTGCCTTTGCCCTCACAGTACCGTGATTGACAAAAGGAGGTGGCCCAGATTAATCTTGCCTAATTTTAAGTTCTTAATAAAGGCACCTAAATAAAGTGTCTGCTTGCTCTTATCTTCTTTTATAGTCTGTAGGGAAAAATAAATACCTCTAGAAAATAATTCAGCACACCTGAGATTTGGGTCATCCTTGGTAGCACTGCCTTTTCTTAACTGCAAAGGGAAACTGGAATACATAGGCTCCCCTATGAACTGCCCAAAGCTCAGACTGACCTGATTTCTGTCAGTCTGAAGGTCTTGCCCGAGCCCTGTTCAAGCTGAGGTTCTGTATCTGATGCAGAATACTCCCTGGACTCTGTTTCCAGGTTCACTTTGGACAGACAGTGGAGGTGGCTGGGTGGCAGTTAAACAGACACTGCCGAATTATTACCCAGAGAAAGACTGGGAGGCAATTTATTATCAGTGTTTCACATTTGTAGGAAGGAATACTGGATATTAGACAGCTCTTCATCAGAGAAAGTCATAATGAAGTTAAATATTGAAATTAAATTGGGAGACATTATTGGACTTTAAGCTTCTTTCGCTGTACCCAGTACAAGGCTCTGCACGACTGACGTCAAAGGGAATATGAATGGGATTTAAGGGGTGTGTGCTTGTGTCATTTCTTGGTTTCATCTGATGTGGGCCAAATGTAGCAAAAGTCAGGGTTAAGTGGTGCTTCTGCATGTGTTCTTAATCTTATCTTAGAGGAGGCTGTAAATAAAAACATTGCCTCACTGTGCTGGGGCTGTCTCCAAGGAGCTTCCTCTGTTTGCAGCTATACGTTGCTGCAGATGTGAATTAATCATTGCATCCCGTCCTGCCAACGTTCCAGCTGGGAGCCTTTCAGTTCAAAGTCCCAGCTGCTCTCAGGCTGCAGCTTCTCACACCAGGACAAAATTCGATGTCTTTAAAAGTTTAATACCACTTTGAAAACCTCCCATGCTTGAGCATCCCATGACCCCCTTAGGGGAAGCTGAGCTCACTACTTCCATGCACAGAGTGACAGTTTACTAGAGAAACCTCTTAGGGCTGCTTTCAAAGCACAGTGGTTGTGTTGGAAAGGAGAGGGAGTTGTAAAACTGTTGTTCATTAGCATTTCTTTCAGGTATCTCCAAAACCAACAAAGATACTTCTGAAGATGAAAAATGTTGTAGGATGTTGTTTCTTTCCTCGCATAAACCTGAATAAACCCAAACACTAGTGGGTAAAGGGAGTTGTAAGCCTGTATTTTAGCTTAGTCCTTGAAATAGGAAGCCTGCAAAATAGAATGTTTCCATTTCTGATAAGAGACCAGGAGATAAAAATGGCAAACCTTACAGGATTCCCTCTAGCAAGAACTGCAATAATCCTTTGCTCATTGCCCTCTGCTTCTACTTGGGAAAAAAAAAAAGAAAAAAGAAAAAAAAAAAAAAGAAAACCAGCTTCAGTTATTTATAACAGCTAAATATATTAGCTAGCAGAGAGTTTAGCAGGATGGGTCACTTGGGACATATCACTTTTCTGTTGGAGATGTAACTGAGCAAACATCTGGAGCTGACTGATGGTTTTCAGTATCTGCTTCCGGAATTGTTACAGACCAAGTGGTGTTGTTTGAAGGATTGTGTATGGATGTGTGTGTTGGCCATCCTGTTTTGACTGCATTTTATTCAGCATTTATGTCCTGATACAGGAATTCCCTTTCTGAGGAAGTATTCTTCACTCAGAGACCTTAATTTGATTGTGAGCAAACTTAGCCTTAGTCAGTATCTCATTATTGGAATTAGTTCGGTTGTAGTTCAGTGAAAACTTCTATTCATGGTGGTGGAGGTTTAACAAAAATGTGTGGTTTGCAAGGGATCTTCCTCTTAAATACAGCAGCTCTGTAAATTTCAGAAGCAATTTTGTCTGTTTTTTGGCTTCACCCTCAATTAAAGTGTATTCCAGAGTCATGTCCAAAACCTACAACATTAGCTTAATTTTGTTGGAAAATAGTTTTCCATTATTTTTACACTTTTGGATATTTTTTTAAAAGTATACAGGTGTCTCTTTTGTTGTGAAATTTTCAACACTGCCAAATCCAGTCCACAAATTTTTTTGTACTTTGAAAATGCAAGGGTTTGAAGAAAATAATACAGTGGATTCTGGGGTCTGAATTTTGCAATTTGAATCTTTGTACAGTTAAAATTTTCAGACTTTAGAAAAGCAGGGAAGTTTGTTAATGAGAACTGAAATTCTCATTTGTACCTCGGGCTCCTGCAAAATCATATCTGCAGTATCCAGAGAGCTCTGTGCCCTTGGCCTGTTTTGGGCCACAACACTGGCATTTTCTTTCTCTGCTAATTCTTTCTGGAAGCTGGAGTAATCTGTCATGCCATTAAAAATCCCCTGGCGTGTATTTAAGGGCCTAGACTGTTGTTCAGGAGAAAGTATGTACTGTCTAAATCCTGAAGTGCTTTCTGCAGTTTCTTTAGACAAAGAGTGACAGCTTTGCTTTATACAACGAAGGAAGCTGGATGACAGAATACCAGAAATTTTGGAAAGTATCTGCCAGTTGGAAAATGGTCGTGAAGCACAAGGAAGGATTTAGCTCAGCCTTATTTAGAGTATGACTGACATTGTTCAGGTATTCCATGTAGCTTGTGATGACAGTGCTTTGCTGATTTGTCAAAAACATTTCCTTTAGTCACCACACCCTGCTACAGATGGGTTTTATTGCTGGGCTGGCTTAGCCAAAGGAACAAAGCCAGAGTTTAAATCGACAGTGCCAAGTGGCAAAGAACCACTCGGCTGCTCCTCAAGTAAATCACATGTCTTCTGAACGTTACGATATTCTACTGACAGAAAATGTACTTTAACTGGGCAGCAACTGCTCTTAAGTGCTTGGTGTGTGTCATGACCCCCAGCCAGAGTCACGAAACAAAGCCAGGAGAGGAGAAGCTGGAAACTTCCTAAGCTTTGTCTTACGCATGGTAAAATCAGCCACAGAGCTGTGGGCATTAGGAAGGAAATTACAAACTCCATTACACGATATTCCTTTAAAATATTCCTTGCAGAACTAGAGATGAGTATTCCGAATGTATGCTTTTAATAATGTTGCTGTGTCAACCTCTGCTTTCTTGTCTACTAAGTACACTTACCCCAGACTTGCTATCCCATGCATGTGGGATAAAATGACTTTTTAACTGAGATTTGCTGCCCCGTGACCCTGTTTCCCTGTTTGCAGTTTTACTAACAGTCTAATTGTTTCCTCTGAGCAGTGAGGGCTGGAACAAAAAGGTTGGACTTGTGATCAAGGTGTAAATGTCTCTTGTATCTTGCTGTAAGTGGCAGAATCACAGAACCATCTTTCACTGCATGGCTGACTAGGAAGGAGAGTTGCAGCCAAGACAAGGAGAAAAGTACAAAACTTGGTGTAAGGGATCAGTAAATTGGACAGATGTGCAGTAGAAAGCAGACATCTGCATACAAGTACTGGGATAGGTAAATGCAACCGAAAGGAATTAAGAAACAACCTCTAATACAGTAATAAACTAATCTTTTCCCTAAATGACTTCCTTCCCTGAACTCTGAGACTACAGCCATGTGCCCTTTCACAGTTGCCTTGTTGTAGATTACTAACCCTTTGTATCTGCCAGCAGAACCCTTTGCAAGTTCCTCAACTCATTTGTTTGAAATACTCATGCCAGACACTGAGCTGGAAATTCTTAGGTGTTAATTCTGTTCACACAGTGATTTTTGGCTGCCTACTTTATGTTGCCATGCAGCAGGCAAGTTCCCTTCAAATGTGTTTAGTCTGACTTTTATATTCCACTGACAATAGGCTAGCTAATGTTTGGATGGGCTTCATAGTCATAAAACCATTGAAATATGGGTTTGGAGTTAAGTGTGTCCCCATTACAGATTTAGTAGTGTCTCAAGCTCTCCTAACAGAGTACATGCCTGGAAATGGTGATGGTGTCACAGCTGAATTGCGCCTTCACAAAGGATTATTCTGATGCAGTTTGTACTGGATGTTGTAGTGTTTGTAATCAACAACTACAAGGATGGAAAAAACATTAGGAAGTCATAAAGCAACATGAGAATGTGCTCAGCATCAGCTTCTATGTCCTTTGAGAGTTTTTGGACAAGCTTCTGAGATGGAGAGTTGGAAATCAATAGTACATTTGTCCCTTATTTTTCCTCATTTGTTTCTCTTTAGCACATCCTAGCATACCTATACTCCCAATCCCACATCTTTTTCTGAAATGCTGTTTAAAAAAATTGTACACTGCAGAGCTCTGAGCTTTGCTGTGGGATTAATCCCCATGGAGGGGATGGGCTGTGCACACACAAATCAGAGAGGCCCTTTGAGAAGATCTGGGAGGCTGCGAGTGGTAGGATCTGGCAGCGTTTGGGTTCCATCCTGTAGTCCCTGACCACATCCAGACAAAAAGCAAACAAACCAACAAAATAAACATGCCACTGAGCCAGCCCATGTGCCCAAGCCGGGCCAGCAGCAGCAGCGGGCATTTCTGTGGTCCACGTGTGACTCACCTCAAGTGACACATGGAGAAACACCACACGGTCCTGTCAGAGCCTCACAGCCTGAAAACCTTCCTGCACTGCCTCATTATCTACCAAAATGCTCTCCAGGTTCTTTGCTGCTTTCTTTTTTTTGTTGTTGTTGCTTTTTTTTTTCAGATGATTTACAAGTCCGCAATCTGAGGTAAATGCATGAATTGAGTGGAAACTGATGAATTGCAGGAGCTGAGAATCTGGCCTCTCTGTTTCCAGTTTTAGTGTGCAGCCTGAGTTAATGAAAGGTCCTCTTGTAAGCCCTTAAATATCACTATTTTCTTTGTTTATGAAGTTACAGATTCAAAAACTAACTGTTGGGATACAGGTGTGCAAACCTCTCTGCTTGCCCAGCCAAGAAGAAAGTGAATTTTATTTGTTCTCTGCTGGTCTTCTGCAAAGACACTGCAAAACACAGTTACACTAACTTGCAGACCTACTAACTGAGATTCAGCAAGATGATTTTCTCCTTTCTGTGATAATTGTTTTGGGTATTGGACATGTAGAGTTATATTCATACCATGAAGAGGCATACATGGGACATGTGTAAGAGTACTCATCATTCTTCATGCAGGATGAAAGGTTGTGTGGTGTTTATTTAGTAGAAAACTGGTTCCCTTTTGAGTCAAATGTGACTGTTCCATCTGCTTGTAGATTTTTTTTACAACCAGCAGTTACAGAATCTGATTTTCAAAAGACTTTAGAGTTGTCTGATTTTATTGTTTAGTTTTGCCACTGAAATAGTGACAGAGTTTGGGTAAATCAGGACTCTTTTGAAACAATCTTTTCTCGTGATTTTGTCAATTCTCTTTATTATGGTTTTGAAAAACAGAAAACTTTTTTCTTTCATAGCTGACTGTAAACGTCAACTTCCTTTCTTAACATATAGACACTTTTTATCTGAATTATCCTGTCCGTTTTTTTACTTTCAGTCCAAACCGAATGTAATGTGACCTAGTATAAACCTGACTTGCATAAGGAGATATAATCTAATATTTGCCTCTAGGTAAGATCAGGCACATGGACAGTTGATACAGCTCAAGTGGCATGTGGTATCTTGTTAAACAATCATGTTAATTTTTGTTCATGTTCTGTGACAGCCAACAGAGTAATCTCCTTCCGTTCAATGATACAGCACCATGGGAAAGGTTTGGAATCAGGAAATGCATTGCCTCTGCAAAGCACTGGTTTGTATGCTTGTTCAGGCCAACTTCCATCTCAACTCTTTTGGTCTGATTCTGTGTGTGAAGATTTGCCTAAGTTTTGACATGCTGAACAAGATCAGCAGGGCAAAAATGTATCTGCTAATCATACAAAAATAAAAATAAAACCAATAATAATAATAATAGTAGTAGTAATAATAATAATAATCCTTTCAAAAATTGGAAGTATGCTTCCTGATGGAAACAAAGCTGCTTTTCTTGATTTGGTCTCAATCCATAAACTGGAGTGCCCAACCATAAGAAAAGGGTAGCTGCAGGTTTCTTTATGGACTTTTCCAGGTTAAGAGGTATCAGAAGGAGACCTTTTTCCTCTAAAACCTTCAGGCCACACTGTGTTCCCCAGAGGTTTGGGTATCTGGATAAACCCACTCCACCAAGTGCTGTACAAGTCAAGCCTTCTCCCATCTCCCTGTCAGCCATCAGAGATTGCTGAAGGTGGCATTGTCATTTCATGTCTGTTCTAACTTGTCATTGCTGATGGTTATCAGTAAACAGCAGCGATACACACTAAATACTGCAGACTGACTTATTTTATAACTGGAGTCCGTTTTCCTGATGTATCCTTTGGAAGTTGTCCTAAATGACTGGCTCCATGTGAAGAAAAAGTCATAAACCCTAAACAGACACAGAAAGCCTTAATATTGTAAACCACATTCTTGATGCAGCTCTGGAGTTCAGTGCAAACTGTACAGGTAATAAAGCAGAGGTAGGATTTTGCAAGCAGGAAATCTATTTTTTATGGCTAGTAGGGTTTCAGCCTGATCATTGCTGGACTCCTCTCAGAGTTGAGAGCATATACACTTAAGAACTCCCCAAAAGCCTGAAGATGAAGTCTTTCTACCTGTAATTCTGGTATCTTAGATTGCTTAAGGTAATTCTATAAAATAATGATGGTTTTGCCTCATTTCTGATGTCTTTAAACTTTGGTACATTTAATATTGATGCTTTTTAAGGATAAGGTGGCTGGGTGAGCCTAGAAAACAACTTTTGTGATTTGCCTAGTATCTGTTGATTTTAGTTTTTCTGTGAAATTTTGAATCATAACTCCAAACTTTCAGCCTCATATTCTGACATACAGAACACTGTTAGAAGTTTCAAGTCAATGTCCACGCATAGTGTATATCCACATAGCTGCATTCTTTCCAGCAGGATGATACTGATTGTTATCAGGCCAAAATCAGGTAGGTTTTTTTTTGTTTGGGTCCCCATATCTAAGCCTGATGAGTAGATCTATGCTTTGGAAGACCAGTGGGCTGAGTTTTAAGTCACTGTATTCAGAGCACTGGTACTTGAAACTGCTACGCTGCTACTTGGAACACATTCCATGGCAATGGCAGCTGTAAACCACATTGCCTCATGGCCAATTCATTCACCATGAGTCAAATACTGCTCAGAAAGACTGAGTTTCAAAGTGGCATTCCTGGAATCAAGTAATGGCCAGGGTAATTCTGATTTACTGTTAACAAATCAGACTCTCCTCCTTTAGCTGTAAAAGGACTTAAACTTCTATTTTACCTAAAAGTGTATATTGGATCTTTCTTATAAAATTAAAAATAAGTAACTTTCCAGATTAATCTTTTTGGTACATAACACTTCTCAAATCTGTCTTTGGCAATAATTGCCCCTGGTTTAGTTTCCCTCATTGTCTATATTGCTTATGGCTAAGTTAGGCTTAGCAAAGCCTGGCATAAGGCTCAAATTGGGAGCGTCTGTAATGCCTCTAAGCACAGAAGTTAAACTCCTGACTGAAAAGATTTACAAGTTACTTTCATAGAGTTATACCCCTAAGTGTCAGTTAAACTAAATTACTGCTTGCAGAGTCCGCTGTGTGTGTTCCAGTGAGACTGAAGCGATTTCCAAGGGCTGTGGAGGGAGTGCCTTCCCTGCCTGGCCATATCCCTCTCCCTCCCTTACAGACACACAGAAAATTCTTTCCTAATACAGTCTAACTCAGCCCATCGAAAACTTTTACTGTGTTTCTTTCCAGATCACAGCTGTAGTAGATGCCCAGTTGCAGCTTAAGAATTTCAAAAGAAGTTTTACAAACAGGACAGAGTAGCTATGTAGCCTATGAGAGAGCACAGAAACTGTTAAATTACAGGAAATGACTGGAAATAATTGTAACCAAACTTTCTCCTTACCTTCTTGAGCAAGTGCTACAAAAGACACGCTCCCGAGGACGAAGATGAAGAATGGAACTTTAACAAACATCTTTGATCTGCTTACAGAGTCACTTTCCAATCCTGAAACCAGACGGATCCAAATTCTGATTAATTTTTTTAGAGGTAGTGGAGAATTGAGATGATAAAAAGAAATCACTGCAAAAAATACTTTGGTATTCCAAATATTCCTTTAGCTGCTCTAGTGAAAAGAGCAAAGTTTTCTCAGATGATAACTGAACAGTTAAAGAAAACTGAGTGGAGTCAGAATTATTTTCTTTAGCCAAGGGGTGGGAGCAGCCTAAGGTGGTCCTCAACGAGCAGCCAGGCCCGCCCTCCCCACGCTGTTTGGTCAGGACCAAAATTATGATCTCAGCTCAGGTTTAAAGTTACAGGAGCTGTTGTAGCTTTCAGAAGACTTTTATTTAGCAAAGGGGGAAAAGGAATTCAGGCAAAGCGAGTTGTTCCCTCCCTTCTGCAAACTGCCTTTAAAAAATCGTTAAGAAACAACACTAAGGACAGTTTTCTTGTTATTTCCAGCAGTGAACTGAAGGCTTTTTTATTTCAAAGTGAGCCCCCATTTTTACCTAAGCAAGTATGGTACTGAATGTGCATTTAGGGATACTGAAATAGTTCTAAGGACAGGCTATTTAATTCTTCAGTAAATACTGTCTGAATTTTCCTGTGTCTCTCAGCTTGTGTCCTCAAGTGACATCCTGGCTGTGCTCAACTGCTTCTCTCTGCCTACAGGCTCACTGGCCTTGGAGAGCTGATACCACCCTTCAGAGAGAGGATTTTTCCTTTTCAAGTGCAATATTAGGAGTGCAGCCCCTATGATGTTCAAGACTCAATACTTTTTCCTTGTCTGTGTTTCTGGGCACCAGCTTTGCAAAGCAGGAGTGTGAGGTTGGATACCACTATGTGTAAGAGACACTTCTGCTCACCAAGAATGGTTGTGAGACACGAACTGGGGCTGAGCAGGACTTGGGGAGCAATGGCTTATATCAATCCTTTTCTGAATCTTGCCTCATCTTGGGCAAGCGATAATCTACTGATTTACATCTATTTAAGAGTGTAGTGAGTTTTAACCAGGGCTCATGTATGAACTAAGTGTCCCAGTGACAGAGCTGAGTGAGGGAATGTGGAACCTTCTCCCTCAGCTTCTGCAGTGCCAGGACGTCAGGCTCCAGCACAGCAGCAGCATAGATTTACTTCCTTTCTGCCCACAGTTGTAGAATAACCTCTGCCAGAGGAGCGGAGCAGACTTGTGGCAGAGGTTTTGTCTTTTTCTAAATATACACACACACACAACCCCCCCCACAACGAAACAAAAAAAGAAACCCCTAAACCAGGGCTGGATTGTTTTGCTCAGGGAATGTGAGTCAGAGCGGTCATTAAAGACCCCACAACACTTGGTGGTACAAAGGCCCAAAGCAAGTCTAAACATAAGCAGTGATGTAAAAAGGGCTGCAGATGGGTAATGCAGCACCTCCATAGGGATTTTCTTTCCTTCTGGAAGTGATAGGTGCCAAAGGAATTTGTTAGCTATCAATTATGGTGCTATAATTGTGTCCTTTGTGATGAAAAGGAATGTAGGATGAGAACAGTTGGTGCCAATGCAAAGAAACAACAGGCAGTGTTGGCTGATGGTCTTCAGGGAAACAGCAAAATAAATATTGCCATGTACTAACTTTCAGCATCTTAAAATCTGGGATTAATTATTTCTTCATAACTCTGCTTGAAATTTATTTAAAAGAATGTTTGTTTATTGGGGAAACGTTCCTCATAGGAAACTGAAGCTTGCTAGGGGTGTATGGCAGTTTTAATGGAACTTATTTTGAAAGATTGAAACAAATACTTTTTTACCTTATCAGGATGGAATGTTTGGAATTCCGTATGTATCTTCAGAACAAAAAATTAATGCAGTACAGTATGAAAGACAAACCGGAACAGACAGTGACTTTTAAATGTTAACAAATTCTCAACAGGAGCAAAAAGGGGTTTTTAGAATTTCATTCAATTTTCAAAAGTATTCAGAAGACCTTTTACTTCTATGATTATTCATATAAACAAATTTGTGTCATGTTTAGGAATAAGTCTTTCTAAAGGAGAAGCTTTTTGCTGAACTAAATAAATTCTCCCTTTAAACTGTGCTATATTCTGGGTATAGTGTTGAGGCACTTGAGCTTTCAGGAGCTGGAGATATCCAGGTTCCAGTGGCTACTCCAACACTTTTTTAACACTTTTATTATTCTTCCCAATATGGAATAGTTTCTTCTATACCAGCATATTTCTCCTGCTCAAGCCTGTTCCTGAAAGGAAAACTCCTTAGAGAAATTTTTTGAACTATGAAGAACTTAATAAAATCAGCTTCTGTCACGGTGTCATGGTGTAACAAAGGGCAAGAAATGTGCCCACAGATGCAAAATAAGTTAGAGCAAAAGCTAGAAATGTTTTAGTAATTGTCATCTTGGGATGGAATTGTTCCTGAAGGACAGCAGGGGCAGGAACTTGCCTTCATGGGGACACCATGTTGCTGCGTAAGGAGATTAAGGCTGGGAGATACTGCTGAGCCCTCTGATTGAAAACATCAACAAAATTCTTTCAGAGGAGCCAATATACCCTTGGGAGAGGGGCTGGATCCAGGGAAATGAGGGAGCAGTTTTCCCTGAACTGTATCAAATTAGGGGGGTTTAATGAAACGGTGGTTCACTGGTTTGTAATTCTGTTAAGCCAATAGGTTCTGCGACCACAAAGGAGTTATTCACAGGTTCTGATTTAACAATTCATCTGCATTTAAAGTGGCACTTAGTCCTGTGCCTGTGTCAGAACAGGAGTGAGCACATAGCTGTGTGTCTGTGCTGCCTGACAGTGGATCTGCACCCGTGCTCGAATGCTGTCATGAAATGTGTGTTAGGTCTACGCAGGGATGTTGTAACTTGGTCTGGGCGTGTTATGGCAATTCCCACAAATTGCCAGGATATGAGTGCATGGGTCACTCTTTCTTTTTTTTTCCAGGCAGGTCTGTGTTTTTAATCCCCGTGGTTTAGGGAAGGAGGTGGAAAGGGTCTTGAGTACACACAGCACTTATGTTTTCATTTCATAATCCGTTCTTTCCGTCTCATTGTATCAGTGGTTTGCAGAGTCTTGTGAGAGGCTTAGACTGCCTCTGGTTCAGTGAGAGCAAGGAATGAACCAGAGCTGGGGGAGTAGAGAAGTGGTGACTGTATCCTGCAACGCGTTCTGCCTCACGGGCAAAGCTGTGTGGGAAGATGTTTTCCCCTGACTCAGTCAGTGTTGCTGTATGAACCCAGAGGTTGAACTCAATCAGAGATTTCCCCCATCATAAAAGGGCTTTGACTTCATGTAAATAACCCGTAAGATGGGAACATGATCATCCACACTCGGTTTAATGTCCACCATGTAGACCAAAGTTACACACAAGGATGAATTCTCTCTAAACACACACTAGGAAGGGCACACAAATGTCTCGTCTCTCTACAGAGGAATATCCCAGTTACCGCTCTACAGTCCCACAAATCTCACAAGCAGGCAGGGGTTGTAGCATGGGGACACATTTGAATGTCCTGGCTTCTGCATGACTTATTACAGAATTTTTCATGAATGTGCAGCTCCATGTGCTGCTAAAATTCTATTTCCGTGGAACCATCTCATCCATCATCACCAGACAAGTGAAATCCTAGCTTACAACATCTCCAATCCATAGAAAGTAAACTCATATTTTCCATTCCTACTCTTTCAGTAAAAATACTTGAAAAGTGTAAATTAAGCATTCCATTTGATGACATCCTTTACAAATGTGCTCTGTAACTCAAAAAAATACTGTCTCTTTCTGTAGCCAAATTTCCTGTTTCTGTACCCTGGGGGCAGCTGTGGGCCCTGCAATATTTGGTCAGAAGCATAAAAGCTGTTTTCTGCAATCTTTATTAATTTTCAAGCCATTTCCTGTTTTCCTTTTGCAGCCAAACCCACCCCTTTTGGCAGGTACTGAAATACAGAAACACCCAATTCAGTCTGAAGAAAAGCTCAATTACTTGAAAGAGGAGGACTCCCCAGATGATAGCTCCAATTTTTGTTATCTGCTTTCCATAAGGCAACTTTGCTTTCCTGTGAGGTGATCTTCCAGCAGGTTGTGCTGTGTGGGATTGCAGACGGCTTTTGCAGAACTACAGATCCTTGCCTTCAGGAATGGCTTTTACCTTCTCTTGTTCCCAAATTGTTAGACATCAAATCCTGTCACTGATTTGTGCAGTTCTTAAAGCTGTGTCACTTGGTCGTAGCTTTTGGGTTTGAGTCACTGTGGGTTTAGTTTCTGATTTCTGGAATGCAAGAGATGAGAACACCTAGTAGCCTCTAGCTGCTAAAATGGCAATCCTGACATTTTTCATTGGGCAGGTGTCAGGGAATGGGAGAACTGGAAGGTGCTGCTTTCACCCTGTCTGTGTTTCAGGCAGCCTTTCCTGACTGACAGGGAGACCACTTGTGAAGTCAGACTTGTTAATAAAAGAACAAAATGTAAAATGTGTCCTATAGGAAGGGATTGGCCTCAGTATTGACAAACTCAAATATGCGTATTGTGCAGCTTTTTTAAGATAAGCAGCTGTAAATCAAAGCCTGTTCCTTGACCATCTGTGCTCCTGACAGTATAATAAATGCACAGAGCTGTGAGCAGCCCAAGCTGTCAGATGTGGAGAAGAGAGATTGTGAATGAGAAAATTGCAACAATGCTTGAGGTTGGAGTCCTTAAGCTAGAATAGTAATGATATTTGTCAGTCAGTTTTAGAGATGGGGCTGCATTTTCAGCTGATATAAATAAGTTTCACCAAAATCAATATATACCAGTGTTCACAAACCAGCCCTCCAATCTATGGGGCATAAAGGCAACCAAAAATATTTTAGGATCTGAGAAATGGGCAACACTGAGTCTGTGCCTCCAGGCTGTACAGGAGGCTGATGGAAAGAGAGAAATTCTGAGGCAGCTAGGTGCTATCCTAGCCAGGAAATATAGATGTATTGAATTGACTCTCAGAATAAATGTCTTTGAAGAGAAAGAAGCAAGTCTCCACACTTTAAATAGTTTCATTTGAGATTTATGGGCAGATGTTCTTCGTAAAAGTTGCTGTTCTCCATGATGGCATTTTAGTCAGTCCTGAAAAGAACCAATTATGATGTGCTGGGAGAGGGAAAGGGCACAGAGGGCTGCACAGTAGTTTTATGTAGAGCAAGTTGATCTATGTAAAATGTCAAGATTTCTGTATGATATTTCAAAGTTTGTCATCTGATGTTGATGTTTCGAAGTTGAAAGCGGATTTTGCTCATATTTTAAGGTTTTTCATTAGAAGCAGATGAATTTGGGCTGTTTAACACAAAAACCTGAATTATATTTTTTATTTAAGGTAACACCATTGCCCACCTGAAGCAAAACACAGGTGTCAGGGGAGTAGGAGGCATTTGGTAGATAGTCTGCAGTGCCTTTCGTGAGAGGGTATGAGTGCTGGTTGTTTATAAGGACCGTGGAGCAGAGCTTTCAGCTGCTTCCTCAATGAGGCTCTCTCCAGGTACAGAGAAATTCTCAGGGGACACAGTTCTGGAAACATGAGTTTCATGGAGCTCAACAGGTTAAGAGCTGATTGTAGGGAGTGGACATGTTCCTCAGGACACCCTGGAGCTGGGATTTCTGTCAGTGAGTACTTTACCCAGAAAAAGTCTTCTCAAAGTCTGCCAGCAGCTGTCTCTACGTGACATACAATGGAGTGACTCAGAGTTAAATATGGAATGCCCACTCTTTACTACTTTTAAACCTGACACTGACCACCATGTATTTAACAAAAAATTATAAGGTTGATGCAGGTTTTCTTAGGTCAGGAGTGTTTTTTAACTAGAACAGTTATATAAGGAAAGCAACACAGCAATGGAGCCAGAAGGGAGAAAAACACACAGACTGTGTACTCCGTCTCATTTATTGCAGAATGGTCCTATGAGTTTGCTAATATTTTCAGAGGCTTTCACTGCTTTGATAGTGCGCTTATACAGATAAAGCAAATGCCTGTCAGTATGAATTTACATGCCCTAATTTCTTTAAATACACATTGTCATAGTGTGCTGGAAATTCAGCAAGAGATGTTGAAATCCTGACAAGGGGACTGAGATCACACCTGCTGGGAATTTCAGCAGAACCTGGGACAGTCCCTGGACTATTTGAAGCCATGCCGTGTCCTAACAGCCAGCCAGGAGCTGTCTGGGCACCTTCAAGGTGTGGCAGGACTTGCCTGGCTTTACAGGGAGAGGGACTAAGGCACACACTGCATAAGGGCACAGCCAGTTCTTCATTAAATGACTAATTGTCTCTTTGAATGAACTCGTGAGTCCTTGAGAAGAAATGAAATGCACATGGATGAATAAATGACAAATACTACCGGCATGAAGTTCCATGAAAAAACTCCCATTTCAACTCTGATTTTAGGGAGGAATCACGTATAAAACAATGTGATTTCTTTCCCTTTCTGTGTACAAAGCATGTTCTCAAGAATAAGCAGCTTCCTGGAGGAAGTGCACAAATGAACAAAGGCTGGTGGAAAGAATAGTTGTGTTTCAAATGGCGGAGGGAAGGGAGAGACAGAAAAGCAGGTCCATGTGGAGATGGAGACGCAGGAATGTGGGGAAGGAGCAAATGCAGAGTGGTGTTTTCCAGTGGCCCTTCCTGACTGTAACTAGGATTTATCTGCAAACTGTAAGTGAATAAACAAAATTCCACAGTACCTGCGGCCACGAGAGGGAGTAAGATGTTCACAGGTCCTGGCTGGGATGAAATTCCCTCAGTGCAGGGCTGGATTCCACCGCTTCCCTAATCCCAGTGAGGAATTTGAGCCGGGAAATATGCTCCAGACAAGTAAGGTTTGAGCTGCAATTTTTTTGCCACATCTTCAAGCAGCAGCATTGTTTTCCACCCCAGCTACGTGTCCAGATGGGGATGGAAATGCATGGTTTGGTAAGAGAAACAAGGCAGAGTGATCTCAGCAGAGAAACCAGGAGCTGTCTCAAGCGACAGTCATTGTGACCCCAACTCACCTTCTGACTGGCAACCACATCAACAGGGAGCAGCAATCCGGGGAATTTTATTAAGGAGCAAAGCACACCACTGAAAATGAATCCGAGCATTGAAATCAGGGCAGAGATCATGGATGTTTCAGCAATTTTGCAAAGTCTGGATTCATTCACATATTATTGCACTGACGTGTCGCTGAATCATGTACTGCAATCTCTTAAAATGAAATTCCATACCAGTGAGTTTTACAAAGGATCTCAGCTGCCACTGCAAATGCTTTGTCTAGGAGAAATACTAGACTAAGAGCATGGCTTTACAAACATTTCTGCCAAATGTTTGTAATATTGCACTGTTTTCCTGAAAAATAAAGCGAATAAGTGTCATAGCAAGGGGAACAAGAATAACAGAGGACACCAAAAAATTTAATGAATTTTCATCATGGTTAAAACAATGACCAGATTCAGAGTTTGATTTTTCTCTGGACTGCACTATAAGTCATTTATGTCTGGATAAAATGAAATGATGACTTGAGAATGGGTAGTGCCAGTCTGTGAGCAGAAAGTGGACCTCGAGGAATACGATTAAAAGGAGTTCACAAAGACAGACTTTATCTTTGCATCACTCAAACCACTGCCTGGGATCACTTTGTGTGACAGCAGCTTGTCAGTCCGGGGAGACAAGGCAAGGCAGTTTAAATGCAGGATTTTCCTATCTAAGGGGTAAGTTAATTCATGCTTTAAATTAGGGAATGAATGTTTTATGCTTTGCTCTGTATTTGCAAGATCTGTCTTGCATAAACTAATCCTGGGACACAAAGGAGAAGGAGATAGCTTCACTCTTGGAGGCCTGCTCAGCACTTTAATAGCCCCAAGCCATCTACACACGTCTTCAGATCAAGGCACTATTGTGTTGTTAAAAAATAAATATTTAAAAGCCAGGGCCTTTTAACATGGAAATGCTGAAAGCTTTTGCAGTGAATATCATTTAACTTTAAAGCTCCACCCTGTTGCTGCTTCGAGTTATTTCCATATGAAATGGTGGGGAAACTGAGGTGCTGAGCACTCTGGTGACTTTCCCAACCTTATACAGTAGATAGGAGTGGAAATAAGTATTGCAGATTCTCCAGTGCCAACACTGTCTCTATTCTGTAAATCAATTCATTAAATATAAGCAGTGAATTAAGAGGGTTTTTTTTTATTGGAATGTTAATAATATCTTGCTTTCACTGCAGGAAACTGAATTAGAGGACCGTGATTCATGGATTTGTAGGCGTAGGCAGCTGTACACCAAGTACAAAGGGTATTAACAATTTTAATCGCCTGCGAGCACTACAGATAATTCAGCATCTTTCATAGCAAACAAGATCACTCCTAAAATGAGGGACTTAGATCTAAATATCTTGTATAATGGCCCATAAGTCTGAGAGCAGTTTTACTCCTTCCCCTGTTTAACAAAGGGGAAACCGAGTCCCCCAGGTATTACACTCTAAGTGTAAGTTAAACTCTGGCTTTGAGTGGATTTTTTTACCTCAGAATGTGTATCCACGGAGTTTGATTTGTACTTCATTAATGTATAGAACATTTATGTTGCATAAAGCTATGTGCACATAAGTCTTCCCAAGAGCTCACCAGAAATTCTTAGCTCACTGGTGCCCCTGCCTCCTCCTGCTTTGGCCCCTGTCACTGCAGGGAATAATGATGTGCCACAGGACCAGAGAGGGCTTTGAAAAGGAACAATAAGGTGTCTGGTCTGAGTGATACCCGGTGCCACCTTATCGGTGACAATATTGCAGTAAACTGGATTTTCTGAAAAGTGACAAGTCTAAAAACAAACTAAAAATCATTAGGGCTTTCTTGAATATTTGCATTAACTAATCCTTTATTGGATGAATTTTTTTTAGCATCACAAGTGACTGATTCATCTTACTCAAAAACCGGACATTAAACACTTCTTATTGGGACAATTTTTAACTCTGTTCCTCTGACCATCCCATGGAATAGCATGTAATACCTGATGGGGATAGTAGCCAGAGGAAAGTTGCTCTTCTGGATAATAGGTGACTTCTTATGTCATTTTGGTGAAAGGAAAGGTCCTACCTTTAGGGACCCAAGAATAACAATACAACTAAAAGTAATTTTTAATTTTATTTTTTTACTGAATGTATTTTGTTAGACATTTTTGGTTTTTCTATTTTTAGTCTGCAGCCATTCCACAATCCCTAAAAACATCTTTTTGCTTGTAGCACTGCCTGAGAAAATGGAGAGTGCATTCCACATGTTACCACGTGGACGATATTTTTACCATATTCCTTTTTTGTGCCATTAACTTCCTGAAAAATTTACAAGAGCCTGAAGCAAACTTACTTTTTCTTCTATGTTCCCTTCAAATTTGAGATTTAAGAGACTTCACTTATTCCTTTCTTGTGAGATGGATTTTTTTTTGATGCTACTAAAGAAAAAAAGAAAATTATGTAGGACCATCTCAGGTTGTGATGCCTGAGAACAACAATGCACAGTGCCCATCAACTTCACTAACATTCCCCAGGGAGGAAATTCTGTCTTTTGCCTTCTTTTGGTGATACTCAGCTTTAGTATCTTTGAAATGAGGCAGACCCCAGAATGGTAGGAGACAGTATAAGCAGACATATGAAGGAGTTTATCCAGACATTAACTACAGCCATAAAACAGGCACAGGGCACTGTGAGACAGCTCCTGGGTGCTAAGGCACCTCTACCTCCCCATACCAAGGGTCCTGCTGAAGTTCCAGTATTTAAACTACTATGTGTCACTGTAGTACCACCACACAGGCTGAAAAATCCTCTGTCAGAGCACCTCGCACCACTCCAAGTGGGACTACGATAAAATTCAGGAGGTTATTTTTATATCACCAAGTACCAGAGAAGTCCCCCCAGTCTGTTGCCAGTGAGGTGAGTGGTTTCTGAGGCAATTATGAAAGCTACTCATGGTAATAATTAGCATTAGTTACCAACATGTTTGTGAAAAGCAGCTCCAGAGGCAGCATGGTGGGGCTCCACACAGCTCCTTCAGGCATTGCTGCTCTCGCTGATGAGATTCCACCTGACATCTCACCCAGCTTATTAACAGGGCGAGTGAGATGTCAGAAGGCATCAAGTCAAAGTCTGCTGCATTCCCCGAGGGACACTCAACTTCTGCACAGCCAGAGAAACTTTTAAGAGGATAGAAAGATCTTTTTAGAGTGAAGATAAGTGAACAACCAGGATCATCTGCCGTGAACAGGACTGTGGATGCCTCAGTTATATATATGGTAACTATAACGAGTTTTTGTCATCTTGAAGACCTTTTTTTTGCATACAGTAAAGTGCAGGGGGCGTTTTCAACATTTACTTTATACTTCAAAGGTAGAAACAAGTCCTTTGCACCAGGGGATTTCATCCCATTGGTTCAAGGATCTCTGTCATCGTTTCCTTTGGGCTTGTTCTTCATGTAGTATAAAAGAACATGGGAGTTCTTGACTTTAGAGTGGGAATTTGATTTATTTCATGTAGGATTAAAAAGGATGACAGATCTGCCCACAGAAAGAGCTCTGAAGTTCAAGTGCAAGGGCCCATGGCCACATACACACAAATACACGTTTGCACACTCTCATCCTGTCACTTTACTTCCATTTGAATAGGGTGCCAAATCTCGTGTTCCTCATCTTGCCTCAAGTCCTAATCTACTGTTGGTTGTCCCTTTGTATTCCTGAGTGATCTATGGTTCCAGTGCAAAGATGGATGCATTTTTGTGCAGTAATTATTTTGCAGAAATCCAGTTGTCCAGAATTAACCTGTAAAGTATGGAGATGTGCACTTTTGGGAATGGTGCACATAATTTAATGAGTATGAGATGCACTTTAAAGGGCAGTTTTCAATCCTATTTCGAAAGTAGTCTGATCTTTTAAGAACTTAATTATATTTTTCATTAAGTATTTTTATGGTAAAGAGCAACAGAGAAGGGTGAAATTATTATTTCCATTATTTCTGCCTCTCAGCTGATGCTTGGAATTCTCACTGACACAAACATGCTTTCTCTGTATTTAAATCCATGGAGTTTAGGCAGCACCAATCAATAGGGGAGAAGGGAAGGAAGTACTAATGACTGTCTTGGGCTTATTTTCTCTGCATTACAAAAAAGATTTAGAAGATCCAGCCTGTTTTTCAACTCCTGTTATGAATGGCTTATACCACATATAAGTTAAATAAATACAGCCACAGCAGACATTTCACAGAATGTCTTTGTGAAATTCCCTTATTAAAGCAGACTGAGGAGTCACTAAAAGACCTTGACCTCCAATTAAATCCATGCCTTTGTAAATAGGACTTTTCTTGCTGGGTGTATGTTTGGTGTTAATTTGCATAAAATCCTCTCAAGTGCACCATCCACTTTGGTCTAAAATTTAGCCCATCAATGTTACAGTGTTAATTAAAAAAATAATTTGAGCTCCTTTTTGGTTTGTTTTGCAGTTCTTTTAGTTGTTGAGGGGTTTGTTTGGGGGTTTTTTGGGTTTTGCAGTTTTTTACAGTCTCTGGTGTATCATACAGACCTCATGATCTGGAGCGGCTTTATACTCAGACAATGTTCATGTGGCATTTTTATAAACATTATTTGTCAACTGCTTTAATTGCTGTAAATCCATTTGCTGTTACTTAGAACAGAGCGAACTCCCCTAGAAAGGTTTTCTAAGTGGCACAGAAGACAAATTAAAACTACACACTTCCTCCTGAAAGAATACAAACTTGGTTTGCAGACATTTCAAAATAATTTCTGTTCTTCCTTCCTAACAGCAAAGGAGAACTTGCCTCCTTTCCACTGGGACTTTCTCCTTTGTGATGCTCTGCCCTATGCTCAGCTTCTGAGTGCTCTGGTGGGTGTTCAGCAGTTGTTCCCTCCAGAAGGGGTGGAGAGAAGGATCAGGAGGAAGGCAATTCCCGAGGGTTATGAGTTTCTTGTCTTTTGAAGCAAATAGACCATGTTTATGATGGCAATCATGGGTTAAATATCCAGTCTATTAAACTTTGCATCAGAGCTGGGTTAAGTTTTGTGGTGTCTTGAGGTGTTGAGAATTTGCTCAAACTTCCTTCTCTCTTCAGCTTCACTGCTTGAAAAAGGTGCAGGTTGAAACAAGTTTCAGATATGAACATTGTGTTCAGCTCCAGCTGCTGCTTTAAAGCCACTGACTTTCATAAATTTTCCTCAACAAATCCTGTGTTGTATTTCTTACGTAAATTTTATTATAGACATTCCTGAGCTTTTAGAAAATCTTGGATCTCTGATGTCCATGAGGTTTTTCAGATCTTGACAGACCCACTGGTAAATCTGACCAAATGAATATGACCTCAGAGGTCTTTTCCAACCTAGATTATTCTGTGATTCTGTGATTTGAGAGGAATCCTGATGTCACCTTTCCTTTCATTACATACATCAGTAGCATTGGGTAAATGTGAGCATATCTCTGTCAGCATCTTCGGAGGACTTTTAGTTGCCTTTAATTTGCTTAAAGCTCTGGTAATTGTGGACCAGTGCATGAACTATACAGAGGGCAAGCAGCTGGATACAAACTCATTTCTGAGGGAAAAAGGAAATATAATTCACACTCTTCCATCTCTCGTGACTGCATTTAGTGACTGTAAATGCTCTGCGATAAGGGAGTGACCACGTCTGTGTAAGCCACGCTGTCTGGGGCAGATGATGGAAATCTTTTGATCGGTTTAGGCTGGTCTCATTTGGCTGCTGAACTGCAGTGTCTAAAGTTTTCAGATTCAATCATTGCTGCTGCTATGTTGATTAATTTTGATGCAATTTCCCTCCCAGTGGCACAGCAACAGCAGCAGGAGCAGAGAAGGACTGGGCAGGTGTAACACAAAGCTTCAGCTCACAGTTTCTATCATCTCATAAATTTTAAGACTTTTGCTTTTTTGGTTCTTTTTATATGTAAGATCAGAGGGGAAACAGCCCAGAGTTACTCCTAGGCTGCATTCATAAAACTGCCCAGTCAGAGCAGGCGAAATTTTTTCACAAAATTAAAAAAAAACAACATTAAAGACAAAATGGCAAAGACATGAATAAAAATGGGATTTCTGTTCAGAGATGCTGCTTAGCAATTGGTTTCAGAGCTTGCTGAATTGATTAACAATGCTGTTGGTCACTCAGGCTCAAGCAGTGGTGCCCAGGACACCTTGTGATGTCTGATAATGAGGAAAACCCTTTGTCTTCATTCTGTGCACCTGGTACTGCAGCCTGGCCATGACATGTGCCTTAACTCAATGAAGCATAAGCCTGGAATAATAACTTCCTTCATGGAAAAATATGCTCAATTAGCTGCTCAAAAATGTGCATGAGGATGGACAGTTTTCAGTCTGAGTCTCTTGTAAGGAAGGATTTACTGGCTGAGATCCGAATCCTTCACGTGTGTCTGCACGGTCATTGCTCTTTCTTTTCAACTCCTTTACTCGAATTATTTGGGGAAGTTTTGAGAACTTTTAAGGGGAGTGCTGGAAGTTTCCAAAGGAAAGATGGAAACTCTGTCAGAAGCAAATGTTTCTCCTCTTAGTTTCTTACTGCTTGACATGATACAGTACTGTATCACTGCGAGCACACTCAGGATCCAGGACCAGTGTGGCTTGTCACTGCCTTTTATTTTCAAGGTTTCCCCTGGTAATATCCTGAATAAAAGATTAAAAAATGGAAATCCACATCATTGTTTTTAGTCCAAAGCCTGCCTACTGTCGTGCTTATCCAACTTCTGCTACTGGGAGGTGTGGAGAGAAATTGGTTTTCCTTCTTTGTTCTCCACAGAAGGATTTGAAACAAAATCCTCTACAGTTAGAACTGGAACTGGAATTGTTACCCTGA
This sequence comes from Corvus moneduloides, assembly GCF_009650955.1. NCBI lineage: Eukaryota > Metazoa > Chordata > Aves > Passeriformes > Corvidae > Corvus > Corvus moneduloides. Next base: position 4,664,097 of record NC_045497.1, read on the forward strand.
TTTACCAGCATGTTGTTCAAACCCATCCTGTCCTATTAGGGGAGCCTGGAAGGCAGAATCACAGATAAATCAGCTGACAGCCGAAATTCAATCAATGTGGGATCCCACCTGTGTGGAAGAAGAATATTTGGGTTTTTTGTTGGATATCAATTTCTAATTGGGAAGTTTGTGCTTTTTCAAACCTGTATGAACTTAAATCTAGTACTGGAAGTACAAAAAAAAAGGTGGAATAGCTGTGGGCCTTTGCTTGGGAGTACTGAAGAAGCGCAGATTATAAAAAACCTTTATTTCTGAGACTACTCACTGGAGCAATTTTGACTTTTACCACAGTGTCAGTTGAAGCACATAAGAGCACCACCTGATTTTTGTATTTTATTTTCTTATACAGTCTGATTGGGGTTTCTTTAATAGAAAGAGGAAGAAGGGAACCTGACAGGCAAACTGTAGAAATATGGTAAAACTTGCTAACAGTTCACCAGAAGAGAGCAGAGCAGCTGTGGCTGCCCAGTGTCCGAGGGCACAAGAGGGTGCTGTGTACTCAGCACATCACAGCCAAACCCCCAGGTTACTGTCACTGACTGATGCAAATACACGATTTTAAAAAGTAAAGCTTTAATATTTTTTAGATAGAAAGCTTTGCCTTCTTCCTGCCAGTCAAAACTGCACAAAATGTTTGGCAAGTGAATGAAGCTTCAAAAAGATTCAAGAGAATTTCTGTGCTGTGAGGGAAACAGCTGAGAAACAGAAATAAGCAGAAGCTAAAAAAGACAAAATTAGACAGGAAATGTTACACAGAGAAAGATGGGTCAGGAAGAAAGTCTGTGACATCAAAGACAGCATAGAAAGGCATCAGCCCATGGCAGGCACTGCAGCTGGGCTTGTGCAGCAGAAGATCAGAGCTGTCACACGTCGGCAGAGAAATTCTGTTTCCCTGGGTGCTGTGGGAGCAAGGCTGATGCTTCACAAACCTATGGGATACCTATCCCAAAATATCCAGAGCCTGATAGTAATCCCTCATCTCCTGCCAACCCCTTCACAAAGATCTCAGCCAGGAGAGCTCCACATGCTCTGTGCAGACATTGCCAACTGCAAACGAGTGTGCAGAATACGCTGTGAGGGCGTGGCTGCGTACGGGGGTAGCAGGTAAGGGATACAGGTGAGCAGCTGAGCAAAAGGAAGGTCTGTTCTGTACAGAAAGGAGTGGTAGTTTTAGCAAGGGCTGGTGGAATTCTTAGGGAAGCTGAGTCCTCTTCCTACCCCTGCCACTAACATGTTCTTGGAACTTTCACAAATTATGCCTTATTGTCTGTAGTCTCCCATCTGTGAAGGCTGAGGCATCTTGGAAATGAAAATGTCACATCCTGATTCTGTGCACTTGATAGAAAAAGGAGAGTCTGCAGAGGAGGAACCACAGAGACCCTTAAATCCTGTGAACAAATACCTGCTCTTAATAGAAAGCTGAATCTCTCAGTATAAAATTACATTGCTAAAGATACCAAATCAGTTCTATTTTCCTGTGTTAGAAACATCTTTATCTCTGACCTAAAGCCTTAGTTAAGTTAGGGGCAGAAAACCAGTAGATTGCAGCAGGAGCAATTGTTTGTAGGATATAGCCTTAAGAGTTTAAAAAGCATCAGTTCTGCATGAGAAATACCAGTTGCAGTTACTTGTTGATGCCAGTTCAATGAATCCTGACCACAAGAGTTATTTTGCATGTTTGGGTTTTTCTAATTGGAGGTAGCCTGTCAACTGCCACTTCCTCTGTAATTTAAAGGTAAATATTTTAAATAATCACCTCAGGAATTTATTTGGGCTTTGCCCTGGTGATTTATAGAGGCAGCTGGGCCCATTTCTTTCTGGGTGGTGTTTTCAAAGTAATTTAAGACATGAAAGGCACCTGGAGCAGGATGTGACTTTATGGGAGAGGTCTAGAGGCTGTCTCAAGGTGGTTTAGCTAAAAGACCTATGAATTAGAAACAAGGTGTGTTGCAAAATGTGAGAGAGGTGCTCAAAGGTATAAACTTTGGCATGTTCATTTCCCAAGAGCAGTGCAGAGAAATGCTGAGGTTGGAAGGGACTTCTGGATATCAGCTTGTCCAGTCCCCTGCTCAAGCAGCATCAGAGCAAGTTTGCCCAGTGCTGTCCCCAGTTGGGTTTTGTGGTGATATTCAACCTTTCTGGGAAGCCTGGCCACCCTCAGAGTAAGAGAAGTGTTTCCTTGTGTTCAGATGGTTTTCAATCTGTGCCCATCTCATCTTTTTCTGTCAGTGGTGCTATTGAGAAGAGTGTGGCTCCCTCTTTGTTCCCTCCCAGCAGTTCAGTGTTTCTAGGTATGTACTAAAGGGGAGGTGAGTGACACTACTTTCACTGTTTGAGTTCAGGCACAGGCATCTTGGAAGAAAGGCTGTCTTAGAAGGAAATTTTTGTCCCCTGTTCTGGATGAAAGATACTCTGAATTCAGTTATGAAATACGACCTTAAATCAAGATTTCTGGCCTCTCTCTGATCTAAGAATGAGCTTGCCAAAGGTGTTTGTGCTCTTCTCATCAGGATACACACACCCAAATACCATCTGTCTCTAGAAAAATCTTCCATCACAGCCCATAGGTGTGACCCCAGTTCTCCAGTCCCATTGTCTGCTTACACACCCGGCACAAAGAGGGAGGGATGGAGTTAAAAGTTAAGTGTGTAGCTGGCTGAGGACTTGCCTTTGCAGGTGTGGGTTTGAGGATGTCAGGAAAACATAGATGCCTTGTTGCAAAATCATTTCTGCTGTCCCACAGGAGACAGGCAGGTTGACTGTCAAATATTTCAACCCCCTTAAAATGAAGAAAACCGGTTCAGTTTTAACCAGCTAAAGATTTGATCCACATTTTGCACTTTTATGTGGCCCAACAGACATTACTGGTGCTGTAGTAGAAAGTAGGTTTTAGGGTCATTAAAACAGGAAGGAAAAGCCCCTCATTTTGGAGACTATATTCCTTGTTGCTGCTGTAGGTTATTCTTCTTGGTTAAAAGATACTAAGTCATATTTAGACAGTGTGAACAAGCTTGCTCTAACAGCTGAAGAATCCAGAAACAGCACAAAGCAGCGTTCCTTGTCTTTGGGCTCCCTGCTTCTCCTCCCTGTTTTACAAATAAAAGGGAAAACTGTCCTTAGCAGGCATGCAGGACACTGCTTGACACTCGCTTGCATTTCCATAGCTGTTGGTCACCTTGATGGAGGGTCCTGCTAAGAAACACACTAAGTGATCCCATCAGGGATTTTTACCTGAAGGGCTTTTTAAGCAGAAGCTGTTGCTGTCAGAGTCACAGGATCAGGTGTGATTTCCCCTTTGCTGGAATATACAGCAAATATTCAAACAGGCTCTGGGCTTTTTTTAGCTCACAAAAGCAAGGGAGTCCTTTGAAAGATCCTCCTTGTACCCAATCATCTCTTTCCTCACCCTGTACAGCATCATAATATTCTGACAGTGTAAATCCTCACATTTGCCTCCCTCCCTCTCTCCTCCCTCCCCCTCCAGACTGCTGCTATCGGATCTGTGATGATACGTGATCTCCTGGATACAATCACACACACACACACAAGTACCAGGCACTCCTGCTCAGCTGAGCAAAATGTCTTTCTCCTAGAAGTGGTGCTCATCACAGCCTTCAGATCCTTGACGATGTTGCCATGCTTTCCTTCCTGCCTCCTGCCTTTTGCTGGCTTTGCCTGCCTGCTTTTCCTGCCCGGGGGTCATCTTTGCCCTGCTGTCTGTAGCTGTATGGACTACCACACCATAGACTGCCGGGATCAAGGACTCCCAAGTGTTCCTAATCCCTTTCCATTGGATGTACGGAAACTTCTTATAGCTGATAACAACATTCAGGCGATACCAGCTGACTTCTTTATATTTTATGGAGATCTAGTCTATTTGGACTTCAGGAATAACTCCCTCACCTCTTTAGAAGAGGGCACTTTTAGCAGTTCTACCAAACTGGTGTATTTAGACTTAAGCTACAATAATTTAACACAGCTAGATGCTGGGATATTCAAATCAGCAGAGAAACTGATAAAATTGAGCCTTGGAAACAATAACCTGGTGGATGTGGATGAGGCTGCTTTTGAGAACCTGGACCAGCTCCAAGTGTTAGAATTGAATGACAATAATTTACAGAGCCTAAACGTGGCAGCCCTGGAAGCGCTGCCCTCCCTGCGGACCATCCGCTTGGAGGGCAACCCTTGGGTCTGTGACTGTGACTTTGCCAATCTTTTCAGCTGGATACAGGACAATGCATCCAAGCTCCAGAAAGGTAAAGCTCTGTGGCTCTCAGTGCAGTCTTTGTGTCTGTGTGTGGCTGGGAGGGCAGGAGGGTTCCTGCTCCCATTGTCTGTGTGCTGCCTGCAGTATGCTCAGGCTGTAATTGCATGCTTTCAACAAACAAGCCCATTAAATCCATGTTGGCTCCTTTTAGCAGCAGGTCCTCCTCCCAGTTAAGAAATAAAATTTAAAAATTAACCCCTAATAATTTTGATTTACAGACTAAACTTACATAGGCAATGAAAGAGCCTTTTCAAATTCATTCAGCCCAGAACTGGTTCTCTTCCAGACTTCATTTTCTCTCTGGTAAATATGTTTTCTACAGTAAGCCCTTTCAGCAGCTAAATATTCTGTGCCAGCTCCTTAGGAAAACTGATTTTCCTCTCATTTTGCTGCTCAGTTATAAAGCTGCTATAAAGGAGTTAAAGCCCCATTTTGTGCAACTGTGATTTTCAGCCCATTCCTGGAAGTATTCTGTTGTGATGCGCTGTGTTTCAAACACTTCAGTATCTCGATTTTGGCTCTTTTCATTAAAATAGCGCTGCTTCCAACATGAGAAATAAATTGAAGTGGCTTTGGAACCCCCCAAAATGTAAGACATATAAGCCTGGTATTTGAGCCAGTAATTTTGAGAAAGGCACAGGGGGGCAAAATAAAAGTGTTAAGACTGCCATGTCTAGGGAATCCAGACTCTTGCTCCACATGTCCCACCAGACCCCAAAGCCTCTCTTAATCCAGCTTTAGCAGGAGATCATCTCACAGTTCATGTCTCCCAACAAGCACCAGGGCATAAAGTCCTGCCACTGAGCAGCACCAGCTGCTCCCAAAGGCAGATTGCTGGGAACAGGGAAACTTTGGGAGGGCCCCAGAGGGGACACCTTCCACTGTCCCAGGGTGCTCCAAGCCCCATCCAACCTGGCCTTGGACACTTCCAGGGATGGGGCAGCCACAGCTTCTCTGGACACCCTGTGCCAGGGCTTCCCCACCCTCACAGGGAAGGATTTTTTCTTCATATCCAATCTAAACCTACTCCCTGTCAGTTTGAAGCTGTTCTCCTGTGTCCTGTCATCTAGGTTCAGACTCTGCAGTCAGTTATTCATGTTCTTCCCATGCTTGTGACCTTGGGTAGCATCTTTCTAACACACTCATCTATGTTGCCCTGAATATTCTTAGCTGTAAGTGAGATGTTTTAAGGAAGAAGTTATTTGAGGGAAAAGTGTTGGGTTTTTTCCTCTCTGTCTCAGTGAAATTTTGATCTTAATTCTTTCTAAACCAAACTGGGCCTATTATCTCACCTTTCCTGATGCCTTAGCTAAAGTTTGCTCAGTTTGAATCAAGTATTTGCCTGTTTCTAATGCTGAACATCAGTTCACACAGCAATTCACTTTCCCCAGGCTTTTACTGAACTTCCGGGTTGTTCCCCTTGATCCTGACTAAGTCTGTTCAGTCTGAGTCTGTCCTACCTCTTTCTCTGCTGCACCCTTGGTGTTTTAAAGTGTATCTAAACTCATGTCTGGAAATCTCAAGTGACTGAGCTTTCCCATAGCACTGCCAGAGTTTCCCAGTGTCTTCCAAGTTCAGAGATGCTTTCCCACAGAGTTTTCTCTCATCCATAGTTGTGTTTTGGCCAAATAGCTGAACAATTACTATCTTATCCAGATCTTCCAAACTTTAACTAAGACTTGATTTGGGAAGACAAAGAGGGAAGGAGCAAATATTCAAGTAATTTATCTGATCAGAGCTGTCCTGCAAGGATTTGGATTTGTTCCCTGGAACGAATCCCCTGCTCTCTTTGCACCCAGCCATGCCAGTGAGAGATGTGCATGGATGCAGAAAAGCATCAGGGCTTCTTGTGAGATGCTGCCCCAAAAACAGTCACTGTCTCCTTTAATAAAGCACCAAAACATTCTTCACAAAGGTGAGTGCAAAACTAACCCCAAAAAGGAAAGACTGTCCCAATGACTTTTTGAAATACATGGCCACAGCTGCGTGCCTTGCAAAACAACTTTTGGAAAGTCAGAGTTAAACTATTAGAATTATGATTTGATTGCATTTTACACCCAGTTTCCAGTTTTTAATGATGTCACAACATGATACCCATTAGGAACTGATTAAATTAGTGTTACTTGTCTGGTTATACTTATCGAAGGCCACGCTTCCCTAGCCTTTCCTGGGAAGAGTGGGAAGGGCAACTCACTAAACGCTGAGCATTCAGACTCCCTGGCTCCTCCTGATAGTGCTGTAAGGCTGGAGACGAAGGATTCTTGCAGCAAACACACCAGGAAAAGTAGGGCAGCAGGCTTTCTGTCTGGAAATACAGGAGGAAAGATAGGGATGCATTTCCAGAGCCCAAGAAAAGATCTTGGCTGCTTCTGCTTTGGAATTCTGCAGCAGCTCAAGGGTTTGTGTTGCATGGCCTGTACACATGGCCAGGAGAAGGATGTTTGCAGACAGATTTAGGGTCTGGGCATTCATTTAGATTCCTCACTTTGAATGACACCTAAAGTAGTTGAATGTTCCCGTCTGAGGGAAGTTCCTCAGTAACTGAACCATTCACTAAGCCCAGCCACTGCTCCACCTCTCACTGCAGCACTGCAGGGAACTCGTCAGCCCAAGTTGCCCTTGGCTTTTGCAAAAGAAATACCAAGTGGATTTAAAAAGGGGAGTTTTGTCACTGTGAACTGAAATCTCAAGAATTGATCCTGAAGCTCTGTCCCTCTGTAATTAAGGTCTCTGGAGGACTCAGTGATCTAACAAAAGCCATACTTCAACTCATTAGTTTTGCAGGAGCCAGGTCCATTTTCCTCCTGGCATGATACCAGAAATAGCTTGTAAAGTTCTAACTTCTGCTGACTTGCCTGCCCAGCTGGCTGGAAAGGCTCTGCCTAGCTGAGCTGCTTCTGCTCATCCAATTGTCGCTTCACACAAACAGCTGGGATTTCAATAATTTTACAGATTTCAGCATTTATTCATCTCACCTAAATTTTAAGTAAAGGCTTAATTGGCTTTAGTTGAATACCCTTACCAGATGATACCCTCATCCTGGCAGATTTGCAGGCAGACATTAAAAAACTGCACTAAAAGTTTTGTGATTGAACCTAGCACTTTAAAACAGCAAACACTTTTTCTTACCATAAAGAGATATTAAAACCAGCATTTTCATCATACTGCAAAACAAAACTACAATTTTCCCCTCTGACTTGGTTAGTAATTGATTAAAAACAAATTAGTGAGAGTAGTGCGAAGTAGGCAAAGGAACTGTGAAGATCAGTGGGATGGTGGTAAGTGGAAAAAATAGAAGAGTTCTTTTTCCTGGAGAAGACAAAGTGTTTGCTGTGGGTCACAGTGGTTAAGTACAACACTTGAAAGATTTTCTGTAGAAGGATGTTTGGTTATGTAGGCATTTGTTCCATCTGAATGGCACATGGTGGCAAATGATACATATTAAAGCCTTCCCATCAGGAGGAGTATGGCTATCAAGAATATGGGATTATCTTCTTGGAAATAGAAAAGTTGCTGTAAGATCTTTATCCCTACAAAGGGAGCTATGAAAACTTTCATGGAAGGTTTTACTCCATGGGGCCATGAAAACTCATAGAACAAAAAAATACCTTGAAAGAACCAATGCCTAAGTTGGTCTACAAAAATACACTCAGCGATTTCTCGTATTGGCCAGGCTTCCTTCTGCTTTCAGAGCTTGTTGTTCCTCGCATTTATCTTGGCTAAAAATGCACTTTTCTTTCTTTGCTTCATCTCTTAACCTAGTTCTTTTAGTAATACTATTTGAAACTCAGTGCTCAGCCAGCCAAAGACTGTCACTGGTGCAAATGACTACAGAACAGATTCCATTTCAGTGTTTAAATACAAAGGGCTTTGATGGAATAATTTTTTGCTGAAACATCTTGTTTAAAATTAGTGCAAAAGACATTTCTTGAATCTCTCTGAGGTTCCTATCAGGATGAAGGGACTGGATTCAGATAAATGCCTGTAACAAAGCAATACAAGTAATCTCCAATGGCCACATTGAAGGGTTTTGTTGACATCCCTGTTGCTGATTTTTATTTTCTGTGCACATGCTTTGGGCAGCTGGGCCTGTGACCTTGTTTGCTAATGACTAATGCATTTTTAACATCACTTTTAATTAGAGCTTAAGTATTCCTTGGAGTGTGACTGTAGTGTCTCCTTTCTGTCATCTTGCCCTCGTTTTGCTTTTCACTTCTTTTCTTCCCTTTATCTTTGGGAAGTTGTATACAGTTTCTGAGATTATTTAAATTATTTGTTTCATTATTTAAGTTCCCCATTACCCATTGCAAGAATTAAAAATTTTGCTGCTCTCTACAAAAACAGTATTAGAAAGACTTTTAGCAAAGGTTTAGACTGAGCATTTTTATGGATAGCCTGTGTACATTTGTATTTCCAGGAAGATTTAAAAACTCATTCAGAAGTGGCCAGAGACAGAATTCTGAATATATTTGGGTTGTGATAAATAAAATAGATATTCTGAATGTCTGAAATTGAAGTAGCCAAAGTTGAGGTGAGGATTGGTGCTCAGGGCTCATTTGGTCAACTGTTGCTCCTCTTTGGAAAGTTGTGGGCAGTGGCTACACATTTTTAAGATACTCCAAGAGGGTTTTAGTGTCAGTACTGACACAGATGCTGTTTAGCTACTTGAAATGCTTCTGTAGTTTTCAAGACCTCTTCAGTATGGATGGACAGGTAAATTCTGGAAAAGGGGCATATTTCCAGGTAAAGCCTCTCAGTGAAAAAGAGCAGGGCAGAAGGATGGCAGTGAGAGGAGGCAGGAAAAAAACCAAGAGCAGGTGACAGTGAGGCTGTAAGCAGGAAACTCAGACTGAATTCAGTCCTAAAAGAGAGATTCAGAAGTGAATCAGTGTAGTGAGAATCATAAAATATAATCATTTAGGTTGGAAAAGATCCCCAAGGTCATTGAGTCCAACCTGTGACCGATCCCCACCTTGTCCCCAGCCCAGAGCACTGAGTGCTATGTCCAGTCCTTCCTTGGACACCTCCAGGAATGGGGACTCCAACACCTCCCTGGGCATCTCCTTCCAGTGCCTGACCACTCTTTCCATGAAGAAATTCCTGCTGATGTCCAACCTGAGCCTCCCCTGCCACAGCTTGGGGCTGTTTACTCTTGTCCTGTCCCCTGGGAGCAGAGCCTTGGCTGCCCCCTCCTGTCAGGGAGTTGTGCAGAGCCAAAAGGTCCCCCCAGAGCCTCCTTTTCTCCAGTTGAGCCCCCCCTCGGCTCCCTCAGCTGCCCCTCACAGGAGTTGCCCTCTAAACCCTTCTAGACCCAGAAGAATGGAATGATTTTTCTAAGCCTGTTAAGAAATTTCATTCCATGAGGTAACCATCTCTTGCTTCTTGGCTCTTTCTGTGATCCCATTCCAAGCTGAGATCTATTGCATAACTTATTCTATAAATTAAACAATCTCTCCTTTCACTAGTCCAGGCCTTTACTGGATTTACAGAAAATATTAAATATTGTCTTTAAAACAAAGCATCATAATGACACGAGAGGACAGGTTTTGTTTAACATTTGAACCAACGGCCAGAGAAGAAACGGAGCGTTTTACAAGTCCTCTTGACTTATCAGTCTTTATTAGCACTTATTTGTTCATCTGCTGTGGAGAGAAGGCTCCTTAGCTTCATATACCAATATAGAACCTGAGCGAGCTGCAGCTAGAAAGGACAGGCTGTTCTGTCCATTGCAACCATCAGCTCTCCCCCAGTATCATGCACATGCTTCCACATCACCAGGACAGAACAGAAGATCTGAAGGAATTAAAAGCCCTAAGACATTTCACACATTCAGCAGCTTTTATCCCGCTCAAGCAGAAGCTCCTCACAGAAATTGTATTCCTTAACAAGCGCATCAAATCTGTTTCTATATATACATATATAAATATATAATTTGATCTCCCAGACATTTTCAGTAAAATGATCTGACTGCCACTGGCTTTTCACTCTGTTTCTTCCATCCTAAGGTTATTTGGAGTACTTCCATCTTTCACAGATTTAAAGATGTGAGGACAACATTTGCAGATGTGAATACCTGATGTTGAACTTTATATTTAGGCATTGAGACAAACTGCTAAGTACCCTCTGAAGTTGTTCTGCAAATCTTTAGGACACTTGGCCCTAAAAGTTTTATTTAAGGACCTAAATCTAGGCTTCAAGTTTTTTAAGCCTTACTGTTCTGATTGCTCGAGGCTATTTTCAGTGAAATCTCATCTCACTTCAGAGGCAGTGCCTCTCTCACTGCTTATTAATACATTTAATACATTTGTGACAGTGTTTAAGGAGACTAAGGCAAACCATAGCTGGGAGCAAAATACCACACAAGAAACAACATGCCACATTTAAACATATCAAATCTGTGTCAACTACATTCACCAACATGAGGAAACAGCTAAATTCCACCCAAAAGGGCGAATACCAAATTTACTCTAAAAAAAGGCCTATTGTAGTGCTCTTACATGTACTGTATCCATAGTAATGAACATGTGTGCATGTAGCCCATTTAAACATTTATGGTTTCAGATATTTCTGTGGATGTATTTCCTATACATCCTAGTGCACGTTCCAGTGTGTGTTTGCATTATCTCATCCTGCTGCCTATTGCTGAACAGTAGGAAACTACTTCTCCTGGTACCTGCTTTTTGTGAACTCCAAAAGACCCCAACAGAATTGAGGCTTCTTTTTCTTCTTTTTGTTTTTCTCCTGTTTTCTTGTTTTGTTTTGTTTTGTAATTCAGCATCCAAAATTATAGATCTCTGTCTGCTAACAGACAGGCCATAACATTGAAGTGATAATGAATTCCAGAAGTTCTCCAATAAGAGATGTATTTAGCAGAGGGATTAGAAATAAGCAGAGACAGAAAGGCACAAGGAGTCCTTCAAAACAAAGTCAAGTGGACCTGGGGAAAGTGATGCCTCTTGATGCTTGTCTTTAGCTAGGGGAGTATAAACCAAAGCTCACAGAGCAGTAGGGCATCAGTCAATACATCCAGGGAAAACCCACTGCACAGCCAGGAGCAGGCAATGTCAGTGCACTCAGTGGTTTAAAAATTCCTCATCACAAGAACCTGTGAGAAACGTGGTTGGATTATGGCTACAAAGTCCCAGCAGAGTTCAGATGAAACAGGGCCTCTGGGCTTTTGTGGGGTTTTTGAGATGGTGAGATCCATCCAGTTATAACTTTGGGGCATTACAGCATTGTTGGTCTGTTTTCAGTAATTTACAAGGAAATTATTCATTATTTGCATGCAGACTGTTTTTGGGCTGCTTCCATTTTTAGGAGGTTCAGTTTTACAGGATTTAAAGGATTTCAGCCTGGGCATAGTCCTGTACAGAAACAAACTCAGAGTGGTTTTTAGGATCTAGCAGCCCAATTGCCTGTGATTTATTGGAAGGGTTTAAGTGCTGTACTTGGTGGAGTTGTACTCCTCTAATATAAGGCGTTCAAAGTCATATTGTTCTGAAACCTATTTGAGAATTTAATTCTTTTTAAAAACCCACCTTCCCTTTTAGCATTGTGGCTCTGGAATTCCAACATTTTCACACTTCCCATGTTACTTAGACAATCTCTTCCTCAGGGTATAGACCTGTATTTTCATCCTTTTTTTTTTCCAGTGTTGAGACAAGCCCGTGTAGAATCCAGCACCTGTCCCTTGCCTGGCACTTCAAAGCAATCAGTACCAGTGCAATACATCTGCTCCTTCTGATGACATAGCAGAAGGATACAGGGTGTGTGACATTGTCCTTTGGACAGCTGGAGTCATTACAGATAATGGGACGGCCCTGACCAAAATAACCCAAGCTGTGTATTTATAGCACACTCCCACTTGTTATTTCATTTACAATTTTGTTTGGTATGAAGAAGCAACTCCTTGAATAGGTTGTGGGCGCAATGAGGTAGATATATATAACTGTCATCAAAGGCTCTCTTGCTGCAGCCAAGCACTAAATAGCAAGCTGCTTTGAGATGCCCTTGACAACAACCAGGCTGGTCTTTTAAATGAATAAATTCTACAGAATAAATAAATAAATAATTGAAAAATACAGAGCCCCCCGAAAAAACAATAAAAGCTATTACCATTCAAGTAAAAGTGTGTGAAAGCAGAGCTGAAGGGAAATGGCATCTCCTGTCCTCCAGAGGTTGTGTGTGGGGACAGGGATTTGCTTGAGCCAGTCTAGATGCAACAGAATCACACAGAGGAAAAAATCTACACTCTATAATTAATACTGATCACTTTCTAGAAGTCATTTGTTATTTCATTGTTCATTCAGAGGGTGTATAATGCCCTGGAATTACTTCCTGCCCAAGCAAAGAGCAAAGAAGGATCTATTCCTGGACACCAATGCAACAGGACAGGTGGGGTACAGACCATCAATTCTCTGCACTGTCATGTCATAAGAACAACCTGCTTGTAAATAATGTAAAGCCAAGGCCATGTTTCTATGGAGGGAAGGAGATGAAATGGGTTTGTCCATTTGCCATCTTTAGCAGATGTGTGTGACCTGCAGGTGATGATATTTTCAGGTGAACAGTTGGAAGCTCTGGTGCAACAACCACTGCATCAGCTTTGGGAGGAGAAATTCCTTGTGCCACCAGAGATAGAACTGCTGGTCTTACTGCTGTTCCAACTGAACAGTCTGTTCCAAATTCTCTTTGGAATCCAAAGAAAAGCTTCTGTTTGGCTGTATTGGGTTTTTCAACAGTGTCACGACCGAGCAAAAAGAAACATCCACCCAACAGGACGGAATGATCAGCGTTCCTTTCCTTCAGTCACTGCCACGTGCTTCCACCGAGCTCTGCAGTCTTCCCAGGCTGCTTCCAGCACAGCTTTAGGAGACTGCCCTGTGAGTGGATAGCAGAGTTCAGCTCACTCCTGTCTTTTGGAAAAGGTGGTGCACACACAGCACAGCTGAAGGTACAGCTGGGAGCGAGCGAGGCCCCTGCACTGGCCCCTGGTCTGTGGTGCTGTATTTCCTCTACTAGCATCTGTTATTCCCAACAACTTAGAATTCTCTAAAAACTTGAGGCCACACAAGCCTGTTGGCTTGTCACAGAATAAAGCAAGTAGCAAATTCCCATTTAATCTATTTGGTTTGAGAGCATGACCTAGATTCCAGTACCCATGGCTACATGGAGAGGAGCGTCTTTATTTCCCCTTATTGTATAATGAGTCTCAAAATCCTTACAGTACACTGATTCTCATAACAAGAAATACCCTCTAAGTGCCTTGGTGTGTTGCAGATCCTCTGCTGTTTGCATTCTGTGTGTTGTGATGTAAAGTGAAAGCATCAGGGAAATAGGAATAGAGCTCACAGGCTCAGCTTTGATCCATGGCAGAACTGCTGTTGGGAAGGAAGGAGCGAGCTCCTCTCCATGTCTGGGATCCTGGGCAAATGCTGCCATGGTAAGTTAGCTCTAAAGCCAAGGGCTGCAGTATGTAGAACTGCTCAAGACAAGAGTTTTCTTTTGGAGTCTTCTTTGCTCTCTTTTTTGTTCAATATATTCTTTTTCTACTTCCTTCCTTATGAAGGTCAGATCTGATATTCCATCCTATCACTCCAGCACAGAGGTATTTTAAATGCTGGCAGTTGAGAATTTCTTTTGCAGTTGGATAGAAATTTTAAAAAGTAGAGTTGCTTATGGTCACCTGTGCCCTCTTTCTTTTGAGGAGCTTGACTCAGCTGCTCTGAAAACAGCAATTCTCAGGAGGTCTCAGCCTCTGTTAGAGTGATTTCTTTTACAGAAACACAGTTGTACAGAAACTTTTGTGCTTGCTACAAGTGAAATGGAATTTGTGTCAGTGCCGTATTCACTTGGTGCAGGTTTTCCTGCCAAAATGCTGCAGTGATGTTTTCCTATTAGCAAGGATTTCCTCTTCAAATGAATTTGCAATATGTTACACTCATGCAACTGCTTTGATTACTGTCAGGATTATATTTATTTACTGAAAATATCTTTGCTTTTTAAAATCTGATGAAAAAGACACAGGTCTTGAAATTCCAGCCTATGGCTTTTGCCTCCTCCCTCATTTCTCATGGTTTTGAACACAGAAGGATATCCATCTGTCCCCCATTTTGCTTACTCTGATTGATGCCTAGAGCTGCTACTTCCAAGTCCTACTGAAATGAAAATATGATTTGGTGGCCAGCTCTCAGTTCTTTCAGTAGGCAGGTTTGCAGAAGGAGCTCAGTCAGAGGCCGCAGAGGACAGGTTTGTACCTCCTCAGCCTCTGCGTGCCCAAGTGCTCCGGGGTATCAGCTCGTGCACAAGACGTGATACAAATATTGCAGGGTCAGATTTCCAGAAGTCTCAGAGGATGTTTGAAACCATGTAGCTGCTTTCCCTTCCAGGTCAGTTCTGATGACAGAAGGTTTCACAGATCCCCAGAGGCAGCTGTGCTTGTTCACCATCTGCTGTGCACTCCGGGCTCAGGAAAACCAGCACGGCTTTGGGCAGCAGATTGCCTGCAGGAACCAGTGAGCCTTGGGCAGGCTGACTGCTGACACTGCTGGGGCAGCTCTCAGGATCTTCTCAGTCAGAAAAGCATGAGAAAGAGGAAGGCAACAGAACTTTAGGCAAACACAACAGATACAGGACAGCTTTTAGGGATCAAAATTTAATACAAAACTCATTACAAGGTCAAGTAGGTCAGGGTGATAATTGGTTCCACTCCTTCTCAAATCAATACAACAGCTGGGCTGGGCTGGATCCAGACAATCAGTCAGGGCAGCACCATTAACTCGAGGAGCCCGGGTTTAATAGTAAAACATCGCATGCCACAGCTATCCAGCCACAGGAAAAACGGGATTCACAGTTGCAGAGGGAATCTTACTCCTTGTTTAAAGTGAAATCATGGTCCTATGGCAGAGCTGTACGATGGAAATGCCATGAGCTCTGTGTGCACACAGCAAGGCAGAGCCCACACCAGGGAGAACATCCAGGGATCATCAGTAGAGTGAAAGTGGATCAAGTAATTCAGCAGCAGTTCTCGTATCATTAACACACAATTCTTACATTTCCCCTTTACATTCATGTCCTTAATAGTGAGACAAAAGCTGCCTTGCCAGCAGCTCTACAGACTTAATTCACTTAGTATTGGTTCCATTCTAGCCCTGGTAAAACCCTCTCCTGATGCTCCCCCGTGGTGAATGAAGAGGCAGCTGGGCATATGCAGTGAACTGTGTGCTTTTACCATCCAGCATCCAACTGTATTCTCACCAGTTCATAAATCTGGGGGTTTTTGCTTTCACTACAAAGAACCCAGCTCTAGGCATTCTCCAGTAATGCAGGGGGGAACAATATCTGTCAGTTTGCATGGCATCAGGACAGCCAGAGAGAAAAGGTGGAAACAGGTCACAGGCAAACAAGCATCCATTAAGCCCAAACTGTTGTTTGACCAGAAAAAAAAAAAAAAAAATCCGTAGTTTTGGAACGACATTGAAAGTAATGTAGAAGGGTGTGGAAGGAACTTCAGTATCCCTCTTACCCTGTTTTGGAGTCAGAGTTTGTGTTCAGATGGAGTAGTTGGGAGTTGCTTTCAGGTCTCCAGGTTTAGATGCATCCAGGGTTCAACACTGACTTTTTTAAATCTTCCAAATCATGGTCCTAGATCACACCTGATCCCTGGAAGACTGAAGGTAAAATAACTTAATTTCCAGGATCTGCTCAAAGGGGTTATGTAAAGGCTTCTGGATAGTGACAAGTGTTGTTCCATTTTTCCCTGAATATTGTACAATTTTCTAAACCTGGAATTAACCCTAAAACATTTCTTCAGCCATTCAATCTCTGACCCAGATCAACAGAAGAATTCATCAATATTCTGCTGATTTGTTTCCCTTTCCACTTCCTTGCAGGTCTCCATGAAATCCAGTGTTCCCTGCCTGTGGAGAACAGAAGGATCTTTCTGAATGAGTTATCTGAGGTCAGCTTTAGTGAATGCAAATTCAGTTTGTCATTGACAGATCTTTTTATCATCATCTTCTCTGGAGTCGCCGTGTCCATCGCTGCAATTCTCTCCAGCTTCTTCCTGGCCACCCTGGTGCACTGCTTCCAAAGGTGTGCTCCCAGCAAGGATGACGATGACGATGAAGACGACAGTGAGGACTGAACTTAGTTGATATCCTTAAGTTTCCTTGGTTTATCAGTTACCAGATCATCAGGCAAAGTCTATGAGGAAAACAAATAGAGTAAAAGCTTTAAATGTGACATAAACTCACAATGTGTAAGGATCCCTTCTAGCCACTGATGGTCACAGGCAGGAATGGCAGATCTGAGACTGTCACCTCTGCTTGCACATGTACCCTGGTGCAATCAGACCAGGTTGATTTCCATGGTCCTTAATCAAACACTGCATTTAAACTTGAAGATTGAAGGAAAAAGGAGGGAAAAGCCACAAAAAGCTCCAGTGTTTTAAAAGATGGGTTTCCAGATTGTCTTGATGAGATGCAGATTCTTATAAGTGCTTGAAGCTTGTTCTAAATACACTTTGAAAAGGACTGGATGAATGGAGATGTTTCAGCTGGAAAATACAGAAGCAATTTAAAATAGTGTTCTTCCTAGATCTAAGTACTGGGAGATTCTATTAAAACTCACATAAATTTGTAAGTAGCAAAATGCAATTAAAATGATTCCTAGAATTATAGAAAGCGTGAGAAGAAGGTTGGCATTTTCCCCCTACAAAAGTTCTCCCAAAGCATTCATCCTGCATTTAATGACAGCAATTGCAGGCACCATTCAGAAAAAAAAAAAAAAAAAAAAAAAAAAAAAAAAAAAAAAAAAAAAAAAAAAAAAAATCTGTAAGTGAATATGATTCTGGGTCTGAGTCATCCACTGCAGATGCCTGGCAAGTCTTTAAGTCTTTGGTCATGGCACAGATCCTAAATATAACATCCTTTTGCATTTTTAGATGCAGAGAAGTAAAGGATTTCCCTCCCCATAATGCTCAGCACCAGTAACTGTTGCAGCATCCAGTCCATTTAGCTATTTTAAAGCACTAAGGGCTATATTCTGCTCCTGGTTATACTGGAATAACCCGACTGAGATGAACACCATGATCCAAATTGGCAACTGTATAAACAAGAGTGAAATCTGGCCCAACATATTTCTGACTGTATTTTAGATTTGTCAAAACTTGAGCTCTTCTATATGACAGTAGATATTTTTGTTAAAATTTAAAAAGACATTTATTACAAGAGATTTTTGGAATAGTGCTGGACAGCTTTTTAGGATAAGTATATTTTTAAAATATTTGTAATGGAAATATTTTTTTAAAGCTCTGTGTATTTAAATTATTATCTAGACTAGCTGTGAGGGCTTAAAGTCATGAACAACACAGTAATAAGCAAGCTAAGGACTGTATGCTATTATAAATAGAGCTGATAAAAAGTAGCATTTGTTTAACTACTGTAAATGCTATTATTTCTTTTAAAAGCACTCTTTGGTTAAAATACTGCCTTTCTCAGTAGGAGGGAATCACCCTGGGTGATCAGGGGTGACAGGGTCCAGCAGACACCTTCCATCAGCACTCCTGGTGATCCCCACCCAACAGAGATCAGCTGGAAGACCTCCAGCAAACCACTGTCTGTCCGTGCCTCAGTCCCAGTACCTATAACGTGACCACCACACCGTTTATCCCTTTCAAGTGCTTTGGGGTTGCAGGGGGAGGGCTCTGCCCCGGGGCTGTTCCTCAGGATCAGCCCTGTCCGGCTGTCCCGGGGTGCAGTCGGGCTGGGCTGAGCCCGGGCCAGTCGGGCTGCAGTGGCAGCTCTGGAGTTGCTCCCTTGGCTGACAGGGCTTGCACTGGGTCTGCACCACGCTGAGGTCACAACCAGGAGGAGAGTGTTTATTTCTGCTCGCTGGACAGCTTATTCAATGCACTTATTGCTTCCATTGTTAGGATTATTACTTCAGAAAACACACTGAGACAGAGTTAAGTAGGACAGTGAGAGGCTGCTGTGTATCAATACTGTCTTATTCTATTCCGATTCCTTCAAGAAAAATGAAATGACATGATTTTCACTGTGTAGTGCCATGATTATAAACAACACAAATATATTTATTATTTCAACCTGGGGGTTGATGTTTATTTGTATGTGGGAATGAAAAAGGACAAAAACTCTGCCTGATTCACCTTTTATAAGGGAGGTTTTGTGGGGTGGTTGGAAACACATGTGGCCCAGTGCAGTTCCTGAGGCACCTCCCTTTCCCACAAATATGGATTCATTATCAACAGTTTTATATTTAGAGGTGTGCAAATTGTTCAGTCATGGAATAGGAAACTGGGTCACACTTATTATGGACTCAAAACTTGCAACCCTCTAGCAAAATGATCTGTCCTACCAAACTTCCCAGGGAGTCACCAGAGGATGTTTCAGCAAACATCTGCCCTGCCCCTGGTAATGAATTCATGGCTTTGTGCCACTGTCCTGGAAGGCTTGGTAATTTTGCAGAGGTCACATATCAAACCCAACTATTTTGACTGGGTTTTGCCCTCACTTGCAGGTTCACCCTACTGCGGTGCCTCAGAAGGAAGATGTAGATTTGTTTATAGTTTGTAACTTTTTATTCAACCCAACACAAAGCCCTGAAAGCCCTGGTTCTCTCTGGAATGTAGCAGCCTCAGAACAGCGAGGAGCACACCAAGCTGACACCCACATAGCACAGCACAAGCTGGAGAGCGAGGCTTGGGAAAGCTTTATATTGGGAAGCTGCTATTCTGGATACTGCATCACACCGAAGTGATTTTGCAATGTAGGGGTTTTTCTGGATCAGAAACTTTAATGATATTCCAAAATTCTATTTTTCCCTATAAGTAATGTAAATTTCAGAACTACTGAACACCTCCAGTTAGTAATATTGATTCATTGTCAGCACCAGCAGTTGCCAACTATTAATACTGATTTTTCATAATTCTAATTGCTAGTAAGTGAGACAGAACTTGGATTTAGTTCTAACTGGGATTTTTCTAATTTTACGGAATCTTGAGAGCAAACCACTCTCCTGTTGGAATATTGCCAGAGCTAGTGATTGCCATAATGATCCCCTGCAAAAATTGAAAGCCAATTTCATCATCACTAGAGAGTGGCCTGTGGGCTGCATTACTATTGCAGTTCTAGCTGCACAGAGGTATAACACAGAGCTAATACCCTCTCCAGGTTTTTGGACATGGGGAGTGTTCCTGTGCAGGGATGTTTCTGTGGCTGGGATGTAGTGAGCCTGAACTCCCTGCTCGGGCTGCAGTGACCCACATTAGGATCAGAGAAGTTACCGTGGTGCCAAGTTAGAGCTGAATTTAGCTTCCCTTTGCTCCAGCAGCACTGCCTGTAGGTGATTAGAAACGTACTGCGCAAAGCTCTTCATTTACAATTTCCCTTCTAAAATAGCTTCACTTTCGTGCTGCTCTCTTTCACTGTCAGAACCGAGCAGACATTTTACCTGCTTCAAGGGGAAGGAAAGATGCTCTGTGTGACCCAAATAAAGTGTTGCAGGCTCCAGGAGCCAGGAAGCAGCTGCCACACTGCCTGCAGATATGTCTCCTTGATGAAATGCTGGAGCTTGGTATGTGTGAGGATCCAAAAACTGTGCAAAAAAACAAATCTGCATGATGTCATTGAGACAGTCTGACTTTTAGAAGTGTGCACATGGGTTTTAAAAAACCGTAATCCACAAAACATTAAAATAAAGATCACCTGAAGCAACTGTCCAAACGCAGCATTTCATCCCCAGCGAGCCACCATCGTTCTGAGGCAGCTCCTGCTCTGGCTCTTGCTCAGACATGGACATTAATGGGTCAGGTTTTACAGAGGCATAAAATGCACTGGGATACCTCAAAGGGTGGAAGCTCCTTCCTCTGGAAGCTTCTACAGAGGACCACACTGCTTGCCTACCTCAGATAAGGAGTTGAGAGTGACCCATTATACACTGACAGTTAAAATTCAGCTTGGCATACTGAAAAATGACAAAAACTGGGCTTGTCTTTCAGCTGTGGGAAGAGCTGTGTGCACTCACCTGTGCAGGCAGAGAAGGTGTGTGACAACACTGGAGCTTGCTGTAACTGTCCCCCCAGTAGAGCCCCAGAGGAGGAGCAGCAGCTGGGGGGACCTGAGCTGGGCCCTGTCCTTCATCCCCAACCAAGGTCCCTCTGTGCTGGCTGCAGACCCAGGGCAGCAGCTCTGTGCAGGACCTTCCACTGACCCAGTACTTGCTGCCAACCTGCTCCGTGAGTAAATCACTTTATTTCCAGGGCTGGCACATCCAAGTTCAGCTCACATCTCCCAAAATAAAGGAGCAGGGCTTTCACAGTGTCGAAATCCAACCATGCCTCTGAGAGGACAATGTTCAATCACCTGTGGTTTAACCTGTTTCACTGACCTCCCATGGCACTGGGATGCTTGACTGTGGAGGAAAGCCCTTGTAATTCATCATGGTGAAGGTGATGTTGGAATGCTGAATCCTTGTGTAGTCTTTCCAAGAAGAAACCAGAAATAATACACCAGGAAATTAAATTTCTTGGAGAATAAGATCTGCCAAGGGTTCTGAGAGCCAGGCAGCCTGTGACACACACGAGCCACCAGAACCATTTATTATTTCATGTCCTCCCTGTCACCATTGTAGCAATAGAGCCTTGACATAGAACTGTAGAAAACTATGGAGGAACCACAAATATTATTAATGACACCTGATGCTTTGTCACAAAAATACCTGGTTTTGTAATCAGATTTGTGCTCTCACATTGACATCATCTTCCCTTTTATGTCTTGGTTTCTGTATCTTCATATCACAACTGTATCTAAAACAACAGAGTCCCAGTTTGGTGCTTCCTCTAAGCAGTGCAGCAACACAAATCACCACAGCAACAATCAAACCAGGAAAACCACAGGTCCAACTATCTATCCAAGCACCCAGCTACCATTGTAAAGAGTTAGTAGGAAAAAAAACCTACTGAATTTTGAGCTGACAGAGAGAGCAACAGCAGCCCCTCTGTCACAGAGCAGGACTTGAATTATGCTGTCTCCCCAGTTCCCAGCAGCTCTCACACCCCACCCAGAGCTCCCTGACGCCATGTGGAGTTGTGTAACTCTGGATCAACAGCACATAATGTGCTTTTTTGGGGCTTGTCAAAAACCCTACCAGTAAATACTTCAGAGCAGGCTTCTACTGTTTATTTTGTGGCATGTAAAAGCTTGCAGGGAGGTGGGCAGCAAGTAAGGAGTGAACCAGCTTGGGCCAGAGTTGTTCAGCAGAGCCAAGTTTGCTTTGAAGCTGCTTTGTTTTCATCTCAGAGCTGCTTTTTTACCAGTTTCTGTGAGCAGTGGTGAGCTCTGAAGGTCACACCCAGGTACGCGGTACTACCGAGAAACTCCCTGGGCTGATTCTGCCCTCTGATTATTACCCATGGTTGATACTCTGGGCTGGCAGTGATGAGATTGAAAAAAAGAGCACCAAAGCAATTAAAAGGGACTTAAGGGCACTGGGTTGAGTGGGGCTCTGCTCAGTCCCTTCGGTGGCAGAGACAAGTGATGAAAGGAACAGGAGAGCCCACATCATCAACAAGTGGCTCAAGGCTTGCCATCGGAAGAATTTTAGGTTCTTTGATCACAGGGCATCTTTTACGGCACCTGGCCTGCTGGAGCCAGACGGGTTCCATCTCTCTGTTAAGGGCAAAAGGATTTTAGCCCATGAATTGGTGGGACTCATTGAGAGGGCTTTAAACTAGATTTGAAGGGGGAAGAGGATGCAACCAGGCTCTCCAGAAGCAAGCCCAGGGCTGGTGAGCCAGAGTCAGGGTGAAGTCAGCAGCCCAGCTGAAGTGCATGTACACTAACGAACGCAGCACGGGTAACAAACGAGGAGCTGGAGGCCGTGGTACAGCAGCAGAGCTGTGCCGTAGTCGCCGTCACGGAAATGTGGTGGGATGGCTCGCGTGACCGGAGTGCTGCAGGGGATGGCTACAAGCTCTTCAGGAGAGACAGGAGAGGGAGAAGAGGTGGAGAGGTGGCCCTTTATATTAGGGAGGCATTTGATGCCATGGAAATTGAAACTAATGACGATGAAGTTGAATGCCTCTGGGTAAGGACTAAGGGGAAGGCCAACAAGGCTGACATCCTGCTGGGAGTCTGTTATTGACCACCCAGCCAGGAAGAAGAGGTGGACAACTTATTCTACAAGCAGCTGGAGGACGTTTCAGGATCAGCAGCCCTTATTCTTGTAGGTGACTTTAACCTACCTGACATCTGCTGGGAACTTAACACAGCAGAGAGGAGGCAGTCCAGGAGGTTCTTAGAGTGTGTGGAGGACAACTTCTTGTCACAGCTGGTGAGTGAGCCCCTCAGGGGAGGGACTGTGCTAGATCTGCTGTTTGCAAACAGAGAAGGGCTGGTGGGAGATGCGGTGGTTGGAGGCCGTCTGGGGCAGAGTGATCATGAAATTACAGAGTTTTCAATATTTGGTGAAACAAGGAGGGGCATCAATAAAACTTTCACACTGGACTTCCAGAGGGCAGACTTTGGCCTATTCAGGAGACTTGTTTGAAGAATTCTTTGGGAAGCAGCCCTTGAAAACAAAGGAGTCCAGCAAAGGTGGGCAAAACAGAGATCTTGAGGGCACAGGAACGGACTGTCCCTGTGTGCCAAAAGATGAGTCAATGAGGCAAATGTCCAGCCTGCATGGGCAAGGAGCTGATGAAGGAACTGAGGAATAAAAAGAGGATGTATCATCTTTGGAAGGAGGGTCAGGTATCTCAGGAAGTATTTAAGGGGGTTGTTAGGGCACATAGGAAAAAAATTAGAGAGGCCAAAGCTCAGTTAGAACTTAATTTGGCAACTTTTGTGAAGGATAATAAAAAAGTTTTTACAAATATATTAATGGCAGAAGGAAGGGTAAGAACAACCTCGGTTCTCTACTGGATGCAGGAGGGAATTTAGTGACTGCAGATGGGGAGAAGGCGGAGGTGTTCAATGCCTTCTTTGCCTTGGTCTTTAGTGGAAAGACGGTTTGTCCTCAGGACAACTGTCCTCCTGGGCTGGTAGATGGTGTCAGGGAGCAGGATGGTCCCCTGTCATCCAGAAGGAAGCAGTCAGAGAACTGCTGAGCCGGTTGGATGTTCATAAATCTATGGGACCGGATGGGATCCATGCCAGGGTGATGAGGGAGCTGGCAGATGAGCTTGTGAAGCCGCTCTCCATCATTTACCAACAGTCCTGGCTCACTGGTGAGGTTCTAGCTGACTGGAAGCTGGCCAATGTGACAGCAGGGAGTCACACAAGAAGGGTAGGAAGCAGGATCTTGGGAATTACAGGCCAGTCAGTCTGACCTCGGTACCTGACAAGATAATGGAACAGTTTATTTTGAGTGCCATCACACAGCACCTACAGGATGGCCGGGGGATCAGACCCAGCCAGTGTGGGTTTAGGAGACGTAGGTCGTGTTTGACCAACCTGATCTCCTTTTATGACCAGGTGACCCACCTGGTAGATGCAGGAAGGGCTGTGGATGTTGTCTGTTTGGACTTCAGCAAGGCCTTTGACACTATCTCCCACAGTGAACTGGAAAAGCTGCAGCCCACGGCTTGGACAGGAGCACTCTTTGCTGGGCCAAGAACTGGCTGCATGGCTGGGCCCGGAGAGCGCTGGTGAACGGTGCTGCATCCAGCTGGCGGCCAGTCACCAGTGGTGTCCCTCAGGGGTCTGTGCTGGAGCCAGTTCTGTTCAATATTTTACTGACGACATGGATGAGGGTATTGAGTCTACCATCAGTAAATTTGCAGATGACACCAAGCTGGGAGCGTGTGTCCATCTGCTGTAAGGTAGGAGGGCTCTACAGAGAGACCTGGAACAGTTGGATGGATGGGCAGAGTCCAATAAGATGAAGTTTAATAAGTCCAAGGGCTGAGTTCTGCATTTTGGCCACAATAACCCCCTGCAACGTTATAGGCTGGGGGCAGAGTGGCTGGACAGTGGCCAGGCAGAAAGGGACCTGGGGGTACTGGTTGACAGCCGACAGAACACAAGCCAGCTGTGCCCTGGTGGCCAGGAAGGCCAACGGCACCTGGCCTGGATCAGGAATAGCGCGGCCAGCAGGACCAGGGAAGTCATTCTTCCCCTGTACTCAGCACTGGTGAGGCCACACCTTGAGTGCTGTGTCCAGTTCTGGGCCCCTTGGTTCAGGAAGGACGTTGAGATGCTCAAATGTGTCCAGAGGAGGAAGACAAGGCTGGTGAAGGGCTTGGAACACAAGCCCTGTGAGGAACGGCTGAGGGAGCTGGGGTTGTTGAGCCTGGAGAAAAGAGGACTCAGAGGTGACCTTATCACTCTCTACAACTCCCTGAAAGGTGGTTGTAGTCAGATTGGGGGATTGGTCTCTTTTTCCAGGCAACCACTGACAAGAGGACACAGCCTTTTACACTGCCAAGGGAAATTTAGGCTGTTACAAAAAGGTTTTTTACTGAAAGAGTGATAAAGTTCTGGAATCATCTGCCCAGGAAGGTGGTGGAGTCACGGTCCCTGGACGTGGTTCAAAGATTGGATACGGCACTCAGTGCTGCAGCAGCCAGTGAGCCTGTGGTACAAAAGACAAAGAGAGACCACTGGTGAGACAGTCCCTAGTACCAAAGATTCCTCGCTAGGTTCGGGTGAACAGAAGAGGCTTCCCCCAGAATGCTCTGCCCTGCTATGTTAATGTACCCCAGTTCTGCTTCCCTGGTTGGCCCATTGGCCTCTCCGCCCCTTGTTACTTTATATGTTCCTGCCCTAGAAGGTTCTCCACTCCAGGTTCCTCCCATTGGCCCTCACCCCATTGCCACTCCCTCAGAGCTTCCTATTGGCTCCCATACCCTAGTCCCGCCTGTGTACCACCCCCATGCCCTCAGATCATTGGTCCCTGATGCTCCCTCTTCTCCCATATAAAACCCTGGACCCTCCATTCCTCTTTGTCTTTGTCCCTGGAACCCTTCACGAGTGTGGCTGCATTAAACTCCTCCCATGGAACTCCATACAAGGACCCTTCCCGGTTCTTTATCATTGACCCATATGGAGCTATCCGTGCGTGTGTGCGTGCACGTGTGTGTGGTGGTCCTGCCAAGTGGCTTCGCTTTGGAGATGCTTTTAGGAAGGTCGCGGCACCTCATGCTCCAGCACCGACCAGCCGCAGTGGACGGTATGGGAAAAGTGCCATGGCTTAGTTGAGGTGGTGTTAGAGCATGGGTTGGACTCAGTGATCTTGAAGGTCTCTTCCAACCTGGTGATTCAGTGATTCTCTGATTCTGTATTGTCTATTTCCAGCAGAAATTCATGTCAAGTGAATTTTCAAAGTTTAGTGCTCCCAACCAAAGCACCATTTGCCTGTTCAAAAGCTTTCATTTGAACATGAAATGTGAGATGTCACTTAGAAGGTTGTACAAAAATCTCTTATCAGCTCAGAAATTGTTAAGTCAAAAAAGTCCATCCAGACAATAGTGCTGGCAGGTTCTGCTTCAACCCTTCCAGAGTGTGAGGTCATTCTTCCAAGCTGACTTACTATCACTGGAATATCAGTGATTAGGTTTGGACTCCTCCTTTTTCTTCTCCTGGTCATACTTCTCACCAACTGGCATCACTCCTTAGCCTCTGAAAATCTGGCTTCAAATGTGAATTTGGATCAAGGGAGGAAATGACCAGAACATGACCTTGAGGTCACTTTGGTCAGTTCGGCAAATGCATCGAGATGCCCTTTTTATGTCTATGAACTGTACACATGAAGATGGGAAAACACTTCTCTGAGCTCCAAAAGATTCCATATAAGCACAGCATTTGATGGCTTTAAAAACACAGGGGCAACCAGAAGGATGAGAGAGATGCATGGTAGATATCATTAAAAAGGAAAATGAGGCATAATTAGATTGACTTGTATTTTCATAGAAGAACATTATTTTTCGGTTCCTTTGTTGAGTACTTAACCTTAATTTCCACGTGGTGATGATAAAATCTACGGATTGGCAGGGGACTGTGGAGTATTAGCTATTGTGAGTTTAGACTTGCAGTATCCTAACCAATAACCTGCAACATCTGCCTGTCCAAAATAATTCAGTTGTCTTATGACTGTATTATTTAAAAACAAAACAAAACAACCACTAAAACAAGCAAACAAAAAACCCCAAAACCAAACCCCTCTAGTTTGCATCTTTACCAGAAAAAGGAGTGTTCTGTGAGTAGTTTCACTGGTTTCTTCCTATGGCAATTCCTAAATGTCATTATATTTACTGACCTCGGGAGTTTGGTAAAAAGTGACAGGAGAGAGTTATAGAAAAACTTACCTGGTATTTCTTTCCAACTTGAGGTAGGAAATTCTCAAAGTCTAATTCTAAATTATGTTTCCGAGAGTGGTATCATGTTGTGAGTGCAAATTGTTCTCATCTTAAAAAAAACACATCATCTTTAAAACAAAAATTTGAAGAAAAAGATGCTTTAGGGATTTTTCAGTCCAGAATGGCTTTTTTTAACAATCAAATTAAAATAAACCCCACAATGTAGGGTTTTAAATGAAAGCAGAAAGTGTTCGAACCATAAATTCATTAATATTACACTGTATGGCAGGGAAGTGACTATAGACCTAATATTTAATTTATATTATTCCTTGAGGGAACGGAAGTCATTAGGCTGAGAAGTTGGTATTGTTTTTGAGGAAAGTATCCCATGCAGGCTGATTCCTTCAGGTTTGGGGTATGGGATGCAGATTATCCACCACAGAGCACTGAGGGGTTTCTGAGACTGTGAGTGCATCAAAGTAGGCAACTGCTTTCTGTTTGACCTGAGTGTGTTGTGACAAAAGAAGTTGCAGTTGGCTTCAATCCTGATTTCAGTGTTAAGTGATTTTGGATCCCATCCAGTAGAATGGTGCAGCTCCATCCTCTTCACTGCTATGATACCCTGGTTTACCTGGTGAGGAAACTGCCTGGGCACTGGGAACTCTGCAGTCATGGGGGTGGGGACATTTATTCTCCACATTCTCATACAGAAAGAAGGAAAATAACTCTTGTGTGGGCCCTTTGTCCTGGTGATCTGAGTGCATGGGAGTTACCTGGGTTTGTGGTGTCTGCACTGGGGGGTGAATCCTAATATTATTTAGGGTGATAGGCAGCATTATTTGGAGATTGCAGAGGCCATACAGCTTTTCCAGCTGTGTTCTGGATCCAGGGCTCTGCTCTGTGAAAGAATCTGAACCACTCCCCAAAACTCGACTGCAGCCCTTGTGCTGAAGTCACACAGAAGGTATCACTGTCTGGTAATCACTGTCCATCGCTGGCCTAGTTTGCTGATGGATTTATAATGAACATCTTTAACCTCAGCCTAGCCCAGCCATCTGCTCTGGGAAGCAAGCTGGCACTTCAAAGCCATTTTCTGCTTCAAGGTGTCTCCTTGTAGTCCTACAAAACAAACAGTGAGTCATCTCCTCCCACCAGGCTACAGCAGGATTGTAACCCAGCTCTGTGAGGAAAGTCCCTCATGCTGCTGGCTCCAGAGCTGTGTGTGACTGAGCACAGGCACCAAACTTGAGCATTTTTGCTTCCCAGCTGAATCATAGAGGGATGCCACACAGATCTCTGGAGGGATGTGAAAAGGGTGAAGACTCTGGCCCATACCTACAGGCAACAGGGAAAACCCAGCACTCATCCAACCTCCCCGTTGCAGTTCCTGATGAAATTCTCTCCCGATGAAATTCTCTCCCTGCCTTTTCTGTGTCTCCATCATGATCATAAATTCCTGAGACTTCATTCTTAAACTTTCATGGCAACTGTCCATTTTTCTATTTAACAGGATGGCTCAGAAAGGGAAAGTGTCAGTAAGGGCACTCACTTCATTAATGGAAATCGTTTTTGGGTTATGAAATTGCTCTCCACCTGCCTTCTGTTAGCAAAAAGGAGTCTTCGTCAAGTCTGCCTTCTATTGCAGCACTAGAAAATTAGGGACATCCAATCTTAAATGGAAAAGTTTAAGAAGCTTTGTCTCATAAAGTGACGTCTAAGACTTGTCTGTCTTTTATTCCATGTTCTTTACTAGATGATCCCCCTTGCTGCCACCTTCAAACCAAGCGATTTAAAATGGATCGGATATTAAAGCTTTAAGATCGGGTTTTTAAATAAATGAAATGCTATCAGAACTGTAATAGCAACAGCTGCTGTGTCTGCCAGCTGGACTGTAGATTAATCACTCCATCAAATCCCACTTCCCACAGTCCTGCACTTGTTTCTCTGCCTTCTGCCCTCTCACCAAATCCTCAGCACAGACCCGATAGAGGGATGCTCCCCGTGGGTCACAGCCGGCTCTGCCGGAGCCGTGCAGGGAGGGATCTCTCCCTCTGGGCTGCCAGCACAGCACGGACCCTGCACTGAGCCTGCTTTGCCTGTAATGTGCTTCCTGAAGGCCCAAAAGCAGGAAGGAACAAGAGCTCAGGCTTTAACCTCTGTAGAAGCTTTTGTCTCCTGCCTGCAGCCGCGAGTAGGAAGGAGCTGTCTCTGTCCTTCCCAGCTCCCCAGCGGGTCTGTGGGAGCCTGGTTTTGTAGGTGCTGGGAAAGGACTCAGAAGGCAGAGATCCTGTCTGCTGAGCTGCTGCTTGTCTTCAGAAAAAAGAACTTCTGTATCACTATAGATTGAATATGAACTATGTCAAATGTAGTTCATGAATGATGTCACCTTGCAGAAGAAGAACTTGTCCCCTGCTCACTCTTCATTCAGCACTATGGTTCAAAGCACTGCCAGATACCAGCCAGTTCACCAGTGAAACAAATTATTTCCAACTGAGTCATCTCAGAAGACAACTTGTGGTTTCAAAGTGTCACATTTCTCTCTGACCTTAGCTTTACGTAAAGTTTACCAAAAGAGTTCGATACGATTTCCTTTTACATGAAATTGAATTTTTTGGCTGACCGAGGTTTATGTGTCTCTCTTTTGGTTAAAAGAGCCACTAGAAGAAA
This sequence comes from Corvus moneduloides, assembly GCF_009650955.1. Classification (NCBI taxonomy): domain Eukaryota; kingdom Metazoa; phylum Chordata; class Aves; order Passeriformes; family Corvidae; genus Corvus; species Corvus moneduloides. The sequence continues at coordinate 4,693,385 of NC_045497.1, forward strand.
ATTATTTTTAGTGAAACTGAAAAGACCATTTCTCTGATCTGTGCATCAGCTGCCCAATGAAGAATTGATGATTTATTTAGGTCTGTGCTCTCACTGCCAGCAGTGCAGGTAACACAGTGAGCAGCCACGGATACGGCAGTTAACCTCTCTATTGTGTGTTTAACCATCTGTAAAATGGATATGATACTACTTACCTGCCTGACACAGCTGGACAGAGGCTTAATTTTTAATCAAGCTCTGTTAAAACACTTTGAGCTCATTGTATAAAATATGCACCAAGAAGCAAAATAGTTTTATTAGGGTATTAAGGCTTTTATAGCTTATATTATGTTCCAAGAGTCATACACAGTGAACTATACCAGTGTTCTAGAAATAACATAAAAAAGGAAAGAAAGTGTCAAGAAGCAAAAGAGATGTACTGGGATGGACTTTGTGACAGTCTAGGTTTCCTTCGTCCCTATTAATTATACATGTGGAGTAACTTGTTAATGCATTTCTAAAGACATGTTGACACAGGCTCAGCCCTCTCTCCTGACCACAGGCTTTTGAATTAATTTAACCAGGAGTAGAAGAACTGGACAATGTAGTTGAAGGCATTTCTATAGCAACCAAAGTGGACCAGAGGGAACACAACAGATTTCCTGGGTCTGAGAGAGGCAGTAATGAAACACCTGCGTGGGAGCTGGGTATGAATAATTTCTGTACAGGGCCCTGGCATTACATTTCAGGCTGATTGTCCATAGAATATGACCAGGTATTATTCTCCATGTTATTTCTCCACCCCCTATGCCCTCCAACACTTACAAAAATAGTGATAACAAACCTAAATTTTACTAATAAAGTCCTTAAGTCCTTCAGAAGTTAAGTTAATGCTAAAATATAACTGTTTATATTTAACAGCCAATGGAAATGGAAACCAACAATTAATTATATTTCAACAGATTGCCTAATAAATGCTACAGTATTTAAACCTTCCCTAATATTTTTAAGCAAATTTGACACTCTGTGTGCAGGAACAACCCCCCCCAAATTACTAGTAATTACCTGTAATTACTGTTCATTTCTGCAGCAGCAGAGGGGCAGTGTCTGACGTGCAGTTCTGCTCTGGGAAGTGACTGCAACTGTAGTTTTAGGAGGTTTCCTTATCACAGAATCATGGAGTGATTTGGGTTGGGAGGGACCTTACAGCTCATCTCATCCCACCCCCTTCCACTATCCCAGGTTGCTCCAAGCCCCATCCAGCCTGGCCTTGGACATTTCCAGGGCAATAGGATGGCTTCCTCTCTATGCCATCTCAGAACCTCAAACCACACCTGTGCTCTTTCCAAAACAAGGGGGAACAGCCTGGAACTTCCAGGGACCGAACTGTGATGATTTTTCTGTCTGTAAATAAATAAGGTAATAAAAATCACACACCACAATGTGCTGTGAAGCTATTCCAGGAGATACAATCATTAGCTCACAATATCTTTATTGTCTCTTTTTCAGACTCACTTAGGAAATTAAAACTTTTCAGATAAAAGCCTGGAGAGGTTTAAATTAAACAAAAAGTGTTACTCATTACTGGACAAGACATCCACACTGTCAAAACTATGACATTAATTTGATCATTTTAAATTGCTGATTCATTCACAGGGAAGTCCCCCCCGAAGCATCGGTGTCTCGGACAATTTAAAAAATCAATTCTTAAAACAACCAAAAGACTTAAGCAAACACTTGCTAAAGTAAGGACACATTCTGAGTGTGCAGCTGGAGACATCCTGAGGAACGGGACATAGATGTGCTGAGCACTGCTGCCTGGAAAATGCTGAAAACTGGAGGCACCCAAACACCTTCAGTATGTTTAAAGATCCTAAGTTTAGCATTACGTCTTGACCTGAAGGCCAAATCTCATGTACAATATGAGTTCCTGTGGAGAAAAGTTTTTAAAAACATAACCAGAGACATTATAGCCATTACCAATATAATGGCTTTGGATTGTGGATTTTTCCTCTTCCTCTCCCTCCCCCATGCTGTGCAGAAATATCTTGAGCTGCTATGAGGATTAAAGCTTTATCCATCAAGATATATCCTCTTCAGGCCCGATGCATCTAATCCAGACCCCAAGCAATCCTGCAGTTTTAAGCTGGTACTTTATGCTTATTGCTAGAATTTAAGGAATGACCAGACTAATATTTTTTCTCTCTTTAATCAATAAAAATTGACTTCTGGACAATCTTTGAGATCAATCACATCAGTAAGGGACACTTGTCACTGTAAAAATTCACTCATGTTCCCATCATTCAAGTTGCTTTGCTCAATCTAAGCTACAAGATGTTTCTTTTTTAACCTGATTGGCACAACCACGGGAATGACTGAAAGGTTTGCTGAATGTGTGACTTTACAGGAGAAAGCTTTGAGAAGAGCACAGTTTCAGCCGTGTGAGTACAGGTGGGAACCCCTTTTAAACGATGTTACCCACTGCTTCTTTAAATAAAGGTCTGCTTGGGAATTCCAAATCTCTAATACTTTTAACAGGAAAAGATTGGGAAACTACTTACAAAAACATTTGTGAAACAGCAAAAAGCAAGGATGGAAATATATTTAAAAAACCTGAATATTCAGTCAAGATCTGCTAACAGCCTGTGGGCATTGGGAAAAATGCCTTTCTTGTAGTGTTGGAAATCAGTAGTTGCCACATTCTGTAGAATGAGAGACAACGGGAGCAGATTTTCAGAGATCTCAGGCAAACTGGAAAAAAAATGCAACTACTTTACCCAGCCAACAGTACCGATGTATAAGGAGGTACCCACCCCACAGACAGGAGCTCTCTGCTCCCCTCTTCAGCCAGAGGCTGTACTGGACTTTAAGGAGTTAATGTTCTCTTCCTCTTCCCTTTTTTTCTCTCTTCCTCTCTCGCTGACTGACTCCAGCACTGGCTCTCCTCTGAAGGGCACAGATACTTGGTGAGGTTCACATGATACCACTGACAGCAGCATGAGAAGCCTATTTCTGACAGTGTGGCAAATTACTATTATGAAATCCCAGTACATTTGATTGCAGAGTGACTTTCAGAGGGGATCACACTCAGCAAGGCTACGAAGGGCTCAGTGTTTACTGCAGTAATGCTGACTTACTGGAAAAGAATATCAAGAGCTCTTTAAATAAAAAAGCTTGGGAGATTCCCAATTCAGAAAACGCTTGGCTGAGTATATCCAACCATGCATTATGTTTCTCTAAAATGAAAGGGAAAAAATGATCAGCAGGGATTCTTAGGTTGGTTTTTTTTCCTCTTTGATGAATGACTCAGTGAAATGTGTTTGCTAGAGGTTCACTCAAAAGGGATCATGAACTTGAGGTTGTCCTTCCCCTCCAGCAAATCTCCCTTCAGAAGGTTCCAGGTGCTCTGACTCTCCTGAGCTGCCTCCCTGTTCCAGCCAAAGGTCAGGATCTCTCTACAGTGCCCAGGTTAAAACAACAACAAGATTCAAACAAAAAATCAAGACAAAAGCAGAAGTGGGAGGAGAAATCAGCAGCCTCTGGGCTCAGAAAGTCTGGAATTTGCCAATAAAAGAAGCGTATCTGCAAAACAGAAAATAGCACTGACCCACCCTCTGAATTATCATCAGCACCCAAGGGAGTGTTACGACATGGAGATAAACTGTCCCTGCCCCAAATACCTTCCTTTTAAACTTGCTTGTGGGACGACTCAAGCAGCAAAATCAAAAAGAGCAGGCATAAACAGCCCCCAGTTAACAGCAGGAATTTTATCACATCTGCGGGCAGCAAGGTATTTTCACAGTGAAATTAGTCCTTATTCCATTATCTACTAAATAAATATGATTATTACTTCGTTTTTCTAGACTTTGATAATAAAAGTATTGGTTTTGATAACACAGGTAGAGCTCTGATTCGTTCTCTTGATTTTATTAATTATAATACCAGTAGCTGCCTTTGCTCGGGCAAACACTGCAGATAAAATTAGGTGTGTGGCAAATTCAGATTTCTCTCTTTCTCTTCCTCCCTTCTTCCTCCCTAATTGAGAAACAACTTCAATATTGGTTGGAAAACATCTGCTTGCTGTAAGTGTGGGTACAAAATCCAAAAGCCCCTGAAGTTTAGGCAGAAGCCCTTTGGTTTGTATGAGGTTTTTGAACAGCAAAGAAGTAAAAAAGCCCCCAAACACCTGCAATTTCCTCATCCTAGCACATTTTTAATTTAGGGCAGAACATGTCAATCAGTAGATCAATATAAAAAAGATTCCCTTTCCTAATTATCTCAATTTTCTTGGCCAAGTAGAGCATTCACATGATATTTATTTTGGGATACACACACAAAACAATCTCATCTGCTGGCTGGAACGTGACTGTTCCAGTCTCCTTTGGGTACTTTTCCCAGATGAACTAGGGAACTGATCCCTTAGTTTAAGTGGAGACTTGCAGGTTTTTCTGTATTCTGCCTCCCCTGTGATATGAATATATTTGGGTGATAATGAAAACGGCTGCCACAAGTAGGTGGCCAGAGCCTGTCACAGTTTAAGCTGCCTGACCAAATGTCGGGGGGTGGATGTGGAGCATCCACAGCTGTCTTTCTATAAAGGCTACTTTTTCAAGGCACATGTTCCTGGAATTGGTTTCCCAGGTGGCAGAAGTGTTCAAATAACCTCTGCAAACACGGACTTTGCACTTTGCTCTAAGGCCCAAAGGCGATTGTCTCTGAAATCAAACTCCTGACGGCAGAAGCCTTGGTGTAAGTGAATTGATAGTTACTGCCTTTCCCTATCTGTGAAAGGGGAAGAAATCACAAATTGGGGATCTTTTTGCATCTCTAGCAGATTTGGATAAATGAGACTTTTACTTCTCTGGGGTGAGCTTTGGAGGGAGAGGTGCTGATGCTGAAGTGGGAAATGCTGCTCTGCTGGATGGGAGCTGGCAGGGTGAGCACTGTTCCTATCTACAGCACCCAGACATGAGGCTGTGGGAGCTGTGAACCAGCCTGGGGGCACAGAAACCCTCCGATTGCAGCTGCCCAGCCTGTAGCCCATGCTGCAAAACCCACCAAAAGGGTTGAACTCTGTGCTCTGTAGCAGGGAATTGACCCCTTGATTTAGTAAGTGGAGATTTGCAGGGGTTTTTTGTAAAAAAACTCCTTTAAAGTCATGGTATTCCTAATGCTGAGCTCATATCAGTGACCTGTCTGTAGAGCCACCCTTGTCCCCCTCGCTGCCAGCACACGCTTTTGGGGATATTTAAAACATGGTTGGTATCTTTTGGTAAAACATCTCGTGATTATTTACAGACAGGAGGAGAAGAGGGCACAGGGAGCATCCAGCTTTCAACCAGGGGCCTCTTCCTCTGAAACCAAAGGAAAAACACTGGGTGGTGCTACACAGAGATCTGCCACCAAAATCACTGCTGACAGGTCTTGGTTTCGAGGTAGGGATGGGAGAACTGGGCAGAGTGGGATTTAATCTACGTAGAAAAAGTGGGGTCATAGGGGAGACTGCTCCCCAAAACTTTGAAGCACAAGTGGAGAAGTGAATACAAGAAAAGAGGGACTTCTTGGGAATCATCATGGTCTAAAAATAGAATTATTTTTATCCACAAGAGTTCCAGTTCTAAGAACTCTTGTGGTAACAGCCTGACCGTAAATCTTACACAGCCAGTTGAAAGATTTCCACTGTTTTCAATTTACTTTGGACCATATTGTATGTAATTCATCTCATGATGTAGAATTCCTAATTTTCCTCTGGAAATATAGTCCAGGTCCCTGCTCCGTTATAGATATTATGATGCCGTTTCCAGCAGAGTGTAAAGACAGTGACAAATGCTGGTTTCAGAGGAAATCTTTGCTCAGGTATTTCAGCTTAGTCATACCCTGGCTGATCCTAGAGTAAATCTGCATGTCAATATTTATCTTATATAGGCCATCTGCTGTACTCCTGACACAGGAATTCCAAAGGATATGGGAAAATAAAGAGAGATTTTCTGCAGAATTCTAAAAAAAAGACAACAGTAATTATCAACAGTGGGTCTCCTTAAAATAGGCCTGGAAGTTTGCTATGACTCAATGTGTTTTAAGGAAAGAAAAACATTATTTTAACGATGAAGCCAGCAAATTCTACCCTTTAGATTCCACAGCAGTAATCTCTGTAAAACCCATGATTTAAAAGCTGTTATTTCTCGCCATCTGAAGCTAAATACACTTTTTTATTCTAACAAATCTGAATAAAATTAGAGCACTCTGCATAAATTCTCCCTGCCTCTGCGCCTGCTGTCTTAGCTCGAGGCAGAAGCAGATGCCTGCGATTTCTAAGACTGTCAAACCAGCACCATAAGCCAAAGTTACGTTCACCTTAAAAAACCACGAAATTTATTCCAGCTTGGTAACAAGCTGGTCTACTATTTCAGGGTTTTGGTGCCAGTGTTCTGCTTTTTAAAGGCCATCTAAAACCTCACAGGCATTTTTGACATTTTCCCATTAACAGGGTTGATATTTGGGGGATTGAGAGTGCTTTGTGTTCAAATTTAAACTTTTAACACCTAAGATCTGTCACTGGTTCACTGGAAGATGCTATTTTGATTTTCCTCATTATCACTTCTTTAAAAAAAAGGAAAAAAAATAACACATTGCTCATTTAATATTAATTGGAACATATTTTTCCCTGTAGCAGTTTGCTGATTATGAATTTCAATGCCACAGAGATGGCATTGCAAATAGTGCCTATAAATAGAAAACAAGCATTTTCTGTGAAATGCCCAGCCAGAGCAAAGGCTCATTAATCAGGGAATAGGTACAGCCCAAGAGCCCAGCCTGACTGCTCATGGAAACACAGGATGACAGAGCTGTCTGAATGATCAACCACAGCACTTTGGTCTGTGTACAGGGAGAAAGTTTAGTCAAGTGTTTAAAATATGGAAATAAGAGTGAAAATGCCTGTGTTGTTTCTCCTGCTGACTGGCTGCAGGCACATCCCCTCCCTGTGATTCAATCACTGACAAAGGGCCACCTTCCACATGAAAACTGCAGGCAGCATTTCTCAGATATAGCAAAAACTGTAAAAAAATTGCATCATGGAGTGTGAAAGGTGAAAGTGGTCAGTGTGTAAATCACAGGGATTTGTGTGACAAATTGAACAGTTCATGTTAAAACCTGGCAGGTCATTTTGGGCTGGCTGCATCCATGGGTTGTCTTCAACATATCCTGTAGTGAGAGCATTGAGTATGGCCAGAAGAAAATTATTCACGGAGGAGAGAAAGTCCTCCTGCTCCCTTGTCTGTCAGCCACGGACCAGTGAACATTGGGTGGTGCTACACAGAGATCAGCCACCAAAATCTAATGAGGACAGCTCTTGGTTTCCAGGTTGAGACTGGCTAATTGGGCAGGGTGTGATTTAATCTGTAAAGAAAAGGGCTGCTTTTGTCCTGGTTGCATAAAATCAAGCCTAGTTTACTTTTGACCCTGCTTGGACCTCATTTCTACTCTTCATAAGAATAGTAACAATGGCACCTTTCACTCCCAGGGATTTCAGAACATTGGAAAAGCTGCATCCTCTGAGCAGGGATGTGGAAGGATTTGAAGGAACATGAAGAAATTCCTTCTCCTTAAGAGGGGGACTTATTTCCCTGACATCAGAGGGGGCTCTGGCCCACTGGGACCTTTGCAGAGCCTAAGCTGAGCCTTGGTGCCCAACCATGGTCAGGGGGATACCAGCCATGGGCCAGGGGCAGCTCCCCATCAGCACTGTCAGAGTCCAGGGATCAGGAGCACTAAACCAGATCCAATTCTGCCACCTGCTGCTCCCCTCCACGCCTACAGCGCCTGTATGGTCACTCGGGACCCAGCCCTGGTCTGCTCTAACCTGGCTGGGATTTTACTGAGGTTGTGTTACTGGGGGGGTTGTTGTATTTAAGCCTGAAAAAAACCCCAAGAGTCTCAGTTAAGTGCTTTGCTTTCAACATTTGTATTAACAGCAGGAATGCAGACTGTCCCTGCAGCATGTAGTGATAAAGGTGATGAAGAACGTCCATGCCTGCCTTACAAAAACAAACCCTGAGATTGTGCTAAGTACATATTTTAGAGGAAAATTACTAATAATACAAAGGAGGGAGACTGGGCTGTTCAGTGAGAGAGAGCACTGACGTGGCTAAAGGTTATGACTGCCATAACTAAAGGTGCTTTCAAAGCTCAAGCGTTTGAGGAAACAGAAGAGAAATGCAGGTTTGCCTGTACAAACCAGTGGGGGTTCCCAGCATCCCTCTAGATATCTCCAAGTGAGAAGTTTAAATTAGAAAGCTGACTCCATGGGCAGTTATCAGCAACTAGCATGTGCAAATCCATGGCTTCTGTATCACTAGGAATTCAAAATTGCTTTATTTTTAACTCTGAATATCCAAGACTTTATCCTTATGTGCTGCTAGGCTGAGGCACTCAAGCAGCTGAGGCACTCGAGCAGCTGAGGCAGTGCCTGGCCCTTAAGGCTCTTCTCCATGAGCACTTTCCATTGGATGTGAGTGTTCCCTACCTTGAGGTGAGCTGGGAGGACAAGGCTCTCACCTTCCATGGCAGCAGAAGTTGCAAGTGCTGATATCAAGGATGTTCAGGTTGCCACAGGAGACTGGAGTTCTTTGGGACTTAAGGGAGACTGTGGCTCATTCCTCCATAGACACTTAACTTCCTCTCAGGCCAACCACTGTCAAGGACGAGGACTCCCATCAGGCCAGTGATCACTTTATATACAGTGCTAACTAAATTTAGTGCTAAATCTGCTGTGAAAAATTACAGCTTGTAATATTTACCTGACCAGGAGTCCAGACCCTCCTGTCCAAATACACAGTTCCTTAAATTAGACACAAAATGTGTCGTGAGACAGCAGTCAAAATTACCTATTTACAGCACTGGAGCAGGTAAGTACATATTTATACAGCTAGTCCTGAGTTCTTATTTTAAAGAAGTGGACTGGCTTGTTCAGGGTGTTTTTTAAAATGCTGATGGAATATTGAAGAGCTGGGAGGTTTGAGAGCTCTCCGGGCCAGGGCCTCTCTGCGTGTTTATGGCAAGTTCTGCTCAATAAACCCAGCTTCCACCTCAAAACTGGGAGCAGTATTTCTGGGATCTATTTCTTGGATTCAGTCCTCAGGGGTTCTTGCAATTGAAAGAATGAGATTATGTGACAATAAAGAGCAACTCCCTCTAAAATGACTGTGCCCAGGGATTTTTCCCTTCTTAACAAACATTATTGCTCCCAAACAACTACTTTTGTATTTATGTAACAATTTCCTTATGGGTCATTGTTGAATAGAACTTGGGTCCTTCTCTACCCAGAGCCATTGTCCCCATCACTGCAACTACAAAATTATGTCCATTATACCCTGTCAGGGCAGTTTTTATCTGCACCAACAAGCTTATGAGTTACATCACAGTTACATATAAAAAAATGTAATTCCATTCTGCAGCACTTCTTCAGTATTCCAAACTTATTCCTTTGTGAAGTCAATTTCCCTCAAACAGCCTTTTGAACTTGTGTAAGTTTTAAATCATAAGAAAGCAAGAAAAAAGGAAAAAAACTGAGGGAATGTCTTCATCAGAGTCTGCTCATAGCACAAACCAGGTTCAGGATGTGCTGGTACAATTTTGTTGCTTTCAGCTGCTCTTGGAGATAAGTGGCTCCTTTGAAATATGACTATGAAGTATAAATTAGTAAGATGTTTCTGCAAAGAATGTGTCATGTTTGGGGAAGTTTATACAGTCTTTGTACAGGTGAGTAAGCAGGGCCTTACTCTGTTTAATGGTTACCTTGGTCTTGCTGCCATCTGTGGACGTGGTCCTCTGTGCCCCTGTCCAGAGCTGGGTGATGCAGCTCTTGCTTCAGGTATTTGCTGTTTGATGAAATCCCTCATGGGAGCTGCAGGTCCTGCTGATGGGTGATGGTATTCCTATGAGGAAAGCCACACTGTCTAGAATAGAAGGACCAAATATGAATTCTTTTGAAAAGCTATTGAATGAATTTTTCCCCTGAAGTGTTTCAACCTCTCATGGCAGTGAGATTGTCATCGCAGGGGTGTGGCAAGTGAAATCTGCTTGGCCTTATGGGGGGAACAAAAGAGTATCGATGGCATGGTTTTAAGATGGTGCCTTTGAAGAGCTGATCAGCTCAGTGCAACAAACAGTACAAAAATTTTTGAAAGGCCTAATTACTAATGACAATTTGATGCTTTGTCACCAATATGAAAAATAAATATTTAAATACACAAGCTTTGTGAGGAATGTGTGCCTCGTGTAAGTGCCATCAGAGAAAGCTTTTTCATATTCCTGTGGATGAAGGATGAGTCTGAATCCCAGTCCCAAAGGCATCAGAGCAGTGGGACTGCAGGTTTGGAGGACAGGACTCGGCAGCCTTTGTGTCCCATCAGGCAGAGCTCAAACTCAGACCAATGAGGCTGTTTTACCAGTTAACTGACTTGGAGAGCTCTTTTTAAGCACCTTCCAAGGAATATTTGTAATTCTGGAGGAGGTCTGGGAACATGGGAACAACCCCTTGTCAAGAGCCCATTTCTCTTCTCCCCAGAACGCTGCCATTTAGTCCCTGTGACCACCCTCACTCCATGGGGCATCCACAGTTCCCAACTGCTGCAGCCCTTGCCAGCCACAATCAGTGCTCCTGACAGAGCCCCAGCCCCTACTGAGGAGCTCAGTCCAAATAATCTGTTGTCTTATTTACACAGCTCATCCAGGCTGACACTCGTCTCCTTCAAGGCAAGAAATATGCTGGCTTCGAGAGTTGTGCATCAATTCCAGCCACCAAGCTGCCTTTTTAATGTCACATTCAAACACAAGGCTGATTTCCTGCGGTCAAGACAGTGTGGGACATTTTCATAGCAGAGAGTTGTATCCAAACATCTATTTGCTCCATGAAAAATTGAAGAGCCAGGTGCACTCTTGCTTTTGAGACACAAGTGACCACAAGGCCCTGAGACTAAAAAAGATTTCTCAAAAAAATCTTGGATAAATCTGACACATCCTCAAAATGTCACCCTTTTCATATTATAATGATTCTCAGGAGCTGTGTTTGTTGTATGTTAACAAATTAATTACAACATCAGAGTGGGCCAGAATAAACACGACCATTTACTTGTCTTGGAGAAACATATTTAAATATATTTAGGTTCCAAACTTGATCCCTATTTCAGAGGTCTCCAAGTTCAAGAGGTTTTATCACTAGGTCGATGTGTCAAATTGTCTCTTTTCTTTATAAGGTTATGCTATTTTCTTCATTAATATCTTCCTGAAAAATGAACATATGACAGTATAGCCCAGCATTTCTGCTGTACATTTTCATGACTTGGCTGAATTTTTTGTTTCCTAATAAATGAATTTCTGAGTTATTGCAGACTTGCAATGATGAAATTTCAGATTTTCTCACCTCTTTTCTGTGGCAGCTGTAAATATCTTCATTCTTTCAGATTTATGTATTCTTGAAGCACAGGCAAAATAACCTCTGTTTCAGTGGGTTTATTGTGAATAAAAGTCCTTGTAATTTCTGAAGATTAGAGTGAGTTGGCAAATGTTGTGTTAGACACAACAAGGGTATCTATTATTTAGGGAACTTCCAGCACAGCATTATTGTCACTGATTAAACAGCACTGTTTCCCTCAGCAAGAATTAGTGTCTCTAAGCTATGGGTATAGGAATCTTTCAGTTTTATCTTCCATTCCTACCTCAGCTGACTTCTGCCAAATGCAGTGCAGAACTTGGGAACAATCATGTCTGTGCTTGCCTCTGCCTATGGGCACAAACCAGGCCCAGAACCTGGGATTGTGACCCATTCACAATGGTCAGAAAGGAAATATAAATGAGATAACCTTGGTGTAGCCGTGTGTTTGCAGCATTGCTTTCAGCTGCGGCTCAGAGGGTTCGGGGGGTTTTATCTGGAATAACTTAGGTCAGCTACATTTTGTAGGAAAAAGAGAAGGGGAAAACCTTAATTATCAGAGCTATTCTTTCTGAAATTTTGTCGTGTGGAATATTTGAGATAAGGACACATTCAGGTTTTGTTTCAGGCTGGTTGGTGTTCGGTTCCATCACCTCTGAGCTCAGGCCTGGACTCATTCTGTCAGGAGTTCAGCTGGAGCTGGGCTCGCCACAAAGCTGGCTGGGCACCTGTGAGGAAGATCTAAATTTCCAGGTGAAAACAGCTGATCAGCTAAGCAGACCAAAGGAGATATTTCACTGCTATATATTTTGATGTTTTGATTGGGTATCACCAGTCCCATCTGACCTGTCTGGTGGAGCTGTGCACCTTCCTGTTTAAGAAGCTCTCCACCAGAACACATTTCACCAGGTTACCCCGAGCTCCCCTGGGTGTTGTGGTTATATATTTAATGGTAAATGGCTCAATAAAAACAGATCAGACTTGTGGCTGGGGAACTCTCAGATTTTGGAATTAATGTTTTCATACAAGTTTCATAGGTGATTCTTGTGCATCTCAGTAATTCCCTGTATATTGAGCCCGTCATTTCTTTCCATAGATGAGCTTTGCTTTTAAAAGCACAGTAGATGATAAACATAAATGTTTCATTTCTTATAAATATTTAATAATTATGAATAATTGAAGAGCGGATTTTTAAGCAAACTGATTAGAGTTGTGTGAAATTAAGGCTACCCTTGTATAATTTTCTAAGCTGTATTCTAGATATTATCTGGGCTCTGTTGTGCTATAGAGGTGCATGCCTGATTAGTACTGTCATAAAAAATATTAGCAGATGGGAGCAAACAGAAAAATAGACTTTTAACAGCTATATTGGCAATAAAATTTATATGGAGGACTTCCTTGTGGATACAGAAATTTCTGTATCCAGCAGTTTTCATTCCATTGTAATCCATTCTTTATGGTTTATTTTAGAGATTTGTTTTTCAAGAGAATGTGTTTAATAGCACAGCACTAATAGCTGACTGTGATTCAGTGACTTTCACCTATTTTGCTTTCAATTTCTTCTAATTGCCTTTGATCTCCCCGGGGCTTTGAAGCCTAAAAAAACCCATATAATGCTTATCTAATTACCAGGGCTCTTGCATCTCTGAAAGATTTCATTAAGGACGCTGCTTTCTGGTTCCTGCACTCAGCTGAGAGGCTCTGTTCCCAGATGGTTTTGGGTGTCTCACAGAGCCACAGTCCCTTTGCCAATAGGTGCCACTGTTGCTCTGCACGTCTGAGTCGTCAATGTCCTTCACTTGAAACCCAACCTTGAAAACGCAAATCTAAATCACAGTGACTACAATGTTGCAGAGGTAAAACTCCATCCAGACCCTGGCCAGAGGCTTGTCCATGCCAAGACTAAGGTATATGCTTTATCTTGTTCCTAAAAATAATTATAATATTGGTAATCTTGAGCAAAAATGATGAATTGCACTGAATTAATTCCAGATATATTGAATGTAAGCCTTTAACTTGCTGCAGGTTTATTGTTGAGCCTCAGACCAAGAGCAGCTGAGCTCTGCAGATCTCTGCTCTGGGCCAAATGTAATTTAAATGCAGAAGTTGCACATTGGAGCAATAAGAATTTGGACTTGTACCAGCACTTCTTACATAGGAGCAAAGTCCCAGGGTGGCCTATCCCATGGTGGAAAGGTCCCCCAGAGCTATTTCTTCCAGGTTTGCCCTCTGGTAATGCAAGGTCAGCTAATGTAGTTTGCTTTGCAGCTTATCTGCCTCTAAGTGCTGTTCCCTATGTAAAGCCAAGGGTAATCAAGGTCTGCCTGCTTCCTGCACGGGGACTAACCTTGCTTCACCTTGTCCTTGCATGTGCAGCTGTTTCCTATGTTTACTTTATTCTTGGATGTTTCAGACATACTATGGAATAACACAAGGTTCTTTTCTGCTCTTTCTTCAAAGAAACATGCAGCAAGCTGTGTAAAAATAAAAAACCAGAGGGCAAAGCAATTAAGAGTTTTATGTTTTTTCAAGTTCCATCCCACTTGTTTTGTGTTTTGGCTTGGTTGTTTTTTTTTACTGCAACTATCTATTGACTAAAAACCAAGAGATGAAAAATTTGGTTTCAGTGATTTAATATCTTCTGAAATAGTCCTGGCCACCTGCAGGTCAGGATGTAACCCAGCAACTTGTTCTAACTGGTCTAAAGCCCTGTGCCTGTATAACCTAATTCTCATTCCTTCTGCATGGAGCAGCTCCCACAAACAACAAGCTATATTAAGTAGTACTTAAGGTCACCCTAAGCAGTTTACACAGGGGCATCTCCAGTTTCTCTGGCTCTCACCAGTTGCCCCATGGTTTGCAGATATTCTGCCCCTCTTGGAAGTCCAGGATTCTACCGATATATTGGGGAAGATATCCCTGGTCGGGAGGTCATGAGTTTTAGGTGGTTGTGTCAGCTGACAAGTAGCAAAAGCAGAAATTGTTGGGCTTTCACAGGAAATGGGGCAGACACCAGACATCACTCAACTTCTTTCTAGTGCAGCTTTTCATCAGGTCTTCGAGGTGGCCATAGAGAGTGGGTTATGCTGAGACAAGATTAAATGTTAGAAAGGATGTAATGAAATTTTTGGTCCAGGTGTTTTCACTCCACAGTTGTCATAGGGAATGTTTGTACTATTTTGACAGCAGATTAAGGACAAAATGGATCTTTTTGTTCCCAGGACATGTGTGTCTACTGCATCTGTCAGTATCTAACAGTGATTTTCTCTTCTAGCCAGAGTGTAATGTTATAAATCAGGAGTCCTGATTCTTCAGAGCCTCTATGGTAGGTATTTAAAAAGTTAGCACAGGTGTACCTTCTACTTAAAAATTCAGAAAGATAATAATACTCCATGAATTCTCCCACTAGTTGTATCCCACAGCTCTCCTTGTTTTCAACTGATATTATATAGGGGAGAGAGATCTGTTCATTGACACTCTCCTTCATTGCTCCCTTTGGTGAATAGGGATTGTCATATGAATAACATTTCCACTTCATTAATCCAAAAAATAAGGTACTGATTGGGTAAGAAAGTGGCCAAAAGTCACCACAAGATCCATTTCCAGAATGTAAACAGAAGGAGGTTCCTGTCTCTAAATCTATATATTGACAGTGTGCCATGTTCAATTTCATTGAATTAAAAATGCCAAGAACTACCAAGAATGGAGAAATCTGATTGCTGAGGAATCCAGGCCAACTTGCACTCCAGCTGCAGAGGGGAGGCAGCACACATTGTAGCCATGTCCACTGCAGTTCTCAGTGTACTCTGACACTAAATTTTGGCTTCTTGCTTCCTTGTGATGGATGAAAAGTGCTGCAGTGGCAGGCCCTGAAATGAGATGCACATGCTACTGTTGTGCACAGCATTCAGATGGCTTAGTGTGCTTTTGAGTCAGACTGTAGTGCCACTGATATCACACACCTTTGTCAGTCTTTGTGTTACTTATAAATTAATCTCTGAAAATAAGGGCATTTGCATTTCAAATAAATTTCCACTTAACTTAAGCAACTGCATCTGTATGTCATGAGATCTGATCAGTCTGATTTCAACATTTGCATCATGGATTTGCAGACACATTTAAGAAGGCTGAAAATGAAAAGCTGATTGCCTTGTGCTGCCTAAGGGTTTTGTGCAGCAGCATTGCATATCCAACCTTCCAGCTGCCTGTCTACAGAGAATGACAACAATACTTGGGGGTGCAGAGGCACCTCGGTGGAAGGGACGTTCTAGCAGATAATGTTTGTGGGAAAAGTATTGTAAAAGATCTGGGCCTTATTTAAGTGCAGTTTGTTTATATGAATTGGAGGTGTGCTGATTAAAATAATCCTATTTTACCAGCAAGCTGCTATTAGAGCCCAGAGAATGCCCTGAAGACACAATACCCAGTCCCAGGTGGGAGTAACACACTGGTTTTCTTCATGTGCCCTGGTCGCCCCCAAGGCACAGACTGGGAAACATCCAGGGAGTCCCAAGCAGCGTGTGCTGGTTGCCTGTCTCGGGAAGGATTCCCACTGGAATCCAACCTACAGGGGAGCTCTGGGGTCTGTGCACAGCCATAGAGCTGCAGTGCCTTCCTTTACATATACAGATGTTTAAGGATATATAAAACAGGATTTATTAGTCACAGATCATCACTGCCTGGAATGCTGGCACACACAGCCCCACACTGGAATTTTCTGCTCCTTACCTCAAATTTCCCCATCGTGGTTCTCCTTAGTGTCTGATCTGTGAGCTGGGAAGCAGATGAAGCTGTTCTGTATGAGATGCTGCTGAGTTTATAAATGTGAGAGATATACAACACTCAGCATTGCTGAGGCAGCCCAGTAATCACAGCAGCTCTGTCCCAGTGCTCCTTTCTTAATCTACACAAGTGCTTTTTTTGGGGAAGAAGTCTGGTCTATGTTCTTTGCCTCAGCTGGTAAAGTCAACTGGTAAAATCAGCCAGTGTAAAATTTTAGATTGGTTCCTTAGTGCAAATAAAAGATACTGCATAGCACTTGAATTGAAATTGAAAAATTATCTGTGGTTTGGTTAATTTAGTTAAATATCTTCACCTGCCACGGGAACTAGCATCTGAAAAGCATGAATGAACCATTTTCCCCCCTTTGTTCTATTTCTGCTGCAGCAGACTGCAACACGGTCTGGCATTTGGTTCCAGGAAAAAAAATCTAAAGGAAGCAATTCTAGCAGAGTCAGGAGGATCTGCTTGAACAGCTCTAATATTGAACCTAACTGGCATGTTTTGACAAAGTTAAAAGTCTAATGACAAAATTTTGCTGAGCTTTTAAGCAGGGCATGAAATCTATTGAGCAGCTCTGCTAGCAAAGATGCTCGTGTTTCTACAAGCAAATGAGACCAATATCCAGATTATTAAAGATCCTCTGATACAAGTCATAATAAGTATTAAATTCTGAAAGGATTAGCGAAGTCTCTCTTGCATGATGTTGGTGTATGTTATTGTCTATATTGCTATACAGTTGTGTGTAAATGGTACAGCAGCCTCAAGTGACTGCTGTAAGTGCCATTTTTAATTGGCCAATGTTATATACAGTGTGAACCACTCAGTGCAACCTGTGCTCCAGCATTGCTTCTGCCCTAGCTTAAGGAGAGGAAGGGCAGGTCATAAACAGAATGAATTAATACAGGCCAAGAAAGATGCTTATTCTTCTCCCTTTTATTACTCTCATGAGCTGAGGCTGGACTCCAGCTGACAGCTACAGCCCTGTACTACCCCGACAGCACAGGTTCTGACCTGCTCTGTTCCTGCCCTGACCTTCCTCATCTTCCCCTTCCTTCTCTCCTGATCTTTCCCTTTTCTACAGCCAGTTTCCAATGAGAGCTGTAGTAGAGTATTTGGGTCCAATTTTCCACAAATCTTACCCATCTTTTTGTGATGCAATCATATTTGTTTGTCTCACCAGCACTCCCCTCCCTGGCTGATGGAACTGTCTTTCAAGTTATGTGAGTGAAACATTACCCAGTAGTCCATTGCTAAAGCTGGGGCAGGAAGGGGCTCCAGTCCTGCCTGTGTGCTGAGAAACATGGGTGATGTTGGAACTGCTTGGCCATGGAACCATGTTTGTTGTGCCCACAGTGACAGTGACCACATTCGAGGCTGCATCATATTTATTTATTGTCAACCAAAACAGTGGCTCACAACCCACTAAAGTCAGCTGGGTTTTATTCTCATACCACACACACCTGCTAACACACAGTTTCTCTTCATACAGATATATTTTAAACAACTGGAACAAACCAGGATGTCCATTCGAAGAACTGTTCTTTACTGACAGAGTTAAAGATAAGGGCTTGCAGCATGGTACAAGCTTGTATAAGGTTTGTATATTCCATGTTCCAACTAACAGCTGGAATGAGGTTCTGATGAGCCTTGTTTATCATTGTTAATGGCTGCCACTGCTTGACTACCCATAACCTGATATTAAATATCCTAAAAAGATATTTTCCTAGGTTGAGGCATGAAGAGACTTGTGGAATCTACGAAGTTTACTATAAGCTTTTTAGGAAGTTAACAACGCTGTCCAGTCCCCTTTTCCCAGATGGAAATGAGAAGCCACAATAATCATATAGGCTTATGATTCCATGGAATCCATCCTCGAGGTGGTACCAGGTCACTCGAACCCCGTTGTCCTCCAGCCTCTTCTTGTACAACAAGCCATCGTCCCTCAGCACGTCATACTCGCAGGTCAGGATGAAAGATTCTGGCAGCTGGTGAACAACAGAGTCTTCAGCCAACAGTGGGCACAGGTTGGGCTCACAGAATCTCTTCACTGTCTCATAAACTTCAGCTATAAAATCAGTGGGCCCAAGTGGCTTCACACCTCTGACCTTAAATTCCTCAGGGATGTTGTCTGGACTCACCCACTTCCTATACTTCAGCCTCAGGTCTGGAGGAATATGAGAGCCCTCCAAGACCTCTTGCATGTGCAGTGCATCCCCATTGAGGTACAGCAAAGCAAAGAAAGCAGCACGTTCCCGGAATAACAGAGGGACTCCCCGATTTTGTTGATAAGATGGCAAATTGAAGTCCAGCGCCTGAAGGCCTGGATAGATCAGGATCTGAGCACGGAGTTTGGGGAAGTCTGACCTGCCTGCCAGGGTCTGGCTCACAGCAGCTGCCAGGTTGCCCCCAGCACTGTCCCCGCAGACAATGACCCGGGCAGGATCCACGCCGTAGTGCTCCAGGTGCTGCAGGAAGTGCTGGGTGGCGTTCAGACAGTCTTCGTATGCAGCGGGGTATTTGTGCTCAGGGGCTAAACGGTACCTGGGACACAGAGACAAGTGTAAGAGAAGGAAACATCAGTAGTAGTAATCAGGAAATGGTCTCGTATGCTGTTCTTCAGCCCTATCATTTTGGGTTGGTTTGGCTCTAGGTTAGGGTCTTCAGTGCCTCCAAACATTTTGGGATTGCAGATAAGCTGTAAATGGTGAGTTCAGTCACAAGAACTCACTGAAGTAGCATTGTCTCTGATTAACAATCTGACCAAGGACTTGTATAATTCCTACTGATGCTGAAAACTCCCTCTGTACTCCTGACAAGGTTATTTAATAATTTTGTGCCTCTGCTTCCTATGTGTAAAATGGGAGTATTTCAGCGTGATTACTCTCTTTTCCCATAGTTCCCAATTGCTTGGAGCACCAACATGTCTATATGTTCAGAGCAAGGAAGACTTTTTTCCACCTAAGTTTTTAATTGGCTTTTATAGACTTCCTTAGTGTGCCAAATATTTCCATATATATCTTTTTGGACTATCTCTGGGCATGAACATTTAAGGGCTGCAAAATCTCAGTTATCACTAGTTGTCTCTTTATGGACTTCAGTGAATCCCATAGAAATTCCTCTGCCAAAAAAGAACATCTCCAAAACCAGCGCAGCTCTGCTGTAGTCCCACAGCAACAATAACCTCCCAACAACAGAACTGGGTAGTGTTCACTTACTGCACAGACACAACTACCGAGTCACTCTCCCTGGAGAGGTAGCGACACACCTTTTCATAGGTATCTGCAAAAGAAATGTTGTTAGTGCTTTGCTATTGCCCTCAGCTTTGGGACAGCCTGAGCAACGTCCATTCCAGAAAGGCTTCAGACTTCATCCCAAATCACATGCTGAAACCTCATCTTATTTCAATTTTCTAAAAAGATGAGAATATTCTTTCTACACTACTACAGTTCCTTCAGGAAGTATCTTACCAAGGCTTCCGAATACCCAGCCTCCTCCATGAAAGAAGAGGATGCCTCTCCTTGGCCCATCAGAGGTAGCTTTAGGCTGATAAACCCTCACAGGTACTTCGTTAAACTGCAGATCCTGGATAAAGAGCTTTGGATCCAGCCCTAGTTTCCGTCCCTGTCGCACGTATCGGCCAAAAGTGATTTGGCTGCAAAGCCCAGTCTTCTCCAAAATCCTTCCCTGTTAAAGGTAAAAGACATTAAGGCATGTTTAAAAGTCTGGAGTTAGCCAGGGTATAAAAATTCTGCGTCGTACTTACATCAAACTTTATTTGGGGGAAATTTTAAAGAAACACAGAACTCTGATTTGGAAATGAAACAATTTTCCCAAGTTCTCACATCCTATAGTCTGTAGAAAAATTTACTTGCGCTACTCAAATCCAATGTCATTGTAACGTCACATCAGAAATTTTATAAAGATCAGCCAAACTGGTCATCTTGGAGTACATATTTTAATCATCAGCATTGTCCTGCACATATTTGTGTCATTCTTGTTTCATTTATACTTGATGACAACAACTAAATACAGTATGTAGAAACAGTTCTTCATTGCTGAAACTAATGTTCATGAATTAGACCATAAAACTCAGTGAATTTGCAAATCTAAAGTGCCACGTTGGGTTGTGCAAGTTAGTTACTGTATTTTATTTGCACAACAGATCTACTGAGCAAAATGAAGTTGCTTCCTTTCCCAATGTTCTTGCAAGCTAGAATATAAATCTGATGTAGTAAGTGAACAAACAAGAAGCTGGGAATCAGTTACCATTCACTGGCTGAACAAGATCCCTCTTTTTAATGCCCAGTGAGTCTGTCTTGTCACCTGCTAGTGGGGTTCAGGATTGCTGGGCAGCATTGTCAGTAAATTTAATTTAAAGAGGATGTAAATGGTTTAAGAATCTGTGTGGAGGAAAACAAAGTCTGTGTGATAGCAGGAGTGATGTTTGGGGCTAAAGGAGTGACAAAGCTGAAGATTTTAAGAAATTCAAAGACAGTAAGTAACAGAGGCAGAGCTGAGGAGGGCTCTAATGCCGTTTATGCAACCCTGCCAGAGGGAGTCCAGGGATTAAATAAAGCAGCCCTAACCGGATTGTGTGCCATAAATGTCAGCCGTGGCAGGAGCAGCTGAAGGGCTGCAGCTTTCCTTGTGCAAGGTGATTTCGCCTGAAGCTGCGGGCAGTTATCAGGCAGAACACCAGCCCAGCCCCGAATTCGGGGCTGCCATCAGCCATCGCAGTCTCCGCTAACACGCCCCAGCACGCTCCTGAACCGGGAACGGGATTTGCCCGCGACATGGGCAGTGCTCCCCGCAGCAGCCCGGCCGGGGGTGCCCAGGGCAGTGTCCGCACCAGGGTGTCCGGGACAGCATCCTCGACCGGGGGTTGCTCGGGGCAGTGTTTGGACCGGCGGTGCCGGGGGCAGCATCCTCGACTGGGGGATATCGGGGGCAGTGTCCGGATCGGGGGTGCCCTTGCAGTGACCGTATCGGGGGTTGCCCCGGGGCAGAACCCGCCCGGCGGGTGCTCTCCGCATGCCCTCCCCGTGATGCGGCACCGCCAGCATCCCATGGAGACAGCGGGGACACGCGAATCCTAGCCCCGGCTCCCCGTGTTTGTGCAACCGCTGCCCCCCCGCCCCCCCGGCCCGCGGGTGCCCCCAAACGCCCCCTCGCCCCCCGCACCGCCACTCACCAGCGCGGCGGTGCCGAGCAGCACGGTCAGCACCAGGCGCAGCTTGGCCGGCTGGTTCACCCCGGGCGGGATGTCGTAGCCGGGCAGGCCGAGCAGCACCGCGGCCGCCGCCAGCGCCGCCAGGGGCAGGAGCAGCAGCAGCAGCGCGGGCAGCAGCGCCATGGCCCGGCCGCGGCCCCGCGGGGCTCCCCCGGCAGTGCTCGGCAGAGCCGCGGCCCCGTCACGGGCCGAGTGCGGCCGCTCCGCAAAGCCGGCGCAGGGGTCATGGTGCGGGCGGCCGGGGGGAGCCGCGCGGAGCGGCCGGAGGCGCCGGCCGGGTAATCTCGGTTCAAGGAGGCCCGGCGTGACCTGCGCGCGGTACCGGGGAACGGACGGGCCCGGCGCCGCCTCCCGCCGCGCCGGGGCTGGCACGGCCCCCACGACCCTGCGCCCCCGGCCGGCTCACCGCCGCCCCCTCCGCCCTCAGTTCCGCGATTCTCTGCGAGCGGCTGCCCGCGGGAGGTTAAAGGAAGGGCTGGCTGCCCGTGCTCAGTGAAGGGCTGCCCTTGCGCAGGGAAACCTAAGGGAAGTCAGCATTCGTTTTTGTAAAAAGTTCTGCTTTTCTCAGCCCCCCAGTAGGATTTTTTTCCTTTTTTCCTGAGGATTTCCTTAGGACGAGGAGCAATGGGCATAAACTAAAACGCAAGTTTCACCTCAACATGCGGAAGAACTTCTTTGCATTGAGGGTGGCAGAGCACTGGGACAGTGCCCAGGGAGGGTGTGGAGTTTCCCTCTCTGGTGACATTCCAAGCACACCTGGATGTGTTCCTGCATCACCTGCTCCAGGTGACTCTGCCTTGGCAGGTGATTGCACTGGATGATCTCCAGAGGTCACTCCCAACCCTAGAAATTCTGTCATTTCCATGTCCTCAGTCTGGCTGTTCTGAGTGTGCTGTTCTTCCTTGCTTTCATCAGCAGGGTGTAATGAAGCATCATGTCAGGGAATACACTGTCTCATCCTGTAAATAAAACTCAAGCCGTGCAGACAGCACAAATTGACAGATTGTAGCACACAAACACAGCACAGATTCTGCAAAAGTTAATACTGGGGAACACCCTTTGGAAGAACATTTTGCTTCATATTCTCTCTCTTTAAGCTGTACCTTTCAGTACACACAAACCAAGAGTCCAGTTCACTGATCCTTTCTATCTTTCAAAAACCTGGTGTGAGCATTTCCTCTCAACAGTGTATCCTGCCTTCAGTGGGCATAGTGGAGACATTCCAAAATTAAAAGGACTTTGTAGACCTACAATTATTTACTTGCCTCCAGCAGGATGTCCCCCATCAACTCTGGCCTTGCACTGCTACTTTTGTAGCCATGGAACATTTGCTCAATCTCCTCACTGAGATCTTGATCTCTGCCTGTTTCTCCAGAGTTTTCCTCTATCTCTTCCCTCCAGCTCACTATCTACCTAGCTCGTACTTTTTAGCTTAATAAAGTCATGCTTTGGAGCTTATCAAATGGACACCACAAATATCCTGGCTGTAGTGAACAGCATTTAATCCAAATCATTCCACATCGATTATTTGTATAGTGTGAAAAACGAGGTTCACTCTCCTGTTAGAGTTTAAAGAGTTTAATATAAAGACAATAAGAGACACATAAAATAAAGCAAAGGGATAACGGCCGGGTGCCTTGGCGCTCTGCCAAGAGCACACCTGATGCCCGAGGTGAGTCCTTTTTATACCATTTTAACTGTCTGTTCTCTATTCATATTAAAACTTTTCCGGGAGCTGTTCTGCATGGCCACTCCTTGGTTCCGCCTTTTTAGAGCATGCGTAGTCTTCTGCCTTGTGGTTTTATTTCTTTTGATTCTTGGGGTTGGGCCCGCTAGGTAAGAGTCGGTGGTAGGGTGGATCTCTTAATTCTCCAGACAGTCAGGGCTGATTGCAGCTTTGGGCCTCTTTGCCCCCCGGGCAGAGCGGTGATAGCGGCTCTCGGACTCTCCTGGCCGCCCGTTCTCCGGGCAGAGCAGCCTTTGGGCCCTTTTGTTCTCTGGACAAAGTGTTGATTAGCAGCTTCTCGGGCCTCATCCTCTGCTTGCTTGGAGGTTATCTTACTTGCTCACACTTGCTAACATTCTTGCTAAAACGAGAGAAAACTACATCCACACAGCAAAAAGCATTTCTAACATTATATAATATCTACCTTAATACTTTGCGAGAAGCCAATACTATAATATATGTTTATAACATATAGGAATAAATAATTTAGTAAATTAAGATAAGGAATCAATCATACGCCAATTTGAAAAAAACACAGCATGTAGAAAAATTGTAAAGATTGAACTGTCAGGAGTCTCATGAAGAAAAGATATGTGTTAATCTGAAGTTAATGGATATCAGAATTAATGTTTTACACATCAAAAAGTGTCACATCCTTACTGACCAGCACTACCTGAGGTGTGGGAGCCTAAGCAGAGACATTAGTGGGAGAAGCATAATGAGGGAGAGCTCTTTTTACAGGCCTTTTATAAATGCAACAGCCTTGTCCAATCCCCTTTTCCCAGATGGAAATGACAAACCACAATATTCAAATAGGTTTATGATTCCATGGAATCCATCCTCGAGGTGGCACCAGGTCACTCGAACCCCGTTGTCCTCCAGCCTCTTCTTGTACAACAAGCCATCGTCCCTCAGCACGTCATACTCGCAGGTCAGGATGAAAGATTCTGGCAGCTGCTGAAGAATTGTGTCTTCAGCCAGCAGCGGGCACAGCATGGGCTCACAGAATCTCTTCACTTTCTCAAAAACTTCAGGCTTGAATTCACAGGGCTTGTGCGGTTTGTAGCCTCTGACCTTAAATTTTTCAGGGATGTTGTCTGGACTCACCCACTTCCTATACTTCAGCCTCAGGTCTGGAGGAATATGAGAGCCCTCCAAGACCTCTTCCAGATTTGATGTGTTCCCTTGTATGTACAGCAAAGCAAAGAAAGCAGCACGTTCCCGGAATAACAGGGACTCCCCGATTTTGTTGATAAGATGGCAAATTGAAGTCCAGCACCCGAAGGCCTGGATAGATCAGGATCTGAGCACGGAGTTTGGGGAAGTCTGACCTGCCTGCCAGGGTCTGGCTCACAGCAGCTGCCAGGTTGCCCCCAGCACTGTCCCCGCAGACAATGACCCGGGCAGGATCCACGCCGTAGTGCTCCAGGTGCTGCAGGAAGTGCTGGGTGGCGTTCAGACAGTCTTCGTATGCAGCGGGGTATTTGTGCTCAGGGGCTAAACGGTACCTGGGACATGGACAGAGACAACAAAATAACAGGAGGAAATGTCATAACTGTAAATACGAAATTTCTACATAACCCCGGTTTTCCCTGTGTTGAAGTAATTTTTCCCTCAGAAAAAAAAAAAAAAAACCAAAAAAACATAAAGGTATTTTTATCTGCTAAACAGGTATTTGTCCAATGAGTCATCCCAGAGAAGTGAGAGCCATAGGATGAGGCTGCAAGGACTCAAGCTTAGTTGGGATATTCGGAGAGCAGCCCTGATCACAAATTAAGTTATGTAACTTCATTTTTCTTTTCTGGTGTAGACTGCATCTGGCTTGTGGATTAAGTAATTTAATCAATCTGCACCTCACCTTTATTTAGGATATTCCATTTTTTTGAATTATTTTTTCTTTATTTAAATAACTGGAACAGTTCTGTTTTTCAGTATTACTAGTATTAAAACTTACTAGCATTTGATTCTTACTGTTAGAAAGCTCCTTGAAGTGCACAAGGTAATTACACCTATTTAAATGGATCACTGAATCACCACCTTCCACGTCAGTGTATTAGTCATTTCTCAACACATTGGAACTCTCTTCTGGAAAGCATTCCTTGTTTTTGTGTGGTGCCAGCATAGCTCTGTGTTGGGAGATACAGGGACCTTACTGTGGCCTGTGTCTGCAGTGTTAGCTGATGGAGCAGGGAGAGAAATTAAAACAGCCCCCTTGAAATTCTGTCTGGACACCCAGGATTCTGGGAAAATCAAAGAAAATGCTGAGTTGGAAGGAACCCATCAGGATCATCGAGTCCAGCTTCTGAACAGGAGCATTCCCACCAGCTGCACATCCCTGCAGTGCTGAGAAGTGACAAGAGGCAAAAAGGCTTTCCCGGGGCAGCCCGGCCGTAACTCACCCCACAGACACCACCAGCGAGCTGCTTTCCTTGGCAATGTACTGGCAGATCCTTTCTGGGAATCTGAAACACATCAGAAGATATTTTGCTGCCCTCAAACGCTCAAGCTCTCCCCGTGCCCCGCTGCCTCCCTTCGCAGTGGATGGGAAAGCCCAGCCGGAGGTCAGCCTTCCAGCTGCTGGAAATGATGTAACTTTCTAATTAATTTTTAATTATTTGTTTCAATCAATCATAACCGGTATATTCATTATAAGCAGTGTGCTAGTCTTAAATCACTTTTAGTCAGCATGTAGCTGTCTTTACACAGACTGATATTGTTGACTTGATTGGGAAAATCACTGAAACTTTTAAAAGTTTTGCTAAACTAACCCTGATACGCTTCAATGAACAAGGCCTGGGAGGTGATGTGTATTGTTGAAATTGGATACAAGAAGGGCAGAATTTATGGACTACAAGGACATTTTGCAGAAATCAGAATAAAAAGAAGCACCTAACAAAAGACTTAGTGTATGTGTATTGGTAAGTCCCTACCAGAGGAAAACTATACTAAAAAGACTAAAGAGGATAGAATATCAATTTATGAAAGAGAATTAATTAATTTAGAACCAATGGACATTAGTTTCTTTGTTTGCTAAAAGTGTATGAACAGGTGAAAAAGTTTTGTATCAGCGTCTGTGTGGAGGCCGGAATTCTGTCGGCCGCACACAGACGGTGGCCAAGGCTGAAGTAACGCCTGACTCGCTAACGCTACGAAGACAGTGCCAGGGGGTTCCGTCCCGACGGGTCGGTGGCCGAGCCGGGGCCCGGGGCCGCACCGAGACTGCCGCAGATCCAGCCGCCGCCGTGGAAGAGCAGCACGGCGGGGCGCGGGGCCGGTACAGCCCGAGCCGCGCGTCCTCCCGCCGCACCCCCGCGCCGGGCCCGGCCGCCACCCGGAGAACACGCGGCGCTTGAAGGCCGGGCTGCTGCACAGCTCCATCTTCTCAAAAATCCTGCCCTGTTGGGAGAGGGAGCACAGCCGGGGTGAGCTGAGACGAGACCGCGCGCGGACAGCTCTGAGGGGCACCGGATGAGTGGGAATCGGGTGAGGGAGAACCGCGTGAGGAGCAGCTCGTGAGGGGCACCAGAAGGGCAACTGGCATGGAGCGACTGGTGAGGGGCTTCTGGCGAGGGGTAACTGGTGCGGGGGCACCTGGAAAAGGACAGATGGTGAGGGACACTCAGTGAAGGGGCACCTGGTGAGGGGGCTCCTGGTGAGAGAAGGGCGACTGGTGAAGGATCACTGGTGAAGGGCAGCCAATGAAGGGCAACTGGTGAAGGGGCAGCTGGTGAGGGAGCAGTGCTCCCAAGGGTCTCTCACCTCTCTAAGGTTTATGGGGTTTCTGGTTTTGTCATCTTAGAAAGCATCCAGTCTTCCATTACTGCTACTTCCATTACCCAGCCTTCCATGTTACTGGAAAGCCCCAAGAATGGCCTAAAAACATCATATGTGCTTACCTAAAGTGGAAATCAAAGCAATCTCACTTCTTAATTTTAAATTTAATTAGGGAAGCTCAGCTGATAAAGCTTGGGCTCTTATAGTTGTCTTAATCCTTATGGAACAGGGAAAATCTGACTGAGGTCTAACAGAAATGATTTTCCAAAAACTGTCCTCTCAAGTAAGCCCCCAGAAGAGAAAAGCCATCATTTAAGCCTTGATGGAGTTGGCAGGATTCTGGTATTTACATATACAGCAAAAATAACATCTAACAACATTTCTGGCAGAAGTCACAGCAGAGTTACTCACCAGAGTAGATGTAACAATCAAAACAGCAACAATAAATCGAAGTTTTCCAGGATTGCTCACTCCAGGAGGGATGCTGCAATTGGCATACTCAGTTTAAATTGTTCTTATGATTGCTGATATGAATGAAGGAACAAAAATTGCCAGTAGTATCATTGGCAGCAGATAAAAAAATGCCATTTCACCTATCCAGAGGTGACGTGTCTTCACGCCTATCTGGGATTTGGCTTTTTAAGGTAACAGTAAGGCTTGGAGCAGTCCCAGTTGCAAGAGATCTTTCAGGTGTCACTCACTTTAAAGTCATTGGAAATGTTGTGCAATGTGCCAGCAGTTATCACACTGGAGAAGAGTCAATGTGTTTAATCTCCTGTTTATCTTTATGATAATTGTGGGACTGATAAAGGGTCTGGTATTGAATACAGAATTCTTGGATTGTGGATGATAATAGTGAGTGCTCAGAGACTGCAGTTAAGTCCTGAATGAAGTTCTAGTCTATGACAGAGAGCCAGTGAATGTGGAGAATAAATTGTCCCTTGCAGCTGATCGGCAGCCAGGACATTCATTTCCTGCATTGTGGGCATGCTTTACATAGTTTGGAATACATGCTTTTATCAAGGACATTCAGAAAAGAAAATGGGAACAAGGGAGGGGTGGGGGGGTGGGGGGGGAAGGTAAGTACCATGCTCTGCAAAAGTAAATGCGTAAGTCTTATTTTGTTGTTAGATTATTTGGGGCTTGAAGCAATCTGGGCTAGACCAGGTGTCCCTACCCATGGCAGGGCGTTGGAAGATGAACTTTAATGTTCCTTCCAACCCAAACCATTCTGTGATTCTAGGATTCTAATCAAGCACAAGAACAAGTTTTTCAGCATACCCACATGTTTGATAAACATATGAAAACACTTAAAGCATTTTCCCATTGTAATTTAAACAAAGTTGTCAATAGAGTATTTCTCTTGGGAACAGTTGCAGTTCTAACTGTCAAGTTAACTAATGTGACTTCATTTTTTTGAGTCTAAAATACTAGTTACCTAGCCCACAGACATCTTCAAATTGGTGACTGGGAACCTTAAACTCAGGTGCTAGGTGTAGCAGAGAGCACAGGCTGTGCATTATAGCACTGTAGTGTCAGTGTCTTTCTCCTTTGCTAAAACACACACTTCTAGGAAGAATGAAACCATCGACTGTAATTGAATAAAATAGGTCAGATCAGATGTTGGCTTAAAATTTTACTGCATCTTTTATATGTACTGAGAGAGTAGCAAGTGTGTAGTCCAAACAGATGATTAAAATAGGCAGACTGTGCATGGACTACTTCAAACAGCTCTAAAAGAAACTTTCATAGTATTCTTGAAACATCTTTTATGGTAATCACACTGGCTAATTGCTTCTTATCGAATGTTCCTATCTGAACTTCTTATATGGAATTTAGAAGCATAAAAGGTGGCAGAAATTTGGCAGTTCTTACAGAAACAAAGACAAATGCTGTTATAAGCTTCTTAGAAAATCCACAATATTATCAAGACCCCTTTTTCCAGCTGGAAATGACAACCAGTCACTATTAAATGAGTTTATGATTCCATGGAATCCATCCTCGAGGTGGCACCAGGTCACTCGAACCCCGTTGTCCTCCAGCCTCTTCTTGTACAACAAGCCATCGTCCCTCAGCACGTCATACTCGCAGGTCAGGATGAAAGATTCTGGCAGCTGCTGAAGAATTGTGTCTTCAGCCAGCAGCGGGCACAGCATGGGCTCACAGAATCTCTTCACTTTCTCAAAAACTTCAGTTGTACAGTCAAGTAGCACACGTGGTTTGTAGCCTCTGACCTTAAATTTTTCAGGGATGTTGTCTGGACTCACCCACTTCCTATAATTTAGTTGAATATCTACAGAAATATGGGAACCTTCCAAGACCTCTTCCAGATTTGTTGCATTTCCATTTAGATACTGCAACATGTAGAAAGCAGCACGTTCCCGGAATAACAGAGGGACTCCCCGATTTTGTTGATAAGATGGCAAATTGAAGTCCAGCGCCTGAAGGCCTGGATAGATCAGGATCTGAGCACGGAGTTTGGGGAAGTCTGACCTGCCTGCCAGGGTCTGGCTCACAGCAGCTGCCAGGTTGCCCCCAGCACTGTCCCCGCAGACAATGACCCGGGCAGGATCCACGCCGTAGTGCTCCAGGTGCTGCAGGAAGTGCTGGGTGGCGTTCAGACAGTCTTCGTATGCAGCGGGGTATTTGTGCTCAGGGGCTAAACGGTACCTGGGACACAGAGACAAGTGTAAGAGAAGGAAATAGTTTTAAATGTACTGCTAAAGTCCTGGTTCCTGCAACCAGCAATACCCTGATTTCTGCAGAATTTTCTTTTTCTCCACAGTATTATCATCAATAAACCGTGAGTAGGTGGTGCAGATTATTTTGTTATTATATCATCTATTTATGATGTCTCTTAGGTGTTTAACAACACAGGAGTACTCAGATGCCAACTCTATGTAGGTTTTACTGACAATCATTTCGTTACTTTCTGATTCAGCTTTTCATGGGTTGGACACAAATGATTAATGAGTTGGACACAAATGACAATACTTCTGGTTTATGTCTTTGTTACGTAAAGCTATGTTATATATCCTCATAATCTGAACCATTATGCCAGTATTTTGATAACGTATTAGCTTGTCATTCACACTGTGCTTCCCTAAGCATCAAGCAGGCTTTCCTTGAATAAGTGTTAAGGAGATCATATAGCTTACTATCTGTTTACAATCAGTTTTGAGTTTGGAATTTGAAAATATTGATTCAAAACTTCATTTTCCAACTAGATATGCCAACGTATAATTTGTGATGTAATTAGACAGTGAAAACAGCCCAAGTGAGTCTTCAGTGGCTCCAAACAACAGCAGAATGAATTTGTAAATCCCACGCTTGAGAAGTCCCACAGAGACATTTCTCTGAGGAAGATTGTTGCTATGACTGGGGAGACAGGAGGTGATATTTACACTATAGGAAATAATCTCTCAAAATCAGCATGAGGAAAGACTCACCCCACAGATACAACCACAGATTCACTTTCTCTGGCGATAAAGCGGCACAGATTTTCGTGGGTCTCTGAAAGAGATTTGGTGGGGTTTGGGTTTGGGTTGGGGTGTTTTCTCTCCAGAGATGTTTTCTATTGGAGAAGTCAAAGAATTGCAAGAAGAAAATATTCTGTACTTTTCTCTGCTGCTTCCTACACAGCTCCTCAGTCCTTTTGTATCTCCTCATCTTCCTATTTCATTATTTTTTCCCCTTATATCATTGTCCTGTAAGAAAAAATCACGTGATCCACAGCAGATGCCTTCTTCCGACAGCAAGAATTACAAGATTGAAGCTGTGGTTATACTCAAAGTTTGCAACTGCTACAGATCAAGAAACAACCGACTTTACTATTTATGAAGTATGTATTTCTTTAACTAAACTATAATATTTTTTCTGCTAGATATCTTACCAAGACTTCCGAATACCCATCCTCCTCCATGAAAAAACATAACTCCTCTCCTTTGGCTGGCAGATGGAGCCTTAGGCTGGTAAATCCTTACAGGCACTTTCTCAAACCACAGATCCTTGATGAAGAGCTTCGCGTCCGCCCCCAGAGTCTTTCTTCCTTGCATATACCGTACAAAATTCACCTGAGTGCAGATGCCAATGTTTTCCAAAATCTTTCCCTGTTCAAAGGCAAAGAGAACAGAGATCTCACTCAAGACATCCTGTATTTTCCAAAGGAAACGAACTGTGTGGACAGTAAACTCACGGTGCCTAAGTCATGTATTTTTAGGGCAGTAATGAACTAAGAGAGTAGTTGTACAGGTGTAGGAGACAACTGAACAAGTAACAGCAGCATCAGGAGAGGTCATGAGAGAGCTACCTGAACCAAAGAATGGAACCCCAAACAATGCAACATTAACAGACTGGTGAAAGGTGAAATAGATCTCTCTGCTTCCTCAGCGGGTCCTTTACCTAACATGGAAAGCAAATTTGGTTTTCACTGGTTATTCTATCCTTGCCCCCCCAGAAGATGTGGAAACATAGTGAAAGACGGGTCTTTCTGGTGCCGATTTTCGTGGTACAGACACTTGCCCAAAGTAGAGTTGACTAATTTAAGAATATATTTGATAATAGCTTTTTGATCCGTCTCTTAAGTCTCACTGATGTGTGCCATGCACTGACAAGAAAATCCTGAGGTATTTAGTAGGGATGAACTTCTGTTCATTCTCTATGCCATAGGGATATTCATGCCAGGCATCAGAAAATGAATACAAATCAGAGCTAGTGCTCCAACATAGCTTTGCGTAAATAAAAAAAAGGTGTACCCCCTGTTTTGAAATGCATTGTTCAGCCATGCCAACCAGTACTTCGGTCCTTAGGAACATTTGGATCAAGTTCATAGTACTCAGGATTCTGTTCTGAATATTTCTTATTAGACAGCCAGATTTGCATGGATAGTCAGTAGTGCCATGACTCTCAATGTAGGCCTTTTTTTTCAGTGATTCCAGCTATTTATAATATTCTTTGTGCCTGATCTTGAGGAAAGATTTCTTGCAGAAACTAAGACTTTTTACAATATACTGATTTTAATTGGTTACAGAAATTAGTCTTAGTGTCTCCAATTGCATACACGCATGATAAAATGATTTATTCTTTTGTATTTGCTATTTTCCAAGCAGGAATGGAACAATACCAAGAATATCTTAACTTTTACATTCAACTTGTTTTTCTTTCACCCTGTGTTGTTTACATTGCAGCATACAATGCTGGTTTATGGTGGGCAGTGAATTGATAATACAAAGACAACTGGCTTTTCCAGCTGCTTAAGTGATGTAATCTCAGTTTCTAATTATAACTTCTGTGCAGCCAACGCATGAGAATATATATTTAGAATTCTTTACTATGGTCAACTATAATCTAGAATATTTCTGACAGAGAATTTTTTTCTCTTAGTTTTCCTTTTTAAATTTTAAATAGTTTGTCTCTCTTTGCAGGTATTCCATTAAATTAATTTATTAAATATATGCACAACCTCTGTTATCTCCAGTCTGATGTCATGTCTCATCAGAGCATCTCTACAGCTATCGTTACGTAGAAATACCTGTGATTCAGTGAGCTCCTCCGTCAGCAGAGCTCACCACATGCTGAGTGCTGCTCTTGGAGACTGATTACCTTCCCACGCTTTTACAGACTGCTTCACCTGGAGAAGCTGGGCTGGCTAGAGCCCCTCATTCCCATCAGAGAATCCTGCTTAGTTGCTGCAGGAGTTACATAAATGTGCTTTGGGCAGAAGAATGCCTTCAGCTCCTCTTGGGCAATGTTACCTAATTTTGTCACTTATGTGACAGAAACTGTCCCTTCCCAAAGCCAGTTCTGAAATGTTCAGCTTCTCACTTTATATTCAAAATAAATACAGAACTTGTCATCCCCACAACCAAGAAAAACTTGGCCCAGAGACATCTGGTATAGTCTGAACCCAGAATGGAAATATAAATGATCCAAAATGAATAAACATAATTAATCAAATCATTACTAGGTCAGCTCAAGTCAGGGCAGAAGCACAGTCAGACTTTGACACACTTGTGTTAAAGCAGCAATAGGTACTGCCTAAGATAGAGCTGGGCAGTACTGGGGTAGAGCAGTGCAGTGTTAAAAGTCTGGCAAAGTTTCTTTAGCAACACTCAGCTAAATAAAACATGCAGCATGACAGCAATGCCCTGCTCTCGTCTCTGGAACATAATTCCATGCAGGCTTCTAGCATTGTACTAAGTTTAAAATCTACAGGTTCACTGTTCTTCCCCCAGAAATCACACCAGGTTCACTTACCACCACAGCTGTGCATATTAAAATTATATGAATGATTCGGAGCTTTGCAGGCTGGTTCACTCCAGGAGGAATTTCTGAGTTGGAAAAATCAAAATTAATTGCCCCCATGACCAACAATATAAATCCAGCAAGAAAACCAGCTAAGAATAACACCAGCACTGTGAGTACAACTGCCATTTTGCTGAACTGTAGTGATCTGAGATGTCTTTGATTTGATATATTTGGCTTGTTACTTCCTGATTCTTTGTTCATCTTCCTGTTCTTTGTTTGCTCCAGTAAAAATCTCTCTCCTCCCTTTTACAAATACATTAGCAAGTATCTTTCCCTCTCCCACTTTCTTTCTCTCACATTCCCATTATCTCAAAAAAGATAAGTTGGTCAAAGTCCTTGATTTGTTAACAGATCCATGCCAGCGGCATTTTGGAATTTTTGCATGAAACCAGTGCTTAGCTGGGAGAAGAGTGTTATGAATGAACTGCATTAGTATTAAATTAGTTGGAGGTGGAAAATAGACAGAGGGCATTTGTGTGCTTTTAGTTTGTGGCATTATAAAACACCCATCTGAAGAGTTTCCTCAGGAGTGGGAACCTGCATGTGATGATTGTCACTCAAAAGGGCCAAAGGGATTGTCACCAGTGCTCTTTGGAAAGTAGCACTTAGAAAATTCTGTCATTACCCAAATCTCAGTTCTTTTTAGTATTTATGTTTTCTTCTAACAGAAGAAAATGCTTTTAAAAAGCCACAGGAGGCTGACTTTAGATTCACGATCAGGTGACCTTGTTGCAGGTAACCTTCAGTAACTCTGTGTGCACCAAGTACAGCTTAAAATGACTTAAGATAACCAGTGATTAAAGAGTTTCAAATCAAACTGCTTTATCTTGTTCTTGCTGAGGAGTAGGATTGTGCTAATGTGTACTTTAAATGATGCAGATTAATTAATTGGGAATCTAAGTTTGCAACTCTTCAAACAACTAGAATGTCAGAACATTTAAATTGTAAATTCACAGGGAAAGGAAATAGGTAAAAATCTAACATTATTAGGTAGCAATGTGGGGGTGGTTTTTTGTTTTGTTTTGTTTTTTGTTTAGTGGTTTTTTTTGTTGTTGTAAAGTCAAATTATAAGTGATGGGGGGAGAGTACCATGTCATTTTAGTTAGAAAACTTTATAAAAAATTAATTTCATACTGTTTTTCTAGTGAGAAGTTGAGTGTTTTTAATAGGGCACATGGTCATCGTAAAATATTCTGAAGTAGAAGGAAATCTTGTTTTAAAAATCTGCAAAAGCCCAGATTTGGAAAATCCACCAGCAAAAAACACCATCCAGCAGTGTTTGTGGACTTTCAGTTTGTATTGTGTTTTCACAGTTACGTGGTCATGTCCACTTGTTTGGTAGGTTAATTACTGAGCACAGCACAGATGTGACCAGGTAGAATTAGCAAGATTGTGGTCTTTGCCTGCCTGAGTTGTGTTGTTCCTTTCACCACAGGGGGTTCAGTTTGGTTTATCCATCAGTAAGTGTTTAGCAAATGTAACTCTCACTCTTAGAAGTATTTGCAGTGCTAGTTTTTATTTTTTGTTGTTGAAAGCATTACAGGATCACCATAGCATTACAGTGATAATATAGATAAAATTGTGCTTCTCTGCCTTCTTTACATGATTTTCAGAACTTTTTCAACACAGCAGAACAGGTAGCCTTGAGCATAAGATAACCTTGAAAGAAAACAAGGGCTACAGAAAAGTCTCACCTCTGCAGTTCTCTAACATCCCCACACTCACCAACGTTCAGGGATTCCAGTTTGAGAGTGAAGTTCCAAAATTAAACATCATTTCTCAGATCCCAAACAAAATCAAACCCATGCTAGTTCCAGTTTAGGATTTCCACTCCAGACAGGAGCCTTCCTTTTGATTTTTCTATTTCTGGAGCTGTGTAGTCTTTGTACAGACTAACCCTAGAAATTAAATTCATGGCTGCAATTTCAGTGTCTGTTGTAAGACTTCATAGAAGCTGAGTTCTCCATCTGATACCATCAGCACCTCCTGTCTGTCTCAAGGGCCAAAGCAGACCTTGGTTGTTGTCTTCAGCATTTCTGGGCTGTTGAAGAATCTTCATGGATATTCTTGTCTCTTGCCTTCAGTGGGTGCCAGCCATGCAAAGATACTGGAATTGCTATAGTTTCAGTGAAACAGGATGTGCTAGATCCTTGCCTTTGCATCTAGTTCTTATTGGTGTGTTTTTACAAGAATATTTTCTAGAATGGTAGCACTTTAAATAATCTTAACATTTGTTTGAGAGTCACTATGAAGCAGAAATCAGAAACCACATAATGCAGTCAAAATCCGAACCATAAATCAAAAATGTTTACATTCCTTGCCAAGTATAAATTCATCAATGATACGGCATGACTTGCATCTTTCTTCTGAAAAATACTTCTATAAACTGTTTATATAATTCACAATACTATCCATTATCTTATTTCCAGATAAAAAGGAAAAAATCCCATAGCCAAAAAAGGCTAAAATTCCATGGAAGCCATTCTCGCTATGATACCAGGTCACTTGAACACCATTGTCCTCTAGTCTCTTCTTGTATAACAGACCATCATCCCTCAACACATCAAACTCACAGGTCACAATGTAGGACTCAGGGAGCTGGCAAATAATGGAATCTTCAGCTAAAAGTGGAGAAAATGTTATTCCTAAAATTTCTTTGACAGCTTCATGGACTTCAGGTTTATATGATGCGGGTTTCGGTGGTATGTAGCCTCTAATCTTAAATTCATCAGGAATAAGGTCAGCACTTACCCAGTTTTTATATTTTTGTCTCATACTCTCAGGAACATGGCAGTTTTGTAAAACATTTTTCCATACTGTGGGTTTTCTGTTAAGGTAACGAAAACAGAAGTAGATAACCATCTTCTGGGACAACAGGGGGACGGAAGCATTCTGCTGGTAGGAGGGCAAATGGAAATCCAGCCCCTGGAGTCCTGGGTAAAGTAGGACCTGAGCACGTACTTTTGGCAGATCTCTGTCATTGAGAAGTATTTGGCAAATAACTGTAGCAAAATTAGCTCCACAGCTGTCACCACTAATGATGATGAGACCAGGATCCACATGATACTCTTCTAAATTCCTCATGAAGTATAAGGTGGCATTGAGACAGTCAAAATATTGCCCTGGGTAGGGGTGTTCAGGAGCCAGACGGTACCTGAAATGTCAAATACTGTGCTTATTGTCAGTGGAGTTATAAACATTCAATTTGTGTTGTTTGCAGTTGCTGTGGTAGTTATATAGAGTTTATTTTCTTTATTTTAAAGATTATATTTGGGTTTAAATAGTGTAGATTGGAAAGCCAAACTAGTGATGCTACAGCTATTTTAGAATACTTTGCCTATAAGCACATTTCTAAATTAAATGAAAGGTTTAAGTGAAAAATAGGTATACAATCTAAAATAGTAAATATTTTCAGCATATTTTTCATAAGAGTTTCAACTGAGAGCTGTATTCCCATAAACACTTCTATGGAAAAATAGCACTTACCCAACAGATACAACCACTGAGTTGCATTTTTTGGCCATATAGCGGCATACTCTTTCAAAGGCTCCTAAAGAGAAAGTTTATCAGAAATGATGATTTGAAAATCAAATATCCTTTTGAAATTAAAATACAGATCCCTGAACATACACTGTGTGGAAGGCCCTGCAACATGAGACCGATAGGGACCTCGTGTTATAGAATGTGGTCTTTACACATTAACACATTTTCTGTTGGTCAGTGGCTCTCAGGGCATCACACAAGCATGTAAGGATGGTGATACCAAGGAAACCCAGAAATCTGTCTGGGTTGGTCTCGCATCTCACCTGGTGGTCAACAAAACGTGTCTAAGGAGAGTGTAAGCTGGGGACAAGCAGGAATTAGGAGCATACAGGAATTTGAGTTCAGGGTGGTCCTTTGAGACAGAAGCTGTCTTTATACCTAATGCCCTTGATTAGTATTTCTTCTGTGAATTAACCAAACCACTTCTTAAGCCCATGATTTTAACCTTAACCATAACAGCTTTGTGCAGGGAGGAGTTCTCTCACTTGCTTACAAAGAGTAATTTCTGGTTCCTCTTTTTGTACCTGGCATTCACTGGTTCCACATGGTGACATTGACTCTGGTACTGTAAGAAATGGTGGATAAATCCTTCCCTGTTTAACTTCTCTTGCTTCTCATGATTTTGTAGTCACTTGGTGTATCTGTCTTTATGCATCTTTTGCAGCCTGAAGAGTCATAGTCCATTCACATATTCTCTGCATAGAGATACTTTTCTTACCTAGGCAGCCTCTCCAAGTATTTCCAGTACTGCTCTATCCTTTTTGAGCAGTGGGAACCAGAACTATAAGCACTACACTATATTTAGATACACCATGGATTTATTACAGTGGCATAAAGAAGTTTCCTGTTTTGTCTTTCCTTTCCTACTAATAGTTGCTAGCATTTTATTTGCTTTTTGACTGCTACTGTGCAGTATGTCAGCATTTTCAGGCAACTTCCTACCATAATGCCAAGACCTCCTTCCTGCAAGATCTTCTTCCTGCTTCTGCTTGGAGTCCATTGCTTCATTTATAACGTCATTTATAACTTCATTTATAATGCTCTGTTCATCTGTTTGACTTCTCTACATGCCATTTCACCTGTCATTTTATTGTCTGATCCTCTGCTGTCATAAAGACATTCTGCAGTTTTTCAGCCATCCATTTATGACCCTCAGCGGACTTAATACCACATCAGCTTGCACCATCTTTTGTGTGTTTGAATAAATTGATTAGCACTGGCCCCAGCACAGATCACCTTATGGGAATCTCACAGGACCTGCCCATAACCCATATTTTTTCTGTTTTTCAATCAGCTTTTATCCAAATGAAAGACCTTCCCTCTTATGTCATGGGTGTGTAGCCTCTTTAAGAGACTCTTCTGGAAATCAAAGTGGGTTTTAGCAACTCAGTCTTCTTTATTCATGTATTTCCTGACTTAAAAAGCTTGAAGTGATCAAACTGGTAAATAGTGGGTTTAGATTAGATATTAGGAAGAAATTCTTCCCTGTGAGCATTGTGGGGCCCTGGCAGGATGACAGGATGTCCAGAGAAGCTGTGGCTGCCCCATCTCTGGAAATGTCCAAGGCCAGGTAGGACAGGGCTTGGAGCAACCTGAGATAGCAGAAGGTGTCCCTGCCCATGGTGGGGACTTGTAATGAGAATGAGACTTAAGGTCCCTTCCCACCCAAACTATTCAGTGTTTCTGGGATTTGTGAAGCATGATAGTCATTTGAGGAATAAGTGATAGTTATCTGCCCACTGATTCTCTTCATTGTAGCATCTGCTAATTTGCTGGTTGCAGACTTCAGCCTTCCTAGGCTGGAGATTCCCCAAGTCCTTCTGAAAGCCTGTCATCATGTTGATTGCTTTCTTGTTATCAAACGCCAAAAGGAATTGAAGCCAAAAGTCAGGTCCCACTCTCTGTGTACAGGTATGGCTGTTACATCAAGCCATGCCATGTAAACAGGGACTCACTGTGCAACTTGTGGTGTGGTTTTTTCTTCCAGTGAGAGGAATTCACCTGTCACTTAGATCACAGAGTGTCATCCCTGGAGTCCTCACAGCCACCCAGACTAGCTGTATGTTGGGGTTTTAGTTTAGTCTTAGGTTTTCCTGTTAAAGGAATTTTCTCCCATATGCATGTTGCTAGGGGACAAATAGCTGTACTTAAGAAAGACAAAAAGGGGAGTGGGGCGGGCCTGGCTACTCCTTTGTCTACACCTGGGTGTGGGGTCAGTTCGCTCTGAGCGTCCGGAGAGAGAAGCTGCAGAGAAAGGAGCTGCTGCTTCTTTCCTTTTGGCCGTTCTTTCTTCCTGCTGGAAGCAACGCCGGGACCCCAAAAGCCGCTTTTCCCTGCCCTGCTGGAGACCGAGCTGTGGCTGCCCTGCCCCGCTGCTGCTTCGAGCTTTCGCTACACTGTAGCCCTGCTCGCCCTGCCTGCCTGGGCCTCCGTGGGGTTCTCCCATCTGGATACATCTCGCCTGCCACCCGGGATTTGCGTCCGTCTCTGCCGTTCCAGCCTGCCATTCCAGCCTGCTGTTCCTGAGAGCCCGGGATCAACTGCCCAGGGGTTTGTGAAGCCTTTGTTCCATCCCTTCCCGGGATCCCAGGGCACCGGTGCCGCGTGTGTCCCGAGCTCGCTCCGGAGCGCCCCCTGCAGCCGCGGGGGAACCATCGCACTTGCCCTGCTCACCGGGAGCCACCAGCGCCCCTGCCGGCTGCGAGCGGAACTGCACCCGAGGGGAAAGGGCCTGACAGCCGAGAAGGCTGGCACTGGGTTTGTGATTGCTGTTACTGCCATAGTTGTTGTTGTTCTGTTTGACTGGTTATATACATATATATATATATATATATATATATAGTAAAGAACTGTTATTCCTATTTCCCACATCTTTGCCTAAAGGCCCTTGATTTCAAAATATAGTAACTTGGAGGGAAAAGGGGTTATATCTGCCACTTCAAGGGGGGCCTCTGCCTTCCTTAGCAGACACCTGTCTTTCAAAACCGAGACAGATCTTGGCGCCCAATGTGGGGCCTGAGGGCATTAAGAGATAGAGGTGAAAAAGGAATAACAGTTCCTCGATAACTTTATTTTGTGTGCTGGATATTGGAACCTTGTTAGGCAGCACTATGTGGTCTAGTTTACCCTGGTTCGGGTGGCATGTGGCCATGGCTATATTCTTCCCCTTTGCAGCTCCTTACTTGAATATGGGTCCTCTGACTAAGGCTACCATTGCTGTTATCCAGCTTGTGTTATGGGTCGAGAAGGTGAGGAATTCATGGGTTTTTAACTTCCTCCGGAATGTGGGCACATGGATAAACAGCTATCACACA
The DNA here is from genome assembly GCF_009650955.1 of Corvus moneduloides. NCBI lineage: Eukaryota > Metazoa > Chordata > Aves > Passeriformes > Corvidae > Corvus > Corvus moneduloides. The sequence goes on from NC_045497.1 coordinate 4,733,470, forward strand.
CTGAGCACATGTTTTTGGGGTTATGTTAACAATGGTACCTTCTGTGAGGAAATGACACCAGGGGAAGTTTTCTCCCAACCCCTCAACCAGTTCTTTGGGCCCACCCCATCAATTTTCGAAGGGTTTAAATTCCCTCTGAATACTAACCATCTGCTGCTGATAGGCCTACTCTATTTAGCATTCAAGGATAAGTTGAGATTGGCTTGGATATCTACCCGGACACCAGCCCCAGAGACTAGAGATCCTGCCCCAGAACCTGACATGGCCCCAGAGAGTAGAGTTCCTACCCCAGAGCTTGATCCTGCCCCAGAGCCTGACACGGCCCCAGACACTAGAGATCCTACCCCAGAGCCAGAGCCTGCCACAGCCCCAGACACTAGAGATCCCGCCCCACAGACTGATACTGCCCAACAGTCCACCTCAGAAATGGACTACCCAAACTGGGTGGGGGTACTGGCAAAAGGGATGCAGGAGATGTGCCAAGAGATGGGTCAGGTGCGCCAGGGGATATGCCAGGAGATGGGTCAGGTGCGCCAGGAGATATGCCAGGAGATGGGCCAGGTGCGCAAGGAGATGTGCCAGGAGATGGGCCAGGTGCGCCAGGAGATATGCCAATTGCTAAGGGAATACACCTCCTCAGCTAGTGAAAAACCCTCTCCCTGCCCCAAAGAGGGTGAGTCCGATGGTGCAGCAGTGGAACCCACAGATGTTACAACCGTCCAGGCTTCAGCTGAACCACAAGGGCAACCACAGCCAGCAGCAGTCGCCCCTGTGCAAAGGAGGAAGTATAAGACCAAATCAGTACGACCAGTTAATGATGATGGGCAACCAGGGCCCTCACAACCAGCAGGAGAGCCAGAGCCAGAAATCATTACTGAGTCCCTGTCGCACGACAGTCTCCGTGCTATGCGAAACGACATTGTGCGAAGGGGGCGTGAGCCTTATACCACCTGGCTGCTTCGGGTTTGGGACCTTATGGGCACAAGTGTGCAACTGGATAGTGGTGAGGCAAGGTATCTGGGATCGTTGACCCAGGACCCAGGTGTGGACCAGATATTTGTGAGGGAGCCAGGGCCTCTCTCTCTCTGGGAGCGGCTCTTAATGAGTGTGAGAGAAAGGTTCATTCACGAAAGAATGCAGGAATATCATCATAGAATGCAGTGGAAGACACTCGAGCAAGGGATCCAACAGCTAAGAGAGGTGGCAATATTAGAGGTACTCTTTGGGAGGGATGGACAGCATGATAATGACCCCGATAAGGTCAGGTGCACAGGACAGATGATGTGGAACCTGGCAAGGCTAGGGCCATCGCAATACACCACCTTCATTGCAACGATTGATGCTGACAATACCCGAGAAACAGTGGGCTCCGTTGCCAACAAGCTCAGGCATTATGACAGCATGATCAATGGCCCGCTGAAAGCTCATGTCTCTGCTGTGGTCCAGGACCTCAAAGAGGAGATGAAGGAGATGAGGAAGGAAATGAGGGAGGAGATGAGGGAGGAGATGAGGGAGGAGATGAGGAGGGTCAGTGTGGCACCAGTGCGAGTCACAGGCCCCCAAGTCAGAGCCCGCCGTCCCCCTGCTAGAGAGAGAGGGTACACCCCATGAGCTGAGCTGTGGTTTTTCCTGTGTGAGCATGGGGAAGACATGAGAAGGTGGGATGGGAAACCCACCTCTGCCCTGGCAGCACGGGTGCGTGAACTCAAGGAGGGAGGCACTAACCGAGGGGGTTCCGCTAAGGTGAAGGTAGCCTCAGCCTCCCGTGACCGAGCTGCCAGGCATTACAGAAGGGAGGATGATATGTCGGATCCCCTTGAAGGTACCTCGAGCATGTACGCCCAGGGAAAGAATGATAACCAGGGCTAGAGGGGCCCTGCCTCTAGCCAGGAAGAGGCACGGGAGAACCGAGTTTTCTGGACAGTGTGGATCCGATGGCCTGGCACATCAGAGCCACAAAAATATGATGCATTGGTTGATACTGGGGCACAGTGTACTTTAATGCCATCGGGACATGTGGGGGCAGAACCTGTATCCATCGCTGGGGTGACTGGGGGATCACAGCAGTTGACCATTTTGGAAGCTGAGGTGAGCCTGACTGGGAAGGAGTGGCAAAAGCATCCAATTGTGACCGGCCCAGAGGCCCCGTGTATTCTGGGCATAGACTTCCTCCGGAATGGCTATTACAAAGACCCAAAAGGACTCAGGTGGGCATTTGGGATTGCTGCTGTGGAGGCAGAGGGCATTAGGCAATTGAACACCCTGCCTGGACTATCTGAGAATCCTTCTGCAGTTGGGCTCCTGAAAGTGGAAGAGCAACGAGTGCCAATTGCCACCTCGACAGTGCACCACCGGCAGTATCGGACAAATCGAGATGCTGTGATCCCCATCCACAAGATGATCTGTGAGCTGGAGAGTCAAGGGGTGGTCAGCAAGACCCACTCACCCTTCAACAGCCCCATCTGGCCTGTGCGCAAGTCTGACGGGGAATGGAGATTGACTGTGGACTATCGTGCCCTGAATGAAGTGACTCCACCGTTGAGCGCTGCCGTGCCAGACATGTTGGAGCTCCAGTACGAGCTGGAGTCCAAAGCAGTGAAGTGGTACGCCACTATTGACATTGCCAATGCATTCTTCTTCATTCCTCTGGCAGCAGAGTGCAGGCCCCAGTTTGCCTTCACCTGGAGGGGCGTGCAGTACACCTGGAACCGACTGCCCCAGGGGTGGAAGCACAGTCCCACCATCTGTCATGGACTGATCCAGACTGCACTAGAAAAGAGTGAGGCTCCAGAACATCTGCAGTACATTGATGACATCATTGTGTGGGGGAACACCGCAACCGAAGTGTTTGAGAAAGGAGAGAGAATAATTCAAATTCTCCTGCAAGCTGGTTTTGCCATCAAGAAGAGCAAGGTCAAGGGACCTGCCCGAGAGATCCAGTTCCTGGGAGTAAAGTGGCAAGATGGACGACGTCAGATTCCCATTGAGGTCATCAATAAGATCACAGCAATGTCTCCGCCGACCAACAAGAAGGAAACACAAGCTTTCCTAGGTGCTATAGGTTTCTGGAGGATGCACATTCCCGAGTACAGCCAGATCGTGAGTCCTCTCTACCTGGTTACCCGCAAGAAGAATGATTTCCACTGGGGCCCAGAACAGCAGCAAGCCTTCGCCCAGATCAAACAGGAAATTGCTCACGCCGTAGCCCTTGGCCCAGTCAGGACAGGACCAGAGGTGAAGAACGTGCTCTACTCTGCAGCCGGGAACAATGGTCTGTCCTGGAGCCTCTGGCAGAAGGTGCCTGGTGAGACTCGGGGCCGACCACTGGGATTCTGGAGCCGAAGCTACAGAGGATCTGAAGCCAACTACACTCCCACAGAGAAGGAAATCCTGGCAGCTTATGAAGGAGTCCAGGCTGCCTCAGAAGTAATCGGCACAGAGGCACAACTCCTCCTGGCACCCCGACTACCGGTGCTGGGGTGGATGTTCAGAGGAAAGGTTCCCTCCACGCATCACGCCACCGACGCTACTTGGAGCAAATGGATTGCCCTCATCACGCAGCGCGCCCGAATTGGAAACCCAAGTCGCCCTGGGATCTTGGAAATAATTACGAACTGGCCAGAAGGTGAGACTTTTGGGTTATCTTCTGAAGAAGAAGAGGAGCGGGTGACACGTGCCGAAGAAGCCCCACCATATAATGAGCTACCAGAGAGTGAAAGACAATATGCCCTCTTCACTGATGGTTCCTGCCGAATTGTAGGCGCTAGGTGGAAATGGAAAGCTGCTGTATGGAGCCCCACACGACAAGTTGCACAGGCTACTGAAGGAGAAGGTGGATCGAGCCAATTTGCTGAGCTCAAAGCTGTCCAATTAGCTCTGGACATAGCTGAAAGAGAGAAGTGGCCAAAGCTCTACCTCTACACTGATTCATGGATGGTAGCCAATGCTCTGTGGGGTTGGCTGGAAAGGTGGAATAAGGCAAACTGGCAGCGCAGAGGAAAACCAATCTGGGCTGCTGAAGAGTGGAAAGACATTGCCACTCGGGTAGAGAAGCTACCCGTGAAGGTCCGTCATGTAGATGCTCACATCCCCAAGAGCCGGGCTAATGAAGAACATCGTAACAACAAACAGGTAGATCAGGCTGCGAAAATAGAGGTGTCCCAGATAGACTTGGATTGGCAACATAAAGGAGAGGTGTTCCTAGTTTGGTGGGCCCATGATGCCTCAGGTCATCAGGGCAGAGATGCCACCTATAAGTGGGCACGAGACCGAGGGGTGGATCTAACCATGGACAGTATCTCCCAGGTTATCCATGATTGTGAGACGTGCGCTGCGATCAAGCAGGCCAAGCGGGTGAAGCCTCTGTGGTATGGTGGGCGATGGTCCAAATATAAGTATGGGGAGGCCTGGCAGATTGATTACATCACACTGCCTCAAACCCGCCAAGGCAAGCGCTATGTGCTCACAATGGTAGAAGCCACCACTGGGTGGCTGGAGACCTACCCTGTGCCTCATGCTACTGCCTGGAACACCATCCTGGGCCTGGAAAAGCAAGTCCTTTGGAGGCATGGCACCCCTGAGAGAATCGAGTCTGACAATGGGACTCATTTCAAGAACAGCCTTATAAACACCTGGGCTAGAGAACATGGCATTGAGTGGGTGTACCACATCCCTTACCATGCACCAGCAGCTGGGAAGGTTGAGCGGTGTAATGGACTGCTTAAAACCACCTTGAAGGCACTGGGTGGGGGGACTTTCAAAAACTGGGAGATGCATTTAGCAAGAGCCACCTGGTTAGTTAACACTCGAGGCTCCACCAGCCGAGCAGGCCCTGCCCAATCAGAACCCCTACAAACAACAGATGGAGATAAGGTTCCAGTGGTGCACATGAGAGGTATGCTTGGAAAAACTGTTTGGGTAAAGTCTGCCTTGAGCAAAGACAAACCCATCCGTGGGGTTGTTTTTGCTCAGGGACCAGGTTGCACCTGGTGGGTGATGCAAAAGGATGGAGAGACCCGATGCTTACCTCAAGGGGACCTTGTTCTAGGGTGAACTACCCATGGCTCTGTACTTGTATCAGTATCAGCATGTATATTTGTATATAATTTGGGTAATGCATAGATTTATATGGTTAAAAAAGTTAAGTTTCATGTAACATGTTAGTATGGGAAAAAATTCGGGGTGGATAATGTTGGGGTTTTAGTTTAGTCTTAGGTTTTCCTGTTAAAGGAATTTTTTCCCATATGCATGTTGCTAGGGGACAAATAGCTGTACTTAAGAAAGACAAAAAGGGGAGTGGGGCGGGCCTGGCTACTCCTTTGTCTACACCTGGGTGTGGGGGCAGTTCGCTCCGAGCGTCCGGAGAGAGAAGCTGCAGAGAAAGGAGCTGCTGCTTCTTTCCTTTTGGCCGTTCTTTCTTCCTGCTGGAAGCAACGCCGGGACCCCAAAAGCCGCTTTCCCTGCCCTGCTGGAGACCGAGCTGTGGCTGCCCTGCCCCGCTGCTGCTTCGAGCTTTCGCTACGCTGTAGCCCTGCTCGCCCTGCCTGCCTGGGCTTCCGTGGGGTTCTCCCATCTGGATACATCTCGCCTGCCACCCGGGATTTGCATTCGCCCCTGCCGTTCCAGCCTGCCATTCCAGCCTGCTGTTCCTGAGAGCCCGGGATCAACTGCCCAGGGGTTTGTGAAGCCTTTGTTCCATCCCTTCCCGGGATCCCAGGGCACCGGTGCCGCGTGTGTCCCGAGCTCGCTCCGGAGCGCCCCCTGCAGCCGCGGGGGAACCATCGCACCTGCCCTGCTCACCGGGAGCCGCCAGCGCCCCTGCCGGCTGCGAGCGGAACTGCACCCGAGGGGAAAGGGCCTGACAGCCGAGAAGGCTGGCACTGGGTTTGTGATTGCTGTTACTGCCATAGTTGTTGTTGTTCTGTTTGACTGGTTATATACATATATATATATATATATATAGTAAAGAACTGTTATTCCTATTTCCCACATCTTTGCCTAAAGGCCCTTGATTTCAAAATATAATAACTTGGAGGGAAAAGGGGTTATATCTGCCACTTCAAGGGGGGCCTCTGCCTTCCTTAGCAGACACCTGTCTTTCAAAACCGAGACACTGTAGATGTGAGCCTGACACTGCACCCAGACTCCCGTGCTCTGAGTACAGCAGAGTAAGTTATTTGTGCCCCAGTGCAGAGGGGAACCTGTGGCACAGGATCCTGCATGGTTCCTGCATGGGGCTGAAGGATGCCAGGAAACTGAAGTCTGCCCAGTATAGTGCAAACCTACACTTTGAAACAGTAAAGGATTCAAACCCCTCAAACTGCCCTGCCTGACCCCTGGAATGAAGTCCGTATTTCCATGTTAGGGGCCTTGGCTTGCAGAGAAGGCACTCGGAGCTTCGGCTGCTCAGAAGGAGATCCAGAGCAGTCAGGAGGCAGAGTTCCCAGTTGCTGAGACAAGGGTTGTCTCCCTTTCTGAAAAAGAAATCAAGTATCCTGTTCCATGTCATCACAAGAATCAAACTTCCCCAAATTGCTCCTTCGTTATTTGTATTTTCCTTCATTTGGATTCCTTGAATGGGAATTTATTTACAGATTTTTTTTTTTTAATGTATTCTTTAAATTCTTCCTGGGACCCATATTATATCTTTCATGTAAGATAGAGTAGTCTTAGTAGAGCAGAGTCCCTCACTGAGAGCTGAGAGCAGGGTGAGGGATTTCTGGATCACAGGTCTCTAGCCCAAAGGAAGCAGAGATGTGACTCCCTTTAACACAAGATTATTCATTCCACAAATACTTTCTAGTTAGCGCTGCGATTGCCAAGACTGGTGACACTGGGAAGGCAGGGCAGACATTGACTGACACATGCCTGAAGGCAAAAATGTAAAGACTTGGATTTGACTTGAAAAATAAAACTTGCCCATTGCTTACTAATGCTCCCAAATGTGCCGGCACCTCCGTGAAAATACAGAATTCCTCTTCTTTTGCCAGTAGGTGGGCTTTTGGGTTGATAAATCCTCAATGGTACCTCATATACTGTGAGATCTTTGATAAGCAGTTTGTAATCTCTCCATGGGGGTATCCCATCGAGTGCTACTCGCAGTATGGTTAAATCATTGCAGATCCCCAGCTTCTCCAAAATCTTTCCCTGTTGAAAAGAAAGAATTTGGAAGAAGAGGAGTAATGTTGGCTTGTTCCTGAACAGACAGCATTATTCTATGTACATGCAGTTCACTATGTACAGGATACATCTAGATATTTGTTTTAAATTCTCAAGTGAAACAGTTTCCCAGCATAAAGTGGCTGCAGTTTGAAGAATCTAAAGAAGCTTTTAAGATTAGTCATATCAATTTTATGTTAATTTAACCTGTTTTGCGTTCATATATATCAATGCTTACAGGTTTCAGGAGTGTGAATTGCTTTGTTCTTTTTTTTATTCCCTTAAGCCATTATCCGCCAGCTCCCAAATATCCTACCCAAGGAAAAGTAAAATCCCCAGGTTAAGAAATTTAACTTACTGTGACCATGGTTGTAATCATCAAAGAGTGGAAAAAACGAAGCTTTAGAGGTTGCTCAATTCCAGGTGGCAGTTCTGAGTTGAAAAAACCGTATAATACAACCCCCAAAAACAATGCTGGTATTAAAACAGGAGAAATAAAAAACATTCCTATAATTGCTAAAGTCGTAAAAACACATGCCATTTCACTTCAGTGGGAGTGAATGCTATAATACCAGTGCTGTGTTAAGCGTTGTTTTCAAGTGCATCTGAGGAGTCTTCACGGGAGAATGAGTGCTCAGTTCATATGCAGAAATTAAATGTTTATTAATGTTGCAATGCAATGTAATGCAATTTTCTCCACCCTTCTTTTGACAATGACATTATTGGCAACACATCTTTATGCTTTCTTGGTACCCTTTACAAAAGGTGGGATTCAAAGTATATAGAATTGATTGATACTATGAACTCTTTGCTAACAAGGAGAAATTATTATTCAGAGGGGGCCTGATTTGTAGATGGTCTTTTTGGTTTGTAGTGGATTCATTTTGGATGGACATTCCTGTTGCAGTGTTAAATTTTAGTGACATGGAGCTACTTGCATTTGTCATCAAGGTATATATACACTTCTCTGAGAAGAAAAATACTCAAATCAAAATACTCTTGTTTGTAGGAGAATGCACTAACATATTCATGCTTTAATTTTGCTTTAAATAAGAGCATATTTACTCAGTGTTTAAAATTAGTGCAAGCCTTAATGTACATGAAGGTCTCTCCAGACACATGGGGGTGTGTTTGTAGATTCAAGCCACTGTTGTTTCTGCTGAAAGCTTTTTACTGATTAACCCTCAGTGTTTCATATTCACTGTTATTCTTGTTTGCAGTTCAATGTAGAGGCATTATGAATACATGTGTATTGGTGAAGGATGGTAACAGTTGGTGGCAGTTGTTTGGTGAAGCTATTTTTCTGGTTTGTGTTCTTCTTACTTAGAATTATGTTTTCTACACGATTTAAAATTTACAGGTCCCAAACCTTTTTTGTGCCTTGGCTTTTAAAGTGGAATTCCCATCTGAAAACTGAATTAGTCCTTAGTTTCATTAGCATATTATTTAAATCAAAGCAACACTCACAGCTGATTTGCACAACATTGGCTTGAGAAGGTAAGAATATGTGGGATGAAGCAATGTTGTAAATTTATGCCAAGGTTTATGAAATAGGGAGGTCATCAGAGCCTTTTCTGTGCTGAGATTGGCTGATTTGGAGCCTTTCCGTTCCACAGGGCACAGATTAAGGATATAGGTAGTTAAAATTTTAGACTGTAGAGTATTGAAGCCAAACCCAGATGCCCGTGGCCAGTGCTCAGCCTGTCCTAAGCTCATCAGATGTTCTCCACAGCGGTCTGCAGTGCAATTGAGGCAGCCCAGTGGTGCTTGTGGTTATTTGCTTTAGAAATGGTTTCTCTGTAGTGTGATATTACAGCACAGCCTGCAGGGGTTCGCATTTGTTTTGCCATATATTCCTGTAAGAACAGCACAGTTTTACTGTTTATTTCTGATGTCTGTGTCATCAGTCCAAATATCCTGAAATAAATTCCCACATGGAGATCAGCTTTGAATATTGTATTTCAGCATTGTTGATGATTTCTTATATTTGAATCCTCAGAGGAAGCAATTTCTGTGCTTTCAAAAGAATCTTTAATCAAGAATAAAAAATTCCTACTTGAGTGGCAGTAAATGAAACTTTTAAAGGTGACCAAAGGCAATTAAACACCTGCTGTTTATATGATCAGATTATGAAAGCCTTATACCAAAGAGCACATGTCTGTCTGCTGTTAGCTCTTGCTGACACCATTTTGACACAAGACTTCTTCTCCTATTCAGTGAGTCAATAATTAATCAGCTTTAATCAAAACCAAAACACCTCACACATGCCACCTCTGTTTTGAAACCTTGATGAATCTGATAGAGTGGAAGGAAGATTGCTTTACTGTCTTTTTATTTAAAAATAAATTTACAAAGGGACAGTTTGGGGTTTTTGTTGGTTTGCTTTTTGATGTTATGCCCTGGCAGTTGTCTATAAAATCTGTTGTACACTCATGACAATCTGAACAAAAATCTTTCATTTCCGCATTACAGCCTTTCTGTTGTTAAAGAAATGTTGGTGAAGTAATGTTTCAAAATAATACCTTAATGTTTTAATCTCTTAATATGTTACTCTTAGAGCATTCTCTGCATGTGGACTTAGAGCATGTTCTACCTCTGTGCTGTTTGCACCTCAGTCCTCCTTGTCCTGTTAACACAATGTCCATGTTTTTCCAGAATCAAGCAAATCCCATGGTCTGAGAGCTGCTTGATCCTTCTGAGGATGCTTATATTGACAACTGTGTGATGATGCTTGGTGCCTTATATTCCATATATTTCAGCTATTTCCAGTCTGGCCAGCTATTCCTGTACCCACAGGATGGGTAGGAATATCTATGGTCACTGTCTGGTTCTCAAGTTGTTACAAAACAGTCAGTAAAGTTTTCAGTGGGTTTTTTTTCCCAGTTGTTTTCGAGGTGCTAAATTGTCAAAAGAATCTTTTATTTCCTTTCAATCCACTGCATGAAGTGAGTACCTTGTATCTTTGCAAACACAAAGGCTTCTTCTCTTTCTGACAGTAGAGACGTAGTTCTTTAAATGGTGGGTGTTTGATGTGTTTTGCTATAGCCATATTTTTATTTTTCAGCAAACTCGTCCTCAAACCCCAGCTTCCACAAAGTCTTTACCTATTGATGAGAACAGCCTTGCACTAAGTAAAGGTTGATGAGATTCCACTAAACCAGAGAAAATGAACACAGTCTGGAGTTTGACATTGTAATGAGAATTATGGATCTCATGTGGTTCTTTATTGTTATAAAACAGCTACTCGGAGATCACAAATTGATGCTTTATTCATTGAACTTGATGTTGCTGGAGTTTAATGTTAATGAAGCACTTGATGAGTACAGAATCAAAAATAGTTGGGTAAATTCTTCCCATTTTCTCATCAGCAAGCCTCCCTTTATGCATTCTAAAATTCATTCTCTTCTTGATTTTTCGGCATATTTCTAATAGTTATAGTAATGATGGGAAGGGGAAGTACAATAACAATACCTATCTAAGGAAATGTGGTATTTGCAGGTTTTCACGAGACTCAGTCTTGTGGGTTTTCTAAAGCTTCTGTAGCTGTGGAATCCCACAACTCATCAACTTCCCCTTAATTATTAGCAGAAGAGGCAGGAGCTGAGAAACCCAACACTACGCAAGGCAGGAGGGTCAGGGGAGTTGGTGCTAATGAATTCTGTGACTGTCATGAGTTACTGGTTTTCCTGTGAAGTCTTTCTCTAAAACATTGCAACACATTTCACTTGTGATTGCAGGCTGTTGCCACCACAGTTAACCTGGAGTCAGTTGACTATTGCAGAGCTACTCTGTGTAACACAAGAAATCCTACGATGAGTAACTAAAGCGTGGTAAAGTAGTCAGCTGTGATGAGAGGTATCGACTCCAGCAGGTATAGTCAGGAAACAGAAAACAGGAAAAAATAATGTATTCCAAAGAAAATTTAAACCCAGAAATAATAGCTTCTGGTTGAGTTCTTTAGTTTTTTAATGTTCATTTCAAAATGAAACACTCTGGTAAATATAATTTGCCTTGCTTTTTAAAATTATTCTTATTTTCTCTAGGTAATTTAGCAGAACAATTAGAATCTGTAGAGTAATTTAACTGACTTTGTTTTTACCAAGTGGAGCATGGGAGGAACTTGCCATCCTTCACATTTCTTCATTTTATGTTAACAACTGATTGAAAGCATCTCAGAGCTCTTCATATCTGTAAGCCTGAGTCTTCTGATCTGTGAGATGGATTTAATATGCCCTTCACAGTGACAGTAAGAAGCTTTGAGAAATTACACCTTAGTACACGCTCTACCATACTGGTTTTTAAAGGTGCTGTGTATTTGCTTCATCTACCTCTGCATTTAGGCTGCCTCCTACCTACCTTTCAGTGTCCTCCCTTTTTGTTATCTCCATCTCCCCACCCAGATAAGTAGCCACTTCCTGTATGTTTTGCTCTTACGACAGAAAGCCACCTCCATTTAGTCTGCCATAAATCTTTATTTTAGCCTTTCCTTTCTTCCTCTTCTTCTTTGAAGTCTTTCCCTTCCAAATGACTCCTAAGCTAAGCAGCTGCTAACAAATTCTGGAGTAAAAAGCTGTACTGTACTAAAAAGAAAAAAAAGACAGATGTTATGTATTAGCATTCAGTGATGGCAATTAAGATCTTGTGTTGTGCAGTTCAGGGCAGGTACATTTTTGAAATGCTTATTCAACTGGAGGATTTTGTTAAGTAGCATTTGAAAATGTGGGTGGATTGTTGGGTGTCTGTGTCTCTGCTGCTGTGCAGTTCTGTTCCTCAGAGTGAATGAATTCTGCTCCATACATACGGATTCCAAAAAGCTGCTCTGGAACATCCACATGGGATTTCATGGCAGGTCATCACACCAAAATGAATCTTACTGAATCAGAAGTTGCTTGAATGTAAATATAACAACTGCAACTGCCAGGTTTTTCTGAATCTCAGTACTCCAAATATTCAGGTTAGCAGTGTCTTCACTCTGACAGGAATCAGCAAACATAGTGAATAACTGAGACAAGGAAGACAGCAATAAAAACAGCCAGAGTTTGCAGGATTGCCCCTGAGCAGTACAGAGAATGGGCATCATAGGCAGAGAATAGTGTTAAGTGCTTTTAAATAAATAATATTATTTATAAATAATAGAGCTAGTAAATTTGGAATGTTTTCTAATTGCTTATTTATTTTAAAAACGCTATGGTATGTGAGTTGTAACTAGAGTGGTACAAAGAGGTGATGTGAAGACAGCAAAGGAGAGGATAATTGAAGTTATAAACTTCTGTAATACACCAAACTTGATTGGTCAGAACAGGTAATCTAAAGTTGTTATGTCTTAAAAAGTGCTCTGTTATTAAACAGACAGCTTCAAGCTATGAAGGCATAAGAACAGGTTCAGTAAAATATTGAAATCAAACCACAGTTTGACCTTTGGTAATGTGTTTCAGGTACTCACATTGTGTGCCCAGAGCAGAGATGTTTGCCAGGTTATTACAGACTCAGCTGGTGCTGACATCTGGTGATGGAATGATGCAGGGCAGTTTCCTTTCCCTTCCTTCATTTCCTTCAACTTCTTCCTGTCACACAGAGCTGTTCTAAGAGTCTCAAGCCCTCCCAGCTGCACTGGTCTTCCCAGCATCTCACTAGTTTTCAGGTTTTGACAGTGTTCCAATCCGCCCCTAGATCCTTTTATTTGTGCTATGGTGCCCTTGGATCAAAGTGTAGAGACCAGCTAAAGAAATGTGGCTCTTGCCCTCATTCTCTGGGGTTAATACGTCAGGATGGACCAGCCTTGTCCACATCTGTTGAGCTTTTGACGGGGTACCCTTCCTTCTCGGACCAGGGTAAAAGAGCAGAGGAGGCTGCTGTTCTGCTAAGTTCTTTATTCCATAGTCTCACAGTTTTCTTGAAGGCAGAGTTCAAAGGGGGTTACATGATAAAGGCAAGCAGAAACAGCAGGCAAAACCAGCTTCTTCTGTATGTTCTATATGCTCCATATACTCTATACTCTATATACTATACACTATATGCTCTATTTTCTAGACTTAATACTCTGTATTTTTTCTTACAGAAGTGTGGATTATATTTGTTAACTGACCAATAAGATTAACACACTATTCTAGTTTTTCTTTTCTTAACCTATCCTGGTCTAATTCTAACAGTCGTAAGCCTTACACCAGTGTTACATTGGTGTTACACAGATTTGCGTATACAGTTTCTATCAGTTCTTATTGTTTGTATGAACACTCCATCTAAAAAATGTGAACAGTGTAATTCTATCTATATTTTGTCTAAAGTAAAGAATTCTGTGGAAAGGTAACACTGCTGCAGTAAGAACTGTGTTTAAGGTCTCTGCTACAGCTTTTTAATGTTTAAGGCACTTAGCATATATTTCTACTAAAGTTAAAAATCTATATTTCTGTATCACTTTGGTGTGGTTTCATGTATCTCAGCTTGTCCAAAGGTTTTAATTCAACCCCTGTGTTTTGGCTTCCCTCCAGGCCTGAGTCCCGAGGATCCTTCACTCCAACACACACCCTATCCTGCCTGGGGGGCAGCCTGGGGAGCGCTGTTGCTTCACTCAGGGTGCAAACTCTTGAGGGATTTATCATCTCAGGCACCTCACCTTCTCTTGTGGAAGGAACTAGTTGTTTTTGTCAAGATGGGAAGGAACTGCCCCAGCTAAGGAAACTTGTTTTCCTAAGTTCTTCATAGGCAAAAACTCCAATAACCCAGGAGCTCTCTGGGTTAAAAAAAAAAAAATCTCTAGTATCTTCGTCATATTATCTTTGGGGTGTAATACCCATGAGACGTTTGACAGCTGTCAGCCTTTGTGTTAGTCTGACTTGTTGTGCATTTTAGTGTCAGGAATGTACTGCTCTATCACTTTATGGACAAATTGCCACTGATGTCACTTCAGCATTTGTGGCACAGGTTGCCCATATGGAAAACAGGCAGCATTCGACAGTGTCAATGGAAGTGTGTGCCTAGAAATCAGGAGAACACTGGAGATTTTCTGGGCTTTTTGCTTATTCACATTGTATTCATTCAGAGATGCCATATGGAAGATCCCTATAAAATTTCCCCTTTTTCCTGACTACTATGTGAGCGTAAGTAAATGTAATTCATATTGTTCTGGCAGGCTTTCTTTGCTCATATGCTGAATGTAAATCACAGCTGTGCAGAGCATTGCAGCAAAGTCCTTCCCTTGGTTGTAGGGTGTCTTCTGTTGCATCGTCTTACATTAACTGTCTGCAGGATCCTTGCTTTTGATTATAGTTTAAATGAGCCAGTGGGGGGCAGAAAACACATACAGTAATATCAGATACAGTGAGTATTGTTTGTAAATGATAGAGCTAGCAATTTCCCTGACAAGAATGGTGGTAATTTTAGTGAGGATAGTGTTCCAAGTGTTAATTTAAGCAAAGACCGTCAGAAGTTTTGACTGCCAGTAAAACTGCATCCTTGCTCTGCTTTTGTTTCTATATGGAAATGCATCCTGCCTCCAAGTAGAACTTACTGAAGAATTTAAGACAATAGAGTCTGTGACATGATAAATTATTTTAATTCAGGATAAAAGATTATAACAAGAACCAGCAGAATTACACTGTTCTACAGTGTCTTGGTTTGAAAGTTAAGTGTCTGCTAAGGAAAGCAGGAGCCTCCCTTGGAATGGAAAATATGACCCCCTTTCTTCCGAATTATTGTAACTTTGAAATTAAGGGGCTTAATCAGGCAAAGATATGAAAAAAGGAACAACAGTTCTTTACTAGCATGTATAACAAGGCAAGTAACAACAACAACAGCAGTAACAACAAACAGAACCAGAGACCCAGTGCCGGCCTCTATCGGCCGCAGGCGCTTTCCCCTCGGTGCAGTTCCACTCACGGCCGGCAGAGGGCGCTGTGGCGCGAGCTCGGGGACCACGCGGCCCTGGAGGCCGGGCTGAATGGTGACGATGGGCTGCAGCAGTGTTATAAATAAAATATGTAATTCATGCTATTATGTATAAAACTGGAATGTAATCAGACCCTACAGAGACCGAGTTTCAAAATCCCTGCACCAGCCTGGCTGAGAGGAAAAATTTCACAACACTAAAAGTATTCCTTTCACAATAAGTGAGGATTCCACCTAGGTGGGGTTGGATCTTATCACAACTGCCCAGGAACCAGAGATGGCCCATCCATCACCAGAAATAGCCCACTCATCACCTGGGATGGACAATTCATCAGACCCAGGAAAGGCTTTGTGCAGCCCAACTCCGGGACAAAAAAACTTCCTGAATACGAGAAGAATAGAATTAATTCGGACTCTTCCCAAAAACTGTATAAGAAGGGACCAGACAAAGCAGCAGTCCTGAACTTGGGAGGTCTGGTGCGGTAGAGATCAGATCTATGTGTGTTCACCCAGCTCCGACCCCGGGCTCGGAGCTGCTTTTCTCGATCGTGGCTTTTGAAACCGATATTTCGGTCGCATAATAAATTTTTATAAATTTTGATTGAGCAATTTTGTTTATATTAGTTTGGTGACCCCGACGTGATACGATTTGGGGTACCCCTTTTTCGGTCAGGAGGCGCCCCACTAATTTTTCTAGCGGCCTGGCTGGACAGGGGATCCTGCGGACCAATCGTATCAACGAACCTAATTTAAAGTAGCACCTTGATCGAGAAAAGGAAATAAAACGAGCTCTCAGGGAACTTGGGGGGGACCCAGGGTGGGATCCCCGGAGCCGTGGCAGGGTAATTCACTCATAAAAATCTACGTGCACGAAGAATCCACGCAGGAAAACGGACCGTAAGTATTGCGTGGTTGAGTGAGGGCGACCGAGCGTGTGTGTGAGACGTGATATTGTCACGAAGCGAGTGTGGACCCCAAGATCGCAGTTCCTCTCTCCCGCGAGGGAAGAGGTTGGTCACGGGGGAAGCGAAAGAAAAACCTAATTTTTTTCCACATGTCAAGCCCGAATACATCGAAAAATTCGGGGGATCGGTCGCGGACGGCTAGGGGGAAGGGTACGTCCTTTATCGAGTTCAAGGACTGGTAAGCCCCCTAGTCTCGGACTTATTTAGTCCAAGTAAAAGTCAGAACTTCGAGAGCAGTTACCGGAGGAAAACCCCCAGACCGGTCCTCTGCGAGGGCTACTGTACCGGTAACATATTAAATACAAATTCGAAACGGTACCGAATTCAGGAACTTAGAGGACTCTGCGCAAAGTCCAGGTAAGAAGTAATTTTTTATTTTTTTCTCTTTAAGATGGAACAGAAAAAGAGTAAAATCCCAAGAAAACCCCAAGAAAAATCAGGGGGTGGGAAGGAACAAGGGATACCTGAAATCCCGAGAGATAGTCCCTAAGCTGGATACTAGAACATTGGGGGGACTGTCCCGAAAGGAGAAATAAACCCAAGGAAAGGAGAAAAAGGCAAACAAGAAAGAGAGGGGTTGAGCCCCCTTGGAAGCATTGCCCCCCCCCCCCCCCCCCGCCAAGCCCAGGCGCCTGTTGCGCCGCCGCTCCTGGAGCCCGAGGTCCCGCCTGTGCCGGCTCTCAGGCACCGCCCGCGGCTCCACCGCTTGTCCCAGCGGCGGCGGCTCCACCGGTAGTCCCGCTGTTCCCACCGCCCCCTCCAGCCCCTGCGGGTCCGGCGGCAGACCAGCATCCCTTTATGGCCTCCCGCCCGTGCCCTGGCCCCGGTGGTGGCCCCGGTCCCGGCTCCGGCCCCGATGTCCGCGGCCGTTCCACCGGCCCCTGCCCCCACTGCGTTTGCTGACACAGCTCCATTGAACCCGGCTGCAGCCCCGCACAGGGTTCAGCAGCAGCATGGAGTCCTGCTGCTGTGGCTGCTGTGGACCCGTGCAGAAGGTCCACGCCGGGCTCTGGTGTCCATCAGAGGAGCTTGTCCCCTTGCCAGTTCCAGCGGCACTTTCCGCTTATCCCCCCCCTCTCCTAGAAGAATCAGCCCCGGAGAGGATTCCCACCTCCTATTCCCCCCCGCTGCCTGCACCGTTCCCCTGGCAACAAACGCTTCTGCCGTTTCTCTTAAAGGAGAAGCAAACACCAAAGTTGGAGTAGATCTCAAATATTTAGCACACAGGAAGAAAAAGGGGTTGATTCATGGGAGAAGGATGAAAGATGAGAAAATCTTTCAGGAAATCTAGTACTGTCAGAGGCTTTTCAATTTAAGGTCCAGGAAGCCCTTGATAAAATTAAAAGTCGGACCCCTAAAGAAGAACTAATTTTTTTGTAGATTCGGGAGCTGAACAAACCACTGTTCAGCGACTGCCGAGCGGATGTACAACAAGCAAAGATACCCCGACGGTGGTCGGAGAAAAAGGGGAATCTTTTAAGGTCCCGGTTATTAAAAATGTAGAGTTCGAATCTGAAACCAGGACGTGCCTAGGGAATGTTTTGTTGAGTGAAGAGGCGAACTACAATTTGTTAGGAAGAGATTTGATGGTGGCTTTGGAGGTAAGCTTGATTGTTCAGGAGTCACAGTTTGTAGTGAGCTTATACAAACTAACCATAGAAGATAAAGACAAGGTGAATCCGAAAGTCGAGTATACCAAAGGAGAGGCAGGCAGAATAGAAATGACACCCATTCGTATCGAGATTAAAAGGCCAGAAGATCTGATTAAGGGTTAAACAATATCCTCTGTTGCAGTGGGGATCCTGCAACATACATATATCAAACCAGGAGTCCCGTGGAAAGGAAATATATACGGACAGACAGATTCTTGATAGCTGTTTCAGAGAGATGTTTATTTCCCCAGCCGCATGGCCGGAGCTCTGCCGAGGAACTGTTCAATCACGGGACCAAGGGTCCTTCTGCCCGCGCAGGGAACACAAACCAACCAATGGGAACGAGGCTGAGCAGGGACAGGGAAGCCCCGTGTCTGTGCCCTCAGGGCCCCTCTCCCAGGGCTACATGGCAGGGGAGGGACCCCAACACCTCACCCGTTTTATTTTAATAAAAGGAGAATGAAAACAACTGGATAAACATAACAAGAACAGTTTCAAAACAAAACAAGCCACCCTCCTGAGTCTTTAAATGTCCAAACAGATTCTGTGGAACATCTTAGGGCTGACAGAAGGGAGACAGAACTCTCTGAGCATGCTTTGTGGGGAAACTGAGGCAGGAGAGGGTTTAACTTCTTCCCTTCCCCTTTTCATCCTCCACTCGGCATTGGAAAGGGATTTTTGGGGAAACAATTGGCAAAAGCATGGTTTTGAGAGGGAAACCATGGATGAAAAAATGGATTGGGAATACACTGGGGGTAATAGGACATAGGGTAAAAGGGAAAGGTGGGATTAGGAAAGGGAGACTGTAGGGGGGACTTACAATAGAGATACTGTCTAACATGACTACGGTTTTTTGCATATATACTGCCTTTTACAGAAACACCATCAGGCCCAGTGACCTGCGATGCTTGTAACCCTTTTCTACCTCGTATAATTTTGAATTCCACAACTTCTCCATCTCCCAAGCTTGGGATGCATTTTTCAGGGTTATTCTTTTTAATAGCAGTTCTATGCACGAATATGTCTTGCTGGTTGTCACACCTTGTTATAAAACCATAATTTTGCTTAACATTATACCATTTTACTATCCCTAAGATCTTAGGTACTATGATCTTTTCCTTTTTCCGAGTGGCTGCTGTTTTCTGTCTCGCTGCGTCTTTGCTCTCTCCTTCGGTCGCTCCCGTGTTGGAATTGTCGGGGCTGCTGGTGCCTGCGCGCTCTTCCCGGGGTCGCGTTCGGGGCTGCGCGGGCCGGGCCGGGCCGCGCCGCTCAGTTCTCCGTGCGTCGCCTCCTCTGGTCGCAGCTTCGCTGCCGCTGCCAGGAACTGTACCCACATCTCGGCCGGGCCCCCGAGCGATGACCCCCCCGAGCCCTGCTCCAGCGCGCGTCTCGGCTGGGCACAGCTCCGCTCCACCGCCACCGCCGCCAGCCGCCGCCCGCGCGCCGCCCCTCTCGGTCGGGCGTTCCCGGGGCTCGCTCCACCACGCGCTGCACGCGGCCGTGCGGGCACCGCCGGGTCCCGCCGCTCCCGCCGCTCCTCGCTCCGCCGCCGACACTGCGGCTCGTGTGGCTCCTCCCGCACGCGGGAACTGCCTCGCTGCTGCTCGCAGAGCGCTCGGTGCACGTGGCCTGGGCCGCACAGTCCCTGCGCCAGGCTTCCCTTCGCCAGGACACAGCTGACACTGCTCAACAGTCTCAGTAACTAAATAATATTCACGAAAATATTCTTCCATCGGCATATATTTTGACTCCAGTATTAACTGTGTCCGAACGGTTTTCCAAAAGCCCTTGGTAATAAT
This sequence comes from Corvus moneduloides, assembly GCF_009650955.1. NCBI lineage: Eukaryota > Metazoa > Chordata > Aves > Passeriformes > Corvidae > Corvus > Corvus moneduloides. Next base: position 4,752,928 of record NC_045497.1, read on the forward strand.
TAAATCCCAAGAAACATAGAAAAAGTTCTTAAACAACCATGCCAGGAAGTGTTTCAGTTCTTTTTGAGCTTGAATCAAGCTAAAATTTACAAATCGTTGTTCAAGAATCATTTTAAGTTTAAGATAAATGTCCATATGCGGCTCTGAGAGCCAAGAGTCTTCCCACGGTTCCTCCATAGTTTAGATATGGAATAGCAAAGCAAAACCAAGAAGAGGAATCCAAAGTTTCCAGGGTTTACTCACACAAATCAGTCGCTTAGGGATCGGGGATCGTTCTGCTCTCAATTCTCCACCATTTGTTGCAGTGGGGATCCTGCAACACGCATATATCAAACCAGGAGTCCCGTGGAAAAGAAATATATATGGACAGACAGATTCTTGATAGCTGTTTCAGAGATGTTTATTTCTCCAGCCGCATGGCCGGAGCTCTGCTCAGGAACTGTTCCAGTCACGGGACCAAGGGTCCTTCTGCCCGCGCAGGGAACACAAACCAACCCATGGGAACGAGGCTGAGCAGGGACAGGGAAACCCCGTGTCTGTGCCCTCAGGGCCCCTCTCCCAGGGCTACATGGCAGGGGAGGGACCCCAACAATCCTCTTCCTATAGAAGGGAGAAAGAGACTAAAGCAAGTAATAGCTGGGGTGCTGTTCCCCACGGTCCCTAATCCGTGCACTTTGCTGGGTGGCACCCCACCTCAGATACCTGGTGTGGTGTGGTAGACTTGAGAGGTGCCTTTTGGACTTGTACTCTGGCAGAGGAGAGCTGGGATTGTTTCACTTTTTGGTGGGGGGATCTGGGAACCTGCTGGGGGCAGCGGCTTGGGTGAGCCTCCTTGCCTCAGGGGTTTGTGGACTCACCGAGCTTGTTTGGTCGGGCTCTTGAGCAATTGCTCAGCCGGTTTTATTCGGGGAGCCAGGCTGCCTCCATGCCTGAATGGCTTGCTGGTGGCTGGACCAGCAGAAAGGCATGTGAGAAAAGCCACTATAAGGTTGTTAAATTTCTTAGGAGACAAGGGGTTAAAAGTCTCCAAATCGAAACCCCAGTTCACTGATCCCGAGGTAGAATACCTGGGACATTGGCTAACAAAAAAAAAAAAAAAAAAAAGGGGGGGGAACTATTTTTACAGACTCCAAGTATGCATTTGGTGTGATACACACTTTTGGGAAAATTTGGGAAGAAAGAGGGCTAATTAACACCAAAGGGAGAGGATTAATCCACGGGGAAATAATAAAACAGATCCTGGAAGCTGTCAGGGAGCCAGAGGCGATTTCAATAGTGCATACAGGAATGCAGTTCCAGACCCGAGGAGCTGATAAAGAGGCGAAGACGAAACATTATTAAAGGTAAGTACCCCAGAGGTCGAGCAAGGAGAACCCAAAGAATATCCCCCACGACCCCCCCCAAAAAAGGAGATTGAAGACTACCTAAAAATAGGAGCAAAACAAGAAGAAGGTAAGTGGAGGTTACCAGATGGGAGGGAGCTACTGTCAAAGGAATACAGAAGAAAAAAATTCTAAAAAGACTGCACCAGCAAACTCATTGGGGGGCAAGGGCCCTAGCAAATCAATTTTTAAAATTTTTCGGATGGAAGGGTATTTATGAATTAGCAAAGCAGGAGGTACAGGGGTGCATGATATGCCAGAGAATAAACCGGGCTAACTCCCGGCAGGCAGTACTTTTGAAAGGATCCAAATAGATTTTACTGAGCTTCCTAAAGTCGGAAGATATAAAAATTTTTTGGTATTAGTTGATAAACTAACTCACTGGGTGGAGGCTTTCCCTACCTCAAGGGCAACAGCCCAGACAGTTTCAAAGATATTATTGGAAGAAATTATACCCCGATATGGTATAATAGACTACATAGATTCGGATCAAGGAACACATTTCACCTCAAAAATTATTAAGCAATTGGCTGAAGCTCTGAGAATTCAATGGGAGTATCACACTCCTTAGCACCCTCAGAGTTCGGATCAAGTTGAAAAAAAAAAAAAAAAAGACACTAAAAGCTCAATTATCTAAATTAATGCTGGAAACAAAAATGACATGGGTAAAATGTCTCCCCTTAGCCTTGTTAAATATCAGAACTATGCTGCACTCAGAGACAAGGCTGTCACCTTTCAGAATGTTATACGGGATGCGAGTAGGACACCCCGGGATAGAGAATGGACAAATACAACCATAGCTATTAGAAATTAACAGGAATCTACAGAGATTGAGAAGGCATGGACTGACGCAGCGGTTCAGACAGCAGAGAGAGGCTGGACACACGCTTCTCAGTGAAGAAAACAGGACTTCAAGAAGAGACACCTGAGTGGAGGATCACTTCTGCCCCAGAGGACTTAAAGATAAAAAAAAAAAACTGCGCCGGCCCGGCAAATGACTGGGAGAGCCCAGATAAGTTGTATCGTAATTGCTTGTACATGTTACCCGTTTGTCTCTTTTGAGTGCGAATATTGTCATGAGGTTTGGGTCACTCATTGCCAAAGGGGCTATAGACTCAGAGACTTGTGTACAAAGTGTTTAGAAGAAGAACAAAACTTGACTAGCCATGTTTTACAGCTTGCTACAAATTTGAGTATAATATAATTGGATTCTTTAAAGTAGTATCACCTATACAAAAACGAAGTAAGGAGAAAATTGGACTCTGGCACAGATTCTGACTGTCGAGTGTCACAGGTTTTAAATAAAGTACCCTGTGGGACTGACACAGTTAAACTCTCTAGGTGGGGTGTGTACAAAAGGCAGTATGCAGCTCGATCTGGCCACAGGATCCCAGGACAATATCCCTGCTGCCGAGAAGATCCTTCACCTCGCCGCTGGTAGCAACTCAGTGGGCGTAGGCACAGGCAGAGGGATGCATCTGTGGAGATTCCTGATGGTTCTGAGCCTAGCCATATGCCAGACAGCTAACCTACAGCCGGATAGCTGGTCCTACACTGAGGGGGAAAACCTCACCGAGAGGTGTAAGCTGTGTCTGCCAAGCCTCTTAAAGGAACAGGGTACATATCAAGCCCCAGAGGTCTGTGAAATCAGAAAGAAAGGCAAGACCTGTCATATAAACGGCACTCGATTCCAAATATGTAAAACAAATGGGGTAATTTTGTGCTACCCCCAAGTTGCAAGCTTTAAGCATGGGCAGTCAAGGGCACCTCCTATTAAAAGTAGACACCACCTTAATAGATATAAAAGAGAAGCCACACAAAAACCTATTCCAACTTGCAACCAATGTAATCAGACTGTTGGGATAGGAGGAAAAATGAAACCCATTTTTGTGGCCTACTTTCAGGTTAACAATCTGTGCTATGATACCTCTACATTAAACATGTGTATTATAAATGGAAAAACCTACTAGGTGGGGCAAAATTTAAAATATCAAGGTAAACTAACCCTGAGCAATGAACCTGTTATACTAGACCACCTTGAAGAAAATGATGACAGGGCATGCTTGCAATATGCTAACATCTTTTGCTTTTCTAAGAACAGAGATGGCATGGACCCAGAAAGCACTATGAAACAGGTAGCATTAGAGCTCAAGAGACAAGAATCAGAAATAAAAAGAGAATAGAACAAGAGAGACTATTGGCATTAAGCAAACAATACGACCTACTAGAAAAGCTGTATAATAATTGGGAATGGCCAACCCCTAACACTAACTTGTTCATAGACTTAATGCAAGAAATCACTACTGAGTTAGGTTTATGCAACTGTTGGATATGTGGGGGGCTGAAATCAGCAAAAAAAATGGCCTTGGAAGGGTGAAGGCTTAGCTCCAGAACAACTTCTAAAAAGAGATAGAAATCAGTTCTCAATGACTACACAGAGGCCTGAAGGTTAGATTCTAGACCAACGAGTAATAGGAATAATTTGCATCAGCAGGGAAAAAAGTGAATATACTGAGGTTGTGAGATACACCCCATGTATATCCACCCTAGCAATATATATATATTCAAATAACAAAAGTAAAATCTGGCAACCAGAACCCCCTGCAAGATATTGGAGTAAAAAAAAAAAAGAAAAGCAAATTGTGATTGGAATAGTCGAGTCAACCTTTTGCTGGTACAAGCAATCTGGAGCTAACCCTTACCAATCCTTAGAAGACTTAAAAGAATATTGGAGAGACCATCAGGGACCTCGCAGCTGTAATCAAAAAGGTGGCACATGTTCCAGTCCAAAAATGGAATTCCATCTTACAAGCATCTTGGTGAAAACAATTATTTGATGGTACATGGTGGAAGAAAGCAGCATTTTTCATACTTTGTTCAGCAGCCGGGGTGACATTCATACCCTGCATGATACCATGTTTTATTAGATTAATACACTCAGTAGTACAAGGTATGCAAATAGCTGTGATGCCCATGGACCCGAGACTAGCTGCCGAGGTTCTGATAAAGTTTGAAAAGCAGATAAAGGAGAAAAAGCTAGAGTTACAAGTAAAACTAAATAGCTATGACTAAAAAGAATTCTTTTGTTTCAATATTCATACCTTTATATTGTAGTAATATTTGATGATAGTATTTCTATTTTTTGTAGTAACAAAAAGTAGCACGAATTAATGTTTCCATATAAAAAAGGGGGGGGGGGAATTGTTATAAATAAAATATGTAATTCATGCTATTATGTATAAAACTGGAATGTAATCAGACCCTACAGAGACCGAGTTTCAAAATCCCTGCACCAGCCTGGCTGAGAGAAAAATTTCACAACACTAAAAGTATTTCTTTCACAATAAGTGAGGATTCCACCTAGGTGGGGTTAGATCTTATCACAACTGTTCCAGGAACCAGAGATGGCCCAATCCATCACCAGAATAGCCCACTCATCACCCGGGATGGACAATTCATCAGACCCAGGAAAGGCTTTGTGCGGCCCAACTCCGGGACAAAAAAACTTCATGAATACGAGAAGAATAGAATTAATTCGGACTCTTCCCAAAAACTGTATAAGAAGGGACCAGACAAAGCAGCAGTCGTGAACTTGGGAGGTCTGATGCAATAGAGATCAGATCTATGCGTGTTCACCCAGCTCCGACCCCGGGCTCGGAGCTGCTTTTCTCGATCGTGGCTTTTGAAACCGATATTTCGGTCGCATAAATAAATGTCATTCTTTATTAATTTTGTTGAGCAATTTTGTTTATATTAGCAGGAACCTTGGAGCAGCAGCTGGAGTGGCAGGGCAGGCTCGCCCAGGGTAGCAAGCAAGAGGTGGCAGAAACTTTGCAGTTGTAGCTGGAACCGCGGGGTGTCCCGGCAGGGCAGGGGTACAGAGCTACAGTGTAGGGGAAAACCAGGAGCAGTGGCAGAAAAAACAGTGGGGGCTGGGCAGCAGTAGCCCGGCTCTTGAACACAGCAGAGAGAGACGGCCTGGGAGGGGAAAGAGGCTCAGGGATCCTGGGCTTTCCCCTGAGGCACCCTAGCAGATGTTGAAGGGTCCTTTGTTTGGTGAGGTAGGATGTTAATAAGGCCCCAGTGCAACAGCCAGTCTTACAGCAGAGCTCCACTCATGGTAGAAGACAGCAGAATAGAGAACCATACAGTGGTGGTGAATTCTTCCAAGGAGGAGCTAGCAACTGCCCCAGCCCCTTTTTTCCCAGCCCAATTCTCGAGGTATCTCTGCCCCTGTGAGAGAAACCCTCAGATAAGGAGTGCAGGAGGCCGAATGCCCTCCTCCCCTGAGCTTGGCAAGTTCTTTTGTCTTTCTTAAGTATCCGGGCGTTATTGTCCCCTAGCAACACAAAGCGGAGAAAATTCCCTGAGAGAAAGAAAGAAAAGTAAGAACCCTAAACCGCAACATACAGTTATACATTCACCTCAGAATGGTGTCATTAAAACATTTATACTGACATTTCTGGCAGTACTTAAGTTCATTTCTGAGAAAAGAGCTTTACACTTTTGTTATGCCATTTTATTTTGTATTGGTTTACTTGATCGTTCATCTCTTGTTGTAAATAGTTTAAGACTAACCCGAACTTTGATTTTTTTTTTTTCCTCAGTCTCCTTTCTCTGTGATGGCACTTGACACTGTCCCGCAAAGGAAGAGTCCTTCCTGCCTCAGGCAGTGCAGGCCTACCCTTTGTAAAGGAACCAATATTACTTTATATTCCCATATATCTATTATCTATATATAAAATGTATATGCATGATTTTTTAAATAGATGTTGTTTTCCTTAACCAATACTTGTTATAGTATCTGTAGTTCCAGGCCTGCCCTTTCCCTCTCTTCCTCTCCTTTTCTTCCCCTTCTGTAATTTCTGTCTATGTTCACATTTTTCCTGCTACATTCAGTTCTCTTTAAGGTTGTCTCAAATTCAGCTCTCACCAGATACAGGCTTTCCTAAGTCATTGACCATACTCTTTATACACTGACCCTGTAGATTCACACCCTGTTACCTACCCCAGGCTGTTTTCAAACGTGGTTTGTGTTCTAATAGTACCAGAACTTTACTGAACCAGACCACATTGCAGACCCCTTGCTATAAGGATGAGATCTTTAATGGCTACAAGAGAAAATTAAAGAGGTGGTAGAAGAAAGAAATGTAAATTCACCTGATTTTGCCTCTCCTAAGAGAAAATTAAGCAAAGGCCATCATGCAATCAACTTACTGGGTAAAAAGAAGGCAGATGCAGTGCAGAAATTTAAGGTGATGATTTAAGAAAAGGAAAATTGAGGATTTTTAAGAAGAACTTTGTAAGTAAAAAGAGATAGGAATCAGGAAAAGAAAGCAAGAAATAGAATTTTACATCAGTCTTAGAAAATTTACTATCTTTTCCAGGCCTTTAGTTCCAGAGCGGAATCCTACCACCCTGCCAAAAAGCGCGAAGAACACTGTTCCATGGAATCCCTCTTGCAGATGGCACCAGGTCACTTTTATACCGTGGTCCTCTAATCGTTTCTTGTACAGCAGTCCATCATCTCTAAGCACATCAAATTCACAGGTCAAAATGAAAGTCTCGGGGAGCCGAGCAATAACACTGTCTTCAGCCAACAGTGGTGAAAAAACAGGGTCAAACAAGGACTTGACCACTTCACAGATTTGTTTTGAGGGTGGATATATTGGACTTGGTTTGAAACCTCTTGTTTTAAACTCCAGAGGAATGTAGTCAGGACTCACCCATTTCTGATATTTCAGTCTCCGATCTTCTGAAACATGACAACCTTTAAATAATTCTTCAAGGCACAAGTCTTCATTAACATACTTCAAGCCAAGAACAAGGGTTCGTTCCTTTAGCAAAATGGGGACTTTCTCGTTCTGCTGATAAGAAGGCAAATTGAAGTCCACACACTGGAGAAAAGGATATATTAGGATTTGTGCTCTCAGCTTTGGGAGATCTCTTCTGTTCACCAGTGCTTGGGCAACAGCAGCAGTGAGTGTCCCTCCACTGCTGTCTCCACAGACGACAATGCGGGAAGGGTCAACTCCATGGTCTTGTGCAGTCCTCAGAAAGTGGATGGCAGCAGTGAGACAGTCCTCAAACTGGGCTGGGAATGGGTGCTCAGGAGCTAAACGATACCTAAATAGGGGTGAAAGTATTTTAGCACAGTCATTTCTAGTGAATGGGCCCAGTGGAATCTTGTAGTTCATTTATTTCTCTCAAAAGACAGGAAAATACTCTGAGATTATAATTGCAGTAACATAATTGATCCAAATTAGTGCTTTTGATGTATTATTTGATACTGTTAATGTTTGGGAGAGTCAGTATGCTGTTCTTCCTTTGCAAAATACTTCTTTACATATCTTGTAAGTGACTGAAAGCACCTGAGAGTTGGTTTAGAATTAGCTGGCAAGGCAGGTGTGACAATCAGTTATCACTAATTCCAGTTAGAAAATGAAGTGAACATTTAACAACAAATTGTTAGAGAATATCAGCATAGAAAATTGATAATGAAAATCTGAAAGGTTTTCAGTGTTCTGGAAGCTGAATTCTTTAAGCAGAATCAATGAGTTACTGGTTCTTCAAGTATTTTACAATGTAAATAGCAGTTAGTGCAATTGTAATCAACTCCTTAGACACCAACTCTTTTCCTGAACTTTTTGTTTCTTTTAAAAAAGCATTACAACTCATCAGAGAAATATTTTTAATGGTCATCTGAGGCTGGCTGCAAGTTAGATGTGGATTTCCTGCCTCCACTTCTTCATAGAAATGCATCATGCCTCCAAGTAAAACTTACTGAAGAATTTAAGACAATAGAGTCAAGTGTATAGATTTGGAGGGTGGATATATCACACTTGGTTTGTAACCTCTTGTTTTAAACTCATGAGGTTCTTATATTTTTCAGAACTTCTAAAATGAGTATTTGGGGGTGTGGGCAACTGTGCTTTCAAGAGAAACAGTTACACTTCAGGCTTTCAGCCTAAGGTGGTTTGAATATGGCTCTAGAAAACAGAAACATCCTCACGTCTTAGTGGTAGCTACAAATTATAAAATTACTGTAATGGATTTCATTTGGAAATAAGCAATTGGAGATTAGTTGACTATTTCCTCCCAAGATGAATTACTGCTGGCAAAAGGCACGGGACCATTAAATATAGGTACTTTACAAGGAGCTTGGCTGCAGTAAAGGCTTGCAAACCCAGGGTCAGAGTGTCTGGGCTGGCTCCACTTACCCAACACACACCACCACTGAATTGGTCTTCCTGCAGAAATAGCGGCATGTTCTTTCATAGGCCCCTGTAAAACAAAATAGTTCAATGGAATTATAACTTGCTTTAAAAATAAATTGAATGAAAATACTCTGAAATTCTTATCTCTGTTGCATGGCTAATGCAATATGTATAGCATGTGGCATGGGCTGATCTGGGCATTGCTCACCATTTCCTTACACCTGTAAGAATCTTCCAGCCTGTAGGAAACCCAGAATTTAAACCAATGCATGGTTTTGGTCCCCTCCTTGAAAAGTTATAGCCTAAAAGTTATAGCACCACTGCTGCCACTTCTGAAGTGGTTTTGAAGGGGAGAAGTTGTTTACAAAAAACAACAAAAAACCTGCTAAATCCAGTACAAGAATTTTTCTTGTGCATGAGGCATCATCTGACCTCTTTCCAATTCAAATTCCAAAATGTGTTTTGTCGTTGTTTTTCCATTGTAAAGACACACAGCACAATACACATATACAAGCTTGTACACACGTGTGAACAAAAATTGGGTGCTTTAAATAAGAAATAAAATGCTAATGAGATTTTCAACTTTCCTCATAAGCATGAGGAGGAAGGAAGAAAACAGGTATTAAAAATGATCAGAGAATATTCTAGATACATAGCCTATGTAAAGACAATTTAACATGATGCATACTGCATGTAAATAAATTGATTCTGCTGTCCTGAAATTATTTTTTTTTTATTTGTAATGCTTAATCTACTAACTCTTCTCATAATTTAAGATATATTGTATCAGGTCAGAAACTCTGTGGTGTGTGTTTGTGGAGTCTCCCTCACTGGGAATATTCCGGAGCTCTCTGGACACAATCCTGTGCCCTGTGCTCTGGGATGGCCCTGCTGGAGCAGGGAGGTGGGACCAGATGACCTGCTGTGGTCCCTTCCAGCCTGACCCTTTCTGGATGCTGTGTGTAGCTATAGCTCGTATTGTTTATATTACTTACGGATACTTCCCAACCAGCCAACTCCTCCATGGAAATAAAGGATTCCCCGTCTTTGGCTATTGTTTGATGTTTTTGGCTGGTAAATTCTCACTTTAACCCTTTCAAACCTTAAGTCTTTGATAAGAAGACGTTTATCTTTAAATGGTGGTATTGTCTCCATTATAATCCTGAGGAGATGGACCTCTGAGATGATACCTACTTTGTCCAAAAATGTTGCCTGGTGATAAAAGAAACCACAAATTAGTGCAAATTTCTATCTAATCTGGAGATTGATAATGAAAAAAATTTAAAACTCCATGGCCAATTCAGTAGGAAAACAATCAAACTCCTAATAGTAGATAAAAGGTGTCAAATACTTCACCTGGTCAGTTGTTTCAGTGCCTGAACAAAATAAGGAGAGAGTAGTTACAGTATTTTAAACTTCAGCTTTGGATGAAGAAATGTATCCAATACTTTTGTTTCCCAAACTCACACTGCTTTTAAACTTGCAGAAAAAAAAATCCATAGCATCTGCCACAGCTGTCCTCCTGACCAAGAATAGCTTTGAACCCTGGCTTGATCTTCTCACAGCTCACTGATTCTTACTTAAACACTTGGGCTAAGGTTCTTATGTCACTCTGTGCTTGTCTACTCCATCACATCCACATGGCTTTAAGCTGTTTCACTTGTAGCCTAGTCTAGTCTATTCCTGCTCAAGGTGAAAAACATGAGGCAGTATCACTGTATTTCCACTATATTGGATTCAATTTTGCACTACTTCCGCAGCAGACTTCTCTAATGAGTAATGTAATTTGTTGTGCTGCCATTATTCATGGATATGCATTTCAAGGAGAATTGTACATACAAAGGATCTTAAAAACCTGCCCTTGTGGCTTTCACCTCATATTTCACAGACCTCATGTAGCTCAGCAACATGGTCCTGTTAAATTTGGTGTAGGTATCCTGTTTTAGGCCATCTGAAGAGCTGATCCCATACACAGGAAGGATTGTCTTGTGGCAAAGTTTTAGTCTCATACCAATTCTTTCTACAGAACTCCTGGTCTGTGTCAGTGGGAAAATAGCTTTACTTCTTTATTCTTCAGTTTCTCTCTGGTACTTTCTTTCCTCACACTAATACTTTTGTAACAGTAAAGGTTAAGCCTGCATTTAGCTATATTTGTATGGAACATGAAGATCATCTTTGTCTTGAAATTACTAAAAGGAGTCCTAGGAGACCTTACCAAACACCGTGTTTGGTCTTGCCTTTTATCCCAGCTGAAGACTGGAAATACTAGTAAATTTTAATTTTCCATGCAGTTTTGACATCATGGATATCAGCCCTTGAAAGGATTTGGCGTAAGTAATTTGCCTAACGGCCACAGCAAGAGTTACTACATGACTTACACTCTACTTGCATTTAAACTTTGGTTTAACCCTCCATTAATGTCCTTATCTCTCTGCTCCTTTCAGGCAGTGTGGAACTGTGCTTGTGCTTGGCCTCTCACTGGCCAGCAGAAAGGATACAAAATTGTATGATCAGAAGTAAAAACTACGTAGATCACCAGTAAATTTCTAAATTCTGCAGTTTCATTTTTAACAAATGAATTACACAAAGATAAAACTTTGATGGATAAAGAGTAATCACAGTGTTTAGAAAATGTGGATGTTTATACACTGTATAATACTTGTAAGAAAACTAACTTTGACTTCAATTACTATCCTATTTTATTGGTTTGCTATCAAAGCAGTGTTGAGGCCTGGGTGTGGCACCAGAGAGTGGTGAGTCACCTTCTTGGGAGCTCACTGACTTCACAGAAAACTTATTAAGCAATGGGTCAGGAAAAGAAAGGAAGAATTAACAACATTAGAACATAGAATTGAAGTGAAATGTAATGCACAACCCAGAGAGACTGAACAGTTTTTTTTCACAAGTTAAACAACTAAAAGAAGCTTGGTTTAGGTATCAGAGAAGGGTTTTTAAAATGACAGGGGCAGCAGTTAATTCAGGACAGGATGATTGATGAAACAGAAAGCCAAGTGCGTGTCATGTTTTAGTTTTGAAAAGAAACAAGGATGAAAAGGGAGGAACGATCAAAAATGTGCCAAAAACAATGACGCAGAAAGTCGCTTTAGGTATTATGTGTACTGTCTCAAATAAGAAAGTTGTTTAGGTAAATTGAAAGGCAAATGAGGATGAATGTGGCAGCTCTCTTCAGATCACTCAGGAGGAGAGTGACAGGTTGTAGGAGAGAGCTGAGATCACAGACATCATTTAGCTGCTCACTCTGTAAGCAAGCACAGTGTTATACGGAGTAGAAATTCCACATACACAGGACAAGTTACCTTCTAACCATTCCAGCACTGCCTTGAGGCAACACGAATGAAAAGCTAAAACACAGGCTGTCAGAAAAAACTGGGAATTGCACAGTATGCCCGATTTTATTTTTCAAAAATACTGCCTTTGGTGCTGGATAGCAAACAGGGGAGTCTGTTATACCCAGCCCAGCTGAAGGAATCTGCTTACATCACCTAATCAGTCCAGTTGCATATTTGCAATTTATTTAAACATTGATTCTAATAAACATCACTCTAACAGAAACAGAATTAAAAACTCAAGCCTTTAATTAAGTTTTACTTACCAGACCAAGCCCAAAATTAATGCAGTAATGAAGAGCATAAAGCTTTTGACGCTCACTGATTCCATGAGGAATTTCTGCTTTGGGGTGTTCATAATAGAAAGCAATTGCCACAATGCCAGTCAAAACAGTGAGAAAAATGGCCAGGAGAAGTTCCATCTTGCTGTGCTGGTAGGAACCTGAGAAGGAACCAGCTGTGGTCTCCTCCCCCTTTTTCAGACTTCAGGATTTCTAAGGTAAAGGCACAGGATTAGCTGTTCCCGTCATACGTAGCTCATAATCCAGCTTTTAAAAATGCTAATAGGAAGATGAGAACATGTGGTAACCCCACCATACAATTAGACAGTAACAACTAATTGCGGGAGAGGCTTGCATAAGTGGTTTTCACATTTCCAGGGAGCAAGGCTGTGCCCATCGCAGCAGAACCGTGCCTTGATGGATCATTGTAGTGTCAGCTTATGAGAAGAAAAAAACTTGTTCTGTCTCTCCCTGGTTTTGATTACAGGCAAGTCTTTATTATTTGTGAATTCCTGCGCAGCATTTCTTGGTAATCATGTTCTGAGCAACTCAAGATTCTTGCTTTATTCTGACTCCATGCCTTACTTTTTCAGACTTTTATTGAAATCAAGGCTCAGTGTCACAAGCACGTTTCATCACCTGTGATGGCAGATTTTAGATGCTGCTGTGCCATTGCACCTCTGGGTCCAGTGGAGCCAGAGGCAGCTGGCCTGAGAGGTGTTCTTGTCTCATCCTCCTCAGTGGCTCTCTCTTTTCCTGCACCAGCTGCTGTATTTGGTCGGGTTTTCTTTGGTTTTTTATCTGCCTCTTGGTTGTACCTGGCAGTGCTGCAGTCTCTGTCCTCCCAGGAAGATATTATGTACAGATGTCATTCCGGGTAGAAATATTATTCCAACTGATGAAAACTAGACTTGGACTTCATGGTTTCAGGGCTGGTAGCACTGACTAGACATCAGCAGCCCGCTCTTTTCTGTGGTGAGCTTTAGGATCTTCCTCTGGAGCTAACATAATTTTCCATACACAAATCATCAGTGATAAGGTTTAACCTGAAGCAAAAAAAACCTGTAAAGCACAGGTGACATGTGATGTCACCTTTGGGAACAGTGTGTTTTTAGCAGTCTGCTCAGACTATGAAGGCAGCAGATTCTTGTTCTGAAAAATCGCAGTGTGGGTAAAATATGTGTGTAAAATTTTTTCTTAAATAATAATAAGGGATGAGCTGACCTTGAATTGTATAATAAAATGAAACTAAAGACAGAGAATCCCAGGGCTTTAGCATGCATAGCCTATGACTTGCATAGGAAACGGCTCAGGCTTGATACCTGACTTCAGAAACTGTTTAGAAGAAACAGGATGGAACTTCATTTTTGAGTCTGGTGATACACTTTCTGAGAAGCAGCTTGATTCCATGTTCTGCCTTTCTCTGCCCAAACTGTTTCTTCATTTTGTCCAACAACTCTTTGTGGCTTTTCATTTTCCAATGTCCTCATGCCTCTCCCTCCCTTGCCAGAAGGTTATTCACATGCTAAGTGTAAAATCAGATTCCTTTTTGTTTATCCTTCTTTGTGGTATTTGATGCCCATCTCGATAAGGGATGTTGGTGAAAGGTACATTGCCTGGCAATTGGGGCACTCTTGGGAAATAGCAGTGGTGAATTCAAACCCATCAGGATGGAGATGCACAAGAGGGTTCAGCTTTCTTATAGCTCAGACAAGAGCATTGGGAAATACTGTTGCACAAAACACAACTGCAACTCCCTTCCTCAGCATTTATTAGTGGAAGTATTTAATTGGCATTTGCTAAACGCTGCTGTCCCAGGGGGTGAGATGTGGTCTAAGTACACTTATCAGATTTGGCCCCTCTGGGGATCTAAGAAGGCTCTTGACACCTGTGACAGATCCTTTGTACTGCAGTTCTTACCACCTATTGTTCTTCCGTGTTGTAAATGTTTTTGGCGCCAATTCACCAACAGCTGGTAGGTCTTGGACTCTTTTGGGCACGTTGACAAGGTTCAGACATCACAACACCCCAGGGGATCCACACAAAGACTGGATGTGCTGGAAGCTGTCAAAGAAACAAACTAGTTGGTTTCTGAAGTAATAATGTGGTTTTTTCCTTTGGGCGTGGCAGGTACAGAGTAGTACTTAATGCTTTGTAAATTTAGTCTCAGCAATTCACATATTTGAGGACCAGGATGGAGAAAACCATTCCCTAAACAATCTTTCAAATAAATGCTTTCTCTAGCTTCTGATCATTTTTTAACCTTGTCTCTGCTCCTGTGAGATAGATCAGAGGATAGACCAGGCCCATTTTCTACTACACCAGGGAGTCTCTTTCTTACTAATTTCCGGTGAAAAGCTAAATGTTAGAGCCTGAAATCTTGTCATTCCTTGTTCTTTTTCTGTTGTGTGGGACATGCAAGGGGAGAGACTGAGCCAGATGTAACAGATGTAAAGCATTCCCTGCCTCTGGATTGTGGTGTGATTAGCTTTCAACAGGAACTCACTGTGAATGGAAGCATGTACTGGGATACTGGTAAACATTCCAGAGAAAGTGCTTCGTGACCCAAGAAGCTCCTTTTGGGTTCTGCAGAGCTTGAGAGCCATCTGGTGCTGGAAGCCTGAACTTGAACTGGAGCTGGGCTTGTCAGTCCTCACTCTCTGGCTGCATAATTCCTTGTGGAATGACATTGGTGTCCATAATTCTGTAGGTGTCATTATGTTTCATACTTGAATTTTTATTTAATTTGTACTTGAAAATTCCACGCTTTGGAAACCATAAGAATGTCTTCAAACCTTCTATCTTAGCAATGCAAGACACATAGCAGATCTGTAATTCGAATTAAAGGACAGGAAGTTCCGTGGACACAGTTAGATCTTGTGATTTCGTAAAGTTTAGAAAATCTGTGAGTCATGACTAAACTAAAGGAATACATTATTTCAGCACTTGCTGTTCTCTGCTTACCCATCTGCACTCAACGGTTATAACCCGTGATTAAAATGTGTGTTTAAGAGAACAAATAATGCTGCTGACATATTATAAAGCTAAATTTGTTATTATCTGTAGTAAATTAAAGACCAGTGGATAAAGGGCCATGGAAAAATGTATCAGGAGTAGATCAGTGTCAAGTTTGGACATTGGCCCATAAATGAGGCATAACTCCAGAGACCGATAAAGGAGAGAAAACAAGTATTGGGTTGCTGAGCTGACAAGTATCATGCGGTGTGTAAAATAGCATGAGATTGTCTGTGACCATCTCATAACTTACAGAGTGCAAGGTGGAATTGTACAGACCTCCTTAGTTCTGGCACTTGCCAGCCTTCTCCAACTGCTCCAATGTTATTCAACTTCTTGCAAGGCTTTTATAGTAGATACAGATTCTGCTGGCCCAGCTTCAGCTAGCAGCATGTGAGCTGGTAACCCAACCTTTATCTTCGTAACCAAGGCAAATCCTGAAGTCCTCAAAGAGTGGAGCATTTGGAACTATCACATTATTTACCCCAGAAGAATTTCTTTGCTTGAAGAGCAAATTGCTATGTCTGCAACAGGAAAAATGAAACAAATAAACTCTCTGTTGTGTTAACAGAGAATGAAGAAATATAATTTCATTTTGCTGAGGGGGACTGGAGAACGTGAACCCTCACGTAGTGACTTGTTGCTGCAGAGATGTGAACCGGTTCACCTGTCACCAGCATTCATTAGCATGGTGACAGAGCATTCAGCCCACCATCTTCTTCCTACTCACAGTTTGTCTCTTTCCACAGTTGTGTGTGCAGGGATATTACAAAGGCAAGGTGGTTGCACAACAGTTAAACATTTTACAAGCCCTAGGCATTGCATGCCCAGCTATTTTGCTATGCAGTGGCAATTATCTTGGCATCTGAGTTTAGCAAAGGTGGATCTCTCCTAATAAGCAATGTAACAATTACAGCAATACAGCAATTGAGCTAGGATTTTTCTTTGGCTTTGGATATTCACTGAAATTATTTTGGCAGTTTCCATGCTGTTTATATCCTTTCTCCCCAATAGCCAGGTAAGCAAGTTGATTATTTCTCTGATTACAGTACGGCAAAACCCCTTATGTTTCTGTCTTCCTTGAATACAACCAAGTGCTGCTCAGAAAGGAACTTTCTAGAATATAATTTAGAGGACACTCAATTACTTTTGAGCAGTTCTCCCTCACTGCATCTCTGTTGCAGTCTCAGGTACCTCCTGATACCCATCTCATGCAGCATGTGAGCTGTACCAACCTATCTGTCCTCCATTTCCCTGTAAAATCAGGTTTGTAAGTACACCTAATTCCTTCCTTCAGATTTTACACATAAATTCAAAGCTATTGGTTGTCTGCACACACACTATGATGGTGACTACTACTCACCCCTGAAGTAGGGAAGGAATCTCCGGTCTCGAGAGGTATTGCCATGCTGATTTTGGGGGCACTAGGTGGGCATGTGTGTGCACATGGCTAATTACTCACATGCTGCATGGGTTTTTTATCCACACATTTAGAATGTTTTTTGTTATGGTGAGTTTTTATTCTTTGACGTATGAAGAGAACAAAAATTCTTACAATGCAAGAAGAGAACAGCAAAGCAAGCTTACAAAAAACCCCTAAACATCATGCTCTTAAGTAATAGCAAGTAAGAATCAGAATTCAGCAGACTATGCTAATGTCATAAGTTCTTGCCTTGATTCTAATGGACGAATAGCTAGTAAATAGTTAATTGAATCATTTAATTGAATCATACTCTTTCTAAATACCAGTGCACTGTATGCAAGAAAATTATTTAATAGCCTTTTATAAAGTCTACAGCGTGGTTCACTATTGTACTTGATGATGGGAAAGAGAAAATACCATATCCAAAAAATCCCAGTGCACTGTGAAAGCCTTTTTCCACGTGGTGCCAGGTCACATGTACATTGTTGTCCTCTAAGCGTTTCTTGTACAACAGCCCTTCATCCCTGAGCACATCGTGCTCACAGGTGACAATACAGGTGTCAGGGAGGGTACAAACAACAGCATCCTCTGCCAGCAGCGGGGAGAACCAGGGCTCAAACAGTTCTTGCACTTCTTCATGGACTTGAGGTAAAAACAAAGTGGGGAGTGGTGGTTTATGGCCCAGTTTAAATATGTCTGGGATAAGATCTGGATTTATCTATTTCCTATATTTCAAATTTATACTCTCAGGAACATGAGAACCAGCCAAAATTGGTTCCTTCAGAGAGCAATCCTTATTCAGGTATTTGAGAATAAAATGGACTGTGCGCTCCCGGGACGGGAAGGCAACAGCAGCATTTTTCTGGTAAGATGGCAGATTGAAGTTCAGTGCTTGGAGAAATGGATAGATCAGCACCTGGGCACAGATCTTTGTGATGTCTGTCCTATGCCCTAGTTCTTGGCAAACACTGGCAGTATATGTGCCCCCTACGCTGTCCCCACAAACAATAATCCGAGCGGGATCCACCCCGTAGGTCTCTGCAGTCTTCAGGAAGTGCACGGCAGCAGTGAGACATTCCAGAGTTTGGGTTGGATACTTGTGCTCAGGTGCTAAATGATACCTGAGAGGTAGAAAAGGCAGCTGGTGTTACACATTGCTGAGTGTCTCATCTGAAATACATCCCATGCAGTTGCAAAAACTCCCACAAACCAATATTAATTATATCACTAATTACATCTAGTTTAAAGTTTTACATGCTGAAGCAAACCAGAACAACTTTCCCTCCATTTCCTTCTCAAAACCAATTCCTCCCAATTTAATCCCTTAATAATAAACTTTTTCATGGAAGAATTTGTAGATGGAAGAATTTGTTGGAAATTAAGATTTCTTTATACCATCACCTCTTTTCCATAATCAAAACATCTTTAAAAGGAAGCAGTGGTCCATGCTGGTTTTAAAAAATACTAAATTTTAGACTCGCTATTTACTCTTTAATATCATCCCAGATGATTTTAAATATTCCCCTCAAATATTAAAATCTGCTATTTGGCTTATGATTTCTTATTACCAAACAAAGGTAATGGTTTCTGTGGTGATAGTGATGTACAATGAACAAACCTGTAACTCTAACCCTGGATCAGGTATTTCCACTGCCATTCCATGGCACATGCTTGCTCCCACATAGCAGCAGTGTGGGGAAGACAGCACTAGAGCTCAGCTTCTTTTCTTATATTCAAAGAAATGTAAGTTCAGGGGTGTGGGGGAAGTAGGGGGAAAGCCGCAGAATTCTCTAATTCTGGGATTAGCACTGCTTGTATCTCACTTACCCAACAGACACAACCACTGAATCAGATTTTCTGGCTATGTACCGGCATATTCTTTCATAACTTCCTGAAGAACAAATGTTTTTGATGTAATTAACATCTTAGAAAACTTCAGTCTGTGGATACAAAAATGCTGTTAGCAAGGAATTTTCCTGCTTCTTCTAAACCGTGGGATACTTTTCTCTCTCACAGAAGATATTTGCAGAGTTTATAAATCATGAACACCTGTGACCTTGCCGAGCTTTGTTTCTAGTACAGTAGAAAAATATTTTGACAATGGATATTTTAGGATTTTAGTCAATCACCCCCAAGGGGTGGCTGATCCTTTGTCCAATTAGACTATGAAGAAAAAAGTCTATAGAAGAGTTTGTAAAATAATTAAATAAATCAGTCTTGCTGCACAATTCCTGCTGTTGGATTTCTCTCCTCCTCCCTACGGCTGCAGGATACGGTGATATTTACTACAGTAATATCAGTCAGTATTGTCCCTTTTATTTTTATGACATATTACCATGATTGCTTGTGGGCCCCTTGCCTATTTAGTGAGTACCCAAATTTTCTTTAGGATAGAAATAATCAAGACTTTTGGTCATCAGGACTTACTGTGTAGTTCATACATCTAGAGAGATCATTAGTCTGTGGGGAAAATAAGGAATTATTGTGATTATTACTATTAGAGAATGGGCAGTGGTTTTAAACTGAGAGAGGATGTGGATGCTAAAAGGCTGGCAGAGAAATTTTCTAGCTTTCTACAGCCGCCTGTGAAAGTCTCCTTTCTCACGCAAACTAGCTGGGAAACAGTTTGAGATTCTGTAAACTATTTCACAGGTGCAGGCTGTTTGTGTCTTTGTTTTCCACACTGGGAAAATATTTTGAAAATGGGTGTCAGAGCATTCCGCCAATCACTCTGAGAGGCGGATGGTCAAGCAACCAATAGTGTTATGCCAGCCTTGCGAACAAAGCTATATAAGCTGATTTATATAATTAAATGGAGCCACTTTGGGCCACTTAACCTGAAACTAGACTTGTGTCGTTTTTTGCCGTTCTTGGTACAACAGTGACAAGAAGATAGAATTCATTTGCATGTAAGGAACACATTTTTATTATGAGGGTGGGGAGGCCCTGGCAAAGGTTGCCCAGAGCAGCTGTGGCTGCCCCATCCCTGAAGTGTCCAAGGCCAGGCTGGATGGTGCTTGGAGGAACCTGGGATAGTGGAAGGTGTCCCTGCCCATGGCAGGGGGTGGAACAAGATTATATTTACAGTCACTTCTACCCAAACCATTTTATGATCCTAATGGTTCTATGATAAAGAGTGCTGTATCCTATAAAAAATAATTTAAATACTAAATAAGTGCAGATTAGAGGGTTTCAAAAGTAAAAACAAGCACTAAGTGCTTTCTATCTCCAGTCTCTCAAACTAAACTTCAATCACTTCCTGGGGTCAGGAGTTTTTAAAAATAGGCAGTTAACAATGCTAAATAGTCACATTTTCTCTTTCAATTCCTTACTGATGCTTCCGAAAATGCCACATCCTCCATGGAAGAAGATGACTCCTCTCCGTTTGCTTGCAGATGGTTCTCTTGGGAGGTAAATCCTCACAGGTACCCCATCAAAATGCAGATCTTTAATGAAGAGCTGGGAATCCCGGCATGCCGGGACTCCTTCCGTGATCAGCCTGATAAATGTGTGCTCCTCAACAATACCCAAGCGGTTTAAGTTCTTTGCCTAAATAGATATAACAGGAAAAATGAGAATTACTATAGGGAATACAAGTCTTCCCACACTGTAAAGGCCACAACCTACTTTCTCCTACACTGTCTCTAGGATAATTGGGTTGGTTATTTGCTAGTTTTTAGGATTCCCACAAATAACTGTCTTTGGGATTTCAGTTAAGAACATGAAAATTTACATCTTCATGATTGCAGGAAGAATGCTGTAATACTTGTTCCATTAAATGTCTTATATAAGTACCTTCTTGGTCCTGTGATCTGGATTTACCACAAGTAACAACAGGCATTTGCTCAGGTGGAAGCTGGGAGGCCCGAGGCTCCTTTCTTATGAGTGAATAGAAAGAGGCATTTCCTGAGGATGGTTCCAACTCAGGGTGTGTTAAATCAAGCTCTGGAGGTGTCTTTTCATCTCCATGGATTATAAACTGTACTTCAGATGCCACAGGTACAATATTTAAGGTTAGGTGAGATGAAAATGTCCCTCTCATGACAGGATTATCATACTGGGGGAAAAAAGACTCAGGCCAGTCCGTGGGCAAGACTGGGTGACTTGACGCTGTTGGGTCACCTCCCTGCCATGGGGTCAGTGAGAACAAGCTGTAAGAAAATCATTGTGTCTATAATCATTACTGAGGGGCTGCTGGCCCAAACGAGGAACTGATGAAAATGGTTCTGAATCTTATCTCCTCCATCAGTGAAACCACTGCCTTTTTCAAGATTTCACAGCTATTCATAAATTACTCTGCAGTCAGTTTTTTATGTCTAATCAGCAAAAAAACAAATATTCTGAAGACAGGGAAGGTTTGTTAGATGTGTCAAAACATTTCTTTATCCAAGGCCAGTCAACTGCTGATAATTAAGACAGTGTAAAGATCACACTGAAATCCTCCTCTACTTCAAACACATGTTGTAATGGATGTATTTCCTGCTAAAATAACATTTCCTATTACATGGTGACTTAAATGCTCTTCTGGACTACTGCAATTCACTCTTCTGGAATGATGATAATCATCACAAGCTATTTGCAAACTGTATTGTTCTTTTCTAAGCCACAGAATTCTCTGTAACAATTGCTTACAAACTAAAGGCCAGCTCTGCTTGTGTAAATTGTTTCTTTCAACCTGTGTACCACAGATCCTTTCATCCTAATAATCTACACCAGTCTGCAATAAACAAGGTGGGTGAGGAGTAATAAAAGAAACCATGAGCCATGGAAGAGAGAGAAAATCAGTTGGAAACCAACATGGGAATCCAGAGATAATCTGGAGTTTTTTCATAACACTATGCCACAAATGCAAGCAGTGCTTGGGGTGGTTTAAGAGACGAATGGATGGCCGCAGTTCTTGCCTTACATTTGAAAAAGTACATTTTTAGGTATCATGGCAAAGGGGAAAACGACTATAAGACCCAAGGCAATGGTGGCAGAAAGCACAGGGTGAATCTAATCTTTTCCAAACAGCAATTTTCAAAACTCTCATGACTCTTAAGTCAGTCCTTCTGTTGGAGTTAAGGTTTTGGAATGTCTGAAGTTGGCAGAATTGCTATTTAATCTCATTTGAATTTTCTAACAGCTTTGAGTTTATACAGTGCTTTCAGATGACAGTAATATATATGAGAAACTTGCCATCAGAGCATCATGTCTAAATATCCTCTTTCCTTGCCTTGTCTTAGGAGTTCCTGACATCACAAAGGCATCTCCAAATTCAGGGAAAACTGTCATGAAGGAGAAGTGGGAATTTGGTATGTACTCTGTTGAAAAACTTCTTAATCAATAGTTAGGAAATACTTCAGAACCTATAGCAATACATTAAAAACCTAAAAGGTTTGACTATTTCTAGACAGATGTGATCAGTGTTAGTAGGTGAAATGTATTACATAAACCAGGTCCAAAAATGGGCATATGTGTATGAAAAAGAGCATGTCAGCTTTTCTTGTGAAACAGGGTCTTTGAAAAACTATTTGCTGAAACACCTAAATTCTGGCACAAACTGTCTTTTTATGTGGAAGATCATATGGGGACCAGATTTTTACTTTTAAATAATTACAAAATCACAAAAGCAGCAAAACCCACTCAATTTGAGCTTCATGGACTTTAGGACTACATCAGACAGTCTGTCAGTCACTCTGAAGTGTGCTCTTCCAACCACTGTAATTATCAACAAAACTTCATATCATGGTGCAATATGCACAGTTAGTCTGAACACAGATCTGTCTGAGTAGTTTAAAACAAAAGCCAGGAGGCTTCTTCTCATCTCTTCCATTTGAGATGGTCATTGATCTCTTTATGACAGGGGATGTGGACAGATGCTGTGGGAGCATCATTTGTGTACCTTCTGGTACACAAGGTACCTTTATCTGGTGCTGCAGCTTTTCTAAGACATACTGCAAGTAAGGTGGAAGAAAAGAGGAAAAGACTGTTTTGTGGAAAAAGAGGTTTTTATAGGAGCATACAGTACAGACACATTACTGGCACAGTGATGCCACAGACCGATGGCACAGGAAGAGCAGCATTCATCAGGATGAGCAGGATAAGTTAATAGCATACGTGTCATACACAAAGCATTATGCATTTAATAAGAAACCTGTAAAGTCCTTACTGTGAGGGCTGCTCCTCTGAGCAAAAACATAAACCAGAAATTCACCCAAAGTATCAGCAGATGCCTAAAGGCTTTTGAAAAAAAAATAGGTATTGAGTGGATTCAATGCTTAGCAAGTGGTGAAACGCTTCTTAAAAACTATTCAGAAAAAGGAAGCTGAAGCTTAGGGAATGTATTATCAAAGAAGAGAGGATATGCACATATGCCATTACAGACACTTAAAAGCTGTGTAAATGGGTTAAAAGTATCACCTGAAAGAATCTTTTCACCCACCAAGTAGGGAAATTAAAGGATTTAATAACAATGTCATATTATAATATTACAGTTGTATTATTATATTAAGTTTATATATGACATAACACAAAGAGCAGTATGTGATATGCAAGGACAGCAGCCTCTTCTTTCACGGCAGAAAAGGCTGAAAGGTACCACTGGAGAATCAGGGGCAACCACTGAATCTGGTGAATGCTGCTGTGCAAGTTCAAGCAACCCACCTAAGTCTTTAATAGATGGTAATGGCCCTAATCACCTCTCAGGACGTGGGCCCGAGTTCCTGTGTTCTTTCTGTATAATTGGAGATTAGAGAATTGAGGTGAGCTTCATACAAACATCAGAGAAACCACTCTGATTTTCCCGCGGGCTTTCTTTTGACATGTTGCGTGCCAGACGTGACAGGGCTTAGGCTGCTCCTACATGCTGCTGTTGCCTACTTTGAAAGCTTTTTGGGCAAAAGCTGTTACTTCCTGTGATGGCAAAGCCCTCAGCACAGTGAGTCTGGCTTACGGGTACTTAGATAATAAGTGATAACAGGTCTAAACCTGCTTTGGCAGGATGTTCAATTAGATGACTTCTGGAGGTGTCTTCCAGCCTACCTGGTTCTATGGCATCTAATTAAGACTCAATAATTCACTGCAGAATAAGAACAGAAACAAGGATAAGAAAATTACTGCAGATAGCTCAGAATTTAGGAAATTGCCTTACATATATCAGAGTGCACTGAGATATAAAAATTTGGGTTATTATTCATGTAAATGATATCCACAGTCCTCCTGTCATCCACAGGACCAGTCATTTCACTACAGAAATATACAATTGCAGCATAAAAATGGATATCTCAGTAGTAAAAGAACTCACCTCATCCTGGCTGCTTTATATATGGTAATAGAAACCAAATCAACTTTTGGCCTTTAATTCTGTACTACTGTGTGCTTCCCATTACATGTAGTTGAAATATTTAGATGTCTATCTTCATACTCAAGTTTTAACTTTCCTGAAAATCCCAGTATCCCAGAGCGTGATAAACTCACCAGAATTTCCATCAGAGTGTACATACAGTGATAAAAGCGGAGCTTTGCTGGCTGGTCAACATCAGGAAGAATCTCTGCCTTGAAGAAATTATGATCAGTTGCAATTAAAACCAGCAATATAAAAGCAACTAAAATTCCTGCAATTAAAACCAGAATATAATAGGATTCCATTTTTCTTTGGAGGGAATAATTAGACACTGTTTGATATGATTCTGTCAGTATTTATATCCTCCAGACTGATTCCACAGAGAAGTCATTTGCATACCAAATTCCCCATGCCCTCCTCCTCCAGGCAGGGCTGACAGGTGCTGGAAGCCTGCAAACATCCGGCTGTGACAACTGCACATTGGCATGATCCAAGCTCATATGTAGCACAATCACTTCCATGAAACACCATTCATTTGTATATTCCAAATTGCAAATGGGCTTTATTTTTCATCTGCTTTATGGGCCTGAAAAGTTCTCTGGGATGTTTTTCAAGTGTACTGGTGAGTGTAATAATACCACCCTACCTAAGAGCCTATGGAAGAGTGGCTGTGCTGGACTCCAGTCTCCATGGTCAGGAATTGTAGTGGTTCTGCTCTTGGAATAGGTCTGAAGGATGATTCCAAGGCTTTCTGCTTAGTGCTGATCTTTTCCCCTGCTCACTCGCTGAGGCAGACAGCTGGCCAGAACAGTTAGAATAGGCATTCTGAACTAAATCTCAAGGAACTTTGCTTTTGGAGATCCACATAGACCTGTCAGTTATTTGGTGGCTCCCACCCTGAGTGTGCAACCAGGGGCTCTGGGCTCACCAATGGTGCAGTGCTAGCATAGGGAAACTTCTCCCTGACTTGGAGAATTTTGGCCCTAACCCTCTGTGCTGATTCTTTCTAAAGAAAGGATTTTGATATCTTTACAACTCAATATTTTGCTGTGTTTTCTAAGAAAACTCTGCATTATCCATGGTTGTAATTCAGGTGTTATCAGAGCATACAGTATCCAAAAGTTTGTACCAAAGGAGGTGATGACAGTGAAGGAATGAGGAAATATTCCATGTATGTCTGTCCACCATGTGACTGGACAAAACTTGTTTGGGTTAACATTAAAAAGCAAACAAGCATTAGCTCAGCTTGACATAAGCAATACAACCTGTGCTTATCCCCTAAACACTGAAATATTTCTTTATCCCCACTAATCTCCATGATTCTCCATTTAAAAACCCTAATAAAAGCTTGTAATCATGGCCATAGAAGAGAAATACTTCTTTTTATGAGCCATAGGATTCTGCATTTGGCTAACTAACCTGTAGTGTATTCCCTCAGAAAGTGAGATCTTCACTGGAGAGAGGTGAGTCCTTTCTGCTTGTTCTTACACACTTTAAAAAACTAGACAAAATATATCTGCTTAGAAAAATCCCATTTATACAAAATATACATTACAGGAAAGAGCAAGAAACTTCAATGTGAATTAGTCAGTGGGGTAAAAAAATATTTAGCTGTGTGGAATGAGTAAACAAGTTGAGTCATAAGGGATAAAGTACTGGATGATAAGACTGACCAAACTGGATTCTTAAGAGAATAGGCCTAATCCTTAACCTCAGTGGTTAGTACAGATGATTGAATTATGTGGCTTAAAATTTAGATAGATAGATAGATAGATAGATAGACAGACAGATAAAAAAGGTGTTAAGGATAAGAGGATTATGAAATCCATGTAAGTTATAACATGCAGCTCTCAGCTTAATTCAGCAGGCCTGGACGTTGTCATCACAGTCATCTTTCCAATTCTGATGCAAATAAATTGACTAAGCTGGAGAATAATTGATCTCTTCCATTGCTGAGGTGCAGGACACTTCACTGAGCCCCTCCCAACCCTACTCCATCCAGACCTGTGGGGGTACACTAACTTGAATGATTTTTAAAAAACAAAACAAAACAACATAAATTAAAGTAAAAATTAAGGCTACTTTTATATTCTGAGAAGTAATATCTAGGTTGGGGTTTATTGATTTTCGTGTGATCTTATTTCCCCACATCAGTTAATACATCTGACCCATCCTAGCCTCCCAACCAAAACCGTTTGCCTTTGACACCACCATTCTCTTCCTAACATTCCTCTTCTTTTTGACTTTCTTTGGTGCCAAGTTTGAAGAAAGTTTGGACAGTCAGAGGCCCTGAATCGTAGATGCTGAAGAGGCTAGCAGAGAAATTTTCCACCTTTTGCAGTCTCCTGTGAAAGTCTCCGTTCTCATGCAAACTAGCTGAGAGATGGTTTGCTATTTTGTAAACGATCTGCAGGTGCTGGGTGTTGTGAGAATGCAGTGGATATTGTTTTGGTTCGTTGAGAATAATATTTTGAGAATGGGAACTATTTCTCTCAACCAGTCATTTTGGTGGGAGGTCAATCAATAGGCCAGTCATGTCATTTCTCTACTGCGAATCATGCCATAAAAAGACGGGTTTTTGGCATTAAAGGGTTGGCCTCGACCATCTTCTCTGACCTGAATTTGTGTTGTTCTTCGCGCCATCCCTGCGGACAACAGCGATACTGAATTATTTCACCTCAGTACGTATTAGTGAACCACTCACTCTGAAAAGAAGTTACAGCTGCATGTAAGGAATTCTTTTAAAAAGACATTGTTAGAAGGAATTCAGGGAATATTTTATCCTGAGATTTCCTTCCTAAGCTAGTTTACAAGTTTCCAGTGCAAACTTGTTACAGGCATTAGCTTGCTGTTCAGTTTTTGTCGAAATCGGTCACACTGGTTTAGTAGGATTTCAGGACTTTTCTCTAATTTTGAGCTTTAAGGACATAATTCTTCTGTTTCCCCAGTTCCTTGTACGTCTTAGAAGTTTTGGCAGGACTGAGGAGTTAGTCAGAAGGAATGGGTAAATATTGACTGGCCTAAAAGTGAGTAAAGGCACCAAAGAGAAGGTGAGTCAATCAGGTTAACAAACGTGGTCACTCCGTTCCTGTTCACATGTGGTATTTTTGCACTGTTCTCTCTTCCAATAGGAAGAAGGTGCCTAAGAGATTGAGAGATCGGGCTTCTAATCAGAGATAGGCAAGGAAAACCAAGGGCAGTTGCGACAAATGACAAACTCTAACATGTACTAAAACACTCAGCAAGTGGAACAAGTACCACATTGGTGATGTTGCATCCTTTTGAGTTCCAGAGGGCCCCTATGTGCACTGTGGAAACTTCTGCTTATAAAGAGAATTATTTTTAAAGATCCTGAATCTAGAAAGGGATGTCACCTAGAATTTAGAATTACTCAGTAAGACATTTTTATATCTTTACTCATGACACTGTTTTGTTGTAAGACCCTGGGAAAGCCCTAAGACATCCAAATGCAGCTTTTTGTAAAAGGCCTGACACAGAGTCTTGGCTGTCAGGCTGGAAGTTAACCAGAAACCAGGTTCCTTTGAGCTTAGTCCATGGCAAAACTCCACTTAGAAGGCAACAGTATCAGAGTCTTAATAGCGTATAGAAGGACAGTGTGAAATCACAGAACCCCTGGGATAAATTTCAAATGGAAAATGTGAACACAAGGGAAGAATGAAATCAAGAAGCACAAAAATTTAGCTCTTGATTTATCCAAATCTGACAGCAGTACTTCATCTAACAAAAAACAGATCAGCTTGGCAAAAGGTTTTCCTTTTTTAAAGGAGGATTTATTCTGTGATCATGATTGATTGTCTATGATCAAGAACCCTGCACTGATGTAAAAAAACGGTATTACTTGACACTGTAGTCACACAGACTTTTCATTGTGTAACTGCTGCTCTGTGTTCCCAGGTCTGCACTGTATATATCTGACTGGGGGTTTTTAAGTTGAAAACAGGGAATTGTTAGCCCAAATGGCTTTCAGACGTGCCTCAAGCATGGTTTTAATTTCCAGCTCATTTTCCTTTCAAAAGTTCTTGCAGTTTAGCATCCTCATTTGCACAAACAGCCTTCCAAGGCTGGTAGGAACTTGGCTGCATAGGCTCTATGAACATAGTTCTGCCTATAAATACAGGTGTAACATGAATTGTGAGCATTCAGACACTGCCTGAGCCTCTTCATAGATCCAGGTAACATCGTTCTGCAAAAATGGAGCTTTGTCATATAAGTGATGTGTATAGAGAGTGTATCAACTTGTTTTGGAGGTAAATGTGCTTTTCACTGCTGTTTTTTCCTTCAAGCTGTGGCAAGTCAGAAAAGATTGGTTTCTATGACTCTCATTGAGAATATGAGTAAATCTACACTAAGTACAGTCCAAAAGCTGCACAAGTACAAGCCCAGAAATCTAAACCAACAAATGGAAGCCAAGACTGGCTTGAGTTACCACTGAAATACATGACATAGAATCATAGAATATCCCAAGTTAGAACACATCCATAAGGATCATCAAAGTCCAACTCCTGGCCCTGCACAGGACCACCCCAAGAATCCCACTGTGTGCCAGACAGCCTGACTACCTTCTTGCTCTTGTAAACTGGAATTAAAAAAGTGCCTTGAAAATGGCTTAAAAACAGTTGTTGTGTTGGATTGTTTTTTCAGTTTATACTTTGTTGTGAATGTCTGTGTAGGAAACAAATGATTCACTACTGTGCAACTGCCAAAAATGCAAAATTAATTCTGAAGCTGATGCAATTTTACAGAATTAACAGGCCTGCTTATGGAATGTTTCAGGGCACTGGTTTAGGACTTCTGAGGGGAAACATGGCTGGGATTCACTTCAGGACAACTTTGAACTGATAATTAGAGAGAACTGCTGTGATGTGACAGATCCTTGTTACCCTTACAAAGGTATGTGCTGAGTGTCCATTTGCATCTGGAGTACTGAAAACACTTTGGATAATCAGCCCTACATGAAAGTGTAGTTTAGGGAGTTCTCATTAACAGAGATGGACTTTGTGAATAGAAGTTCATGTTGGTTTTGTAAAGGTGAGAGTTTGCAAGAAAGAGTGCAGTGGTTACTGTACAACAATCAGATGAAATCCCAGAATATTCCTTTTTTTCTACTTTTCAGAGTGGAGCTGCAATTAAAAGGGACCAACCGCTAAAGTTCTAATGTTCTTACATATAGGATGTGTAGTATTTAAAACTATTTGACTTTTTGGTTGAATTAGGTGAATTTTAAAATAACTTGCACATAGTTTTTATTTACTACATACAAGATGCACTAACTTCAGTGTTACTATAAATCTGCTTCTGCTTCTTGCTTTTGTAGATTTGTACAATGTAGCATCTACAAGTTTCCACTGCTTAAGGAGAATCTAAAGTAATAAAGAAGTAAAATAATTCATACTTTATTGAAATTTGAAGAGCAGGTTAGGAAAATATTAAAGATCTAGAACTGTCTTTTAAATTCCAATCCAAATTTGGTAGCAACTTTGTACACAGGTCAAAGTCATAGTGAATTTTAAAAATCACTTCAAACACATTTAGATTATTATTCAAGATGGAAATAGGTACATGAAATAAATATTCACAAGATCAGTCCATTCCCACTGGCTTTAAAGGATCTGCAAATGTTTTACATTAATAATGATTTTCTTTTAAATCTAAACAAGTTAACTGTGTAATACTGATGAGTTTTCTATTTTAAATGTGTCTGTGGTGCTTTAAGCATAAAGAGACTGAACTCAGGAATCAAAAGGCCAAACATACTTTGATGGAGTTCATATCCTTTCATTTTCAACACTGCTCCTTATTTCCATACCAGAAACTTGTCATATTTGTTCCCAGTCCAGACACTGAATCATTTCTGTTTAAACCAGACACTGGGCTCTCTGGGTAATTTCTCTCTCCCCTCCAGAGCTGTTGGACTGAGAGGAAAATTGTAATGCCAGGTGCCTCCCCGAGCTGCATTTCTAGAGGTATTACTGTAAAAACACAGCGAGGTGCTGAACGCTGCCAACAGGCCATGGAAATTCTCTGGTTGTTTCAGATGCAGCTGAGTTAGGGAACACTCACTTATTCTGACAGTATGTGCAGACAGTTTCCAGTTAGGGTGCTTCATCTTCTCTTCAAAACCATCTCTCCTGACACTTTGTGATTATGCAGTGACAGTCATATGGCTTATATCATATGAGGTAACCTGGCAGTTAAAGGTAAAAATTGTGCAAGTTTCTCTTCTCAATTTTCCTTTTTTCTTTCCCTTAAAACTTTCGCAGAACTTTTAACAGAGCTGAAATTCAAGGATTTAGGTATTTTTCATATTTTGTATTAAAAAACCCATGTGTGATATATCTGTTGAATATAGGGGGCACCAGAAACTTGGCTGCCCTTCTTCTCACAAAAAAAAACCCCCTGAACGTTGTCCTCACATGGCCACTTTGAACGCCTGTTTTCAAAAATACTTGTTTGATTCCAAAGAAGAAAATTGAATTCATTCTTAAGGGGATTCAGCTTCCAAACGCGCCTCTCTCGCTCACAGATACTTAGACTCAAACTTCCATTGAGGTGGTGTTTTAGCAACTATAGATGGGAAGTAGTTTGAGAATGTCTTTAAATGCCATTTCCCCTTAATTCCAGTGTTTACCTCTAGATGGCTTCCCAGGATAGTGCATCTGGCTCCAGACCTGAGCAAACGTGTGGACTGGATTAATTTTGATAAATCCTAATGATATCTGCAGATATAAACCCGAATTTCTTTCCAGCCCAGCTGTGAAGACAACACTGTGAGGTTTGATATCCTTGAGGTCTTTTGACATCCTCAAAGCTTTGCATTATAGGTTATTTCTGATTGCTGCCACAGCTCCTGCCTGGGCATGAGTGTGCAGTTAGAGCCTCCTCAGAAAAGCTTAATCTGTACAACTGAAATCATAACTTACCTAACGCTTGACAGTGCAAACAGCCAGCCCGGGGGACCTGCCGTAATACACTTTGCCCTTTCCGCTGTTACAAAAGAGTTCAAAGCGCTATGGAGACCTTGTGGGGTTCCAACTATGCCCTTATCACTGGACAAAAAAGTCTTGGAAGAAACCACCCTTCGTTGAAGGGTGAGTCTCCCTCTGTCATTCAGAGCCTGCCTTTTTCACTGCCCACTGCTAAATCCCCAGTTTTCAGCAATGCAAGCATCTTCCAGCATGGAAAATCCATGAGGTGTCATGTTGTCCAGAAAAACACGGGTCTATATGTTGATGGTAGCAGCCTAGGCTGGGTTCAGCTGCCAATCTAGGGCTGAAAGAAGTTTTGCTCTCCACGCCAGCTGATCTTGGGCAAGCAGCTCTCTGTCAGATCTCCGTGTGGCAGAGATGGCTCCCTTGAACTCAGCCTCAGCCCTGACTCTTCCTGGACCTGATTTTCCCTGGGCTCAGGTCAGACCAGGGCACTTTTCTGGTGCGTGTAGGGGAGGGAGGAGGCAGGGGCTTTGGTTCCTGCAGAGAGCCCAGCGTGGCACAAGCCCGGTGTGGCATGAGCCCGGTGTGGCATGCAGTGAGCCCAAGGCAGCATGAAGAGAGCCCAGGGCAACAAGGAGCAAGCCCAGTGGGGCCTGCAGTGAGCCCAGTGTGGCATGCGCCCAGTGCGGCATGCAGTGAACCCAACGCGATATGCAGTGAGCCCACCGTGGCGCACAGTTAGCCCAGCGTAGCATGCAACAAGTGCAGCATAGCATGAGCCCAGCATGCCCACAGCAAGCTCAGTGTGCCCGCAGTTTGCCCCCCATGCCCGCAGGTGGCCCAGGGTGTACCCGCAGGTCGCCCAGGGTACCCGCAGCTGACCCAGTGTACCCGCAGCACGCCCAGCACGCCTGCAGCAAGCTCAGTGTGCTCACAGCATGCCCAGGGTCCCTGCAGCTGGCCCAAGGTCTCCGCAGCTGGCCCACGGTGCCCGCAGGTGGCCCTGCTGGCCGCGCCGGCAGCGCCCGCCCAGCCGCAGCGAGTTCGCGGCGCGGCGGCGGCCGGCGGGGGAGGGCAGAGCAGCAGCCACTCCCAGGAACAGTAGTGAAATCGCCCCGACACTTTAACTGTCAATCAGGATTAATGGGGTATAAAAGCTCCCCAGCGCCGCGGCCCTGAGCGGCAGAGACAGCAATAGGCAGAAATGAGTAAGAGCCAGAGCTGAACTAGTGCACGGCGTAATTCCTGCTCTGTGATCAGACACTCCAAGTGAAAAAACCGGGAGAGGGGGCAGAGAGAGGCGGTGATCAGCTCAACCTTTGCAGCCGGCTCAGGACAGAACGTCTATAGATATTTATAGATATTAAAACAAAAACAACAACCTCACCCTGAATAGAGCCTTTCTTAAAAAGAAGGTCCTGGCAATTCTGTCTTATTTAAGCAATTTCCTGAGTCTAAGAATAGAAATGAGCTGCCTGGAAGGCACTGCAGGCTGAAATTTGGAGACATAGGCTGCTTTATTTTATTTTTCCAAATATAAAAACCTTTCCTTTGGATCCTGGATTTTTATGTGGGTCTTTGCAGCGGAGGGATGTATGGCTACTTTTAATTTTACTCTTTTTTTCTCTCTCTTTTAATTAAAAAAAAGCTCTCCTGTTAAAAAGCAAGGAAACCGTTTTACCTGCATGTGACAATCCCAGAGGACACCGATCCAGAAACAGGGGAGTGACTTGATCTTCTGCACTACTTTACTCCTACATTCTTTTTTTTGTAGGGGGAGAGAAGGATTTTTCCAGTCCAAGAACGTCTTGCCCCCAAGTTTTGGAAGGGGGTTGAAGACTTGTCACCCATCTAGGGGTGCATGAAGGGTATTGCTTTTCGTCCTCTGTCAGCTTGGTTTTGTGGAGGTTTGGAAGAGAACTTTGCCTGGGAGAAGAGGATGATCTGGAAGTGGCTGGGCGCCCTGCTGCTGTTCCCGGTGCAGATGGTGTATCTGATGGTGAAAGCTGCCGTGTGCCTGGTGCTGCCACCCAAGCTGCGAGACCTGTCCCAGGAGAACGTGCTGGTCACCGGCGGGGGCCGAGGTATCGGCCGGCACCTGGCCCGGGAATTCGCCAGGAGAGGAGCCAGGAAGGTGAGCAGGGAGGGGAGGGGAGCGCCCACCTGCTGCTCTGCCAGGGAGCCCTGTTCCCTCACCTCTAGGTGGGATTGGTGGGATCACTTGGAAAAGGTGAGAGAGGCTGTCATTTTGCAGAACTGAGTTGTTACATCAATTACATTTCAGAAGTTGCCCACTCCTCCATCCCTGCATCCTGCCTTTCCCTGTCTCATCCGTGAAAATGCGATGGTGAGAAAGGTCCCCCGCGTAAATCCCCCTCTGCTGACAAAGGAGAGGTTTTTGCCTCAGCCAGGTTTCCTGTGGCAAGGGAAGGAGAGCTGAGCAATTCTCATGCATGGAGCCAGTGCTCACTTCCATTGCTGTTTCCTGGGCTTCTTCCTGGCACTGCTGGTCATGGGGGTCATGTACAGAGAGCCCTCATCTATCAGGATCATATCCAGGTGTATCACCCCAGAGGAGAGGGGCAAGTGGCTCTGGGATGGTGGGGAAAAGCGCTCCCTTTCACCCTGATGGGCTTCCATTTGTGAAATTAATTTCTTGTGCTTCCTGAAGTCCCTTGTATTTCACTTTTGGGCAGCCCAGAGCTGTTCAAATGGAAGATGAATGAGAACCTAGCAAGAACAGCACGGCTTGAGTGGGAGCTGTAGGATTATTTGCACGTTTCCTTTAGGAGAGCAGCTGAGAGTGGTCTGTCTGCACAGGAGCCCAGAAGTGCCAGCGTAGCTGGTGGGTCCATTCTCTTGCTCAGGAATTGGTGGTTTACCTTGAAACTTTGTGGTTTGTAAGTACAGGTATGTCCCTATGTGTGAATCAGTCAGGGGATACAGGAACACATCCCTGAAATGAGTCTTGGGACGGAAAGTTTCATCTCCCCCTTTATTGGTAATTGAGGGGAGGACTGGTGAAATTAGACAGCTGCACAAATACTTCTCTGTGTGAGAGGATGAATGAGAGTAAATAGAGAAGAAAGAAGAGGAAAAATACAGAATGAGAGGCTATTTAAAGAAAAAAATTTGGATTTAGTTCAGGATAGTGTTTTGTCACTTCCTTACACATGCATTACAGTTTTCTCTGTGTGGTACAGAGCTATTCTGGCATGTAACTCGGAGGTGTAAAATATGTCAGCATTGAACTTTGATGTTTGTCTGTGTTTGTGTTTAAACATCATGTTGAGATTTACACATTCTGGGAGTCAGAGCAAACAAGTTGACTGACCTTTGGACCCAAGCAATTTGCTGAAAGTGTATTTATATTATCTCTTGGAATACCACGCTTCATTATTTATTTATTTAGGGCGGCTGGTTGCTATGCTGAGCTCTGGCATTAAAGTGCCACCATTTCTACAGTACATTTAAGAGCTGTTTTGCTGCAGTTGAGCTGGGAGCTGAACAATGGCCCTGAGGAGCCAGGGGGCAGGGGCCAAAAGGAGACAGGGCTGTTTGAGAGAGAGCTGAGGATGGAATTACTGTAAACAGACACAGACTGTAGTCTATCTGTGTGTCCTATCTACAAAATCTCTATGTATTGTACAAGGAAAGAATAAATGAGAATAATTATTGGGAACCTTTGTACTTGTCTCATATGATGTTCTGAAACACTCTGTGTTGCTAGTTATTGGTTAGAACTTTGGGGTGTTTTGCCTTTTGGGATGTTTTCATGTGTGTCATCAAGGTGTTTAAGTCTTTGCATTGACTCAATTTGAATTAGATTTTCTTTTCAGTTACATCATGGTATCCAGTCAGTCAAATACGGAACTCAGCAAGTTCTGATTCCCCTGGTAGTGGCATTGCCTGTCAGCCTGTGGTGAGAACACCAAAGTTGGCATATTCTCCTTAGCAGTTTTAATGCCAATTTTACCTACATGTGGTAGTTTGCTTTCCCTTTGCTCTGAGATTTCATTTCTTTCCTGCTTCTGTGCTCAACCCTACATTTGTGGATTTTATGCAGTCTCCATGTACCGTGCACAACCTTCTGCTTGGCACTCCTCTTCAATTTTACACTTTGCCTTTGACAATCAAAAAGAAATGAAAAAGGCTTGCAATGTCTAGCAAGTCATCTTTTGATAAGGCTTGTGAAAATTGACTGGTTTTCTCTTTTTACACTCTTAACAGTTTTACAATAATATGCTAAGCTTGAATTATTGATCATAATAAATAACTTAGAACAGATTCTGATTATCAGATGGTGTAGTCACCATATTCCAGGTTTAGAAAAAGACTGCCAGCAAAGGCGTGGAATTCTGGGGCCAAGCCCAGCGTGCCATGGAGGCGGTTGGCAGCAGTGCCGCGGGCTCACGTTCTGGTGGAGGGTGTGCAGCGTGTCCTGACCAAGTGCTCCCAGCGCCTGCGCACACAGACATAGTGGCGGGGTTTTGGAGGTAGGCGGCGATATATAACCATATTTTTGAGATTACAATCTTCAGAAAGATAAGTTAGTTGGGACTGTGAGCATATGAAACTTCTCTGGTAATTAGGCTGGATGGGATTTCATCTTACACTCAGTTTCAGAGGCTGGTTTTGTTGCTCACAAGTGAGATGTATTGGAGCCATTTTCACGCAAGGTGGCAAATGTTGTATCTCACAAGATTATCAATTGTCACATCTGCAACTCCTCTACTGTCAAATTTGATCTTGCATTTAAAGCTATGAAGATGACAAGAAATAAATCCCAAAAGGGTTCATGCGAATAGAAATACAATGTCTTCTGCTTGATT
Source organism: Corvus moneduloides (assembly GCF_009650955.1). Taxonomy (NCBI): domain Eukaryota; kingdom Metazoa; phylum Chordata; class Aves; order Passeriformes; family Corvidae; genus Corvus; species Corvus moneduloides. The sequence goes on from NC_045497.1 coordinate 4,788,699, forward strand.
GATGAGCATGGAGACTAAAATTCTCAATCTAATGGAATGGAAGTCTCTTGGGCATGATCTTGTAAATCCATACTGATTCTCATTCTTTACCCCCATTGCTCTGCCACTGTTCCTCAAATGTGACTTGGATAGATAAATGTCTAGGAGACATTTCCTTCTCAGGTGATGTTTTTTTTCTCACAGTTGTTCATTGGCCTCTCCAAAGAAATGGCCAATAAGGGCACAAAGCAGTGCCAGTTCTACTTGCAGTTTCAGAAGTGTATGTTCTGTTTTTTTCAATTAAGACGGTCAGCAATTTTTAGGCCATGAGAGACTTTAATAATCAGATCATCCCTGTTCAGGTGTACACTGACAAGTCAAAGGATCCGTACTCCATTTGTAATTTCAAGTAGTTGTCAAGAACTACTTGGTCCTGGGAGGCACTGTGTATTGAAATGCTTCCTGGAGCACTTCTGGAAAAAGCCAAGAGCATGTAAATGAGCTGTATGCAGAGATGAAGTGGTCACAGATGATCCAGGACATGTTAGTATTATTATGAGGGATGAACAGCACTGACTTTTCTCCGGAAGTGCTCAAGTGTTGTAATCCAACTTGCCAGAGATGTGTCCAGATTCATAAGTGCTGGCTGAGAAGCTACTTTGCTGTGGCTGAATTGCTGGAGAAATTAACTTTCTGCTTTCAGTTCCTTCTTGGTTGCTTGCAAAATTCAAAATCCTCACTGTTGCCTGCTTTAACTCTTGAGAATTTGACTGTACCTTAAAAGTATTTGGTCAATGGAGCATCACCTCTGCCTCAGTCTCACACACTGGTAGCTCTCTCAAGGCTCATAGCTGGTGATACTCTAGTGAGCCAGAATGGCAGGGAATGTCTGTGTTAATGAAATGGGAGAAGGAGAGACTTTTATGAGTTTATGATTTAATGCCTATGAAATAAAAATCCACTTCCAAAGCCTAATGGTGTTTTGCAAAGACTGTACTGTATAATCCAGTTAATATTGGGAAGACTGGCCCCTTTGAACAGTATTTCTTGTGTTGGAGAACAACCCTCTGCAGATGTGAACAGTCAGGGGGTGTAGGGACTGAATGGGTTCATTCACTGCTCAGTAGAGTGGGAAACTGCTCCTGGTTTCCTCAAAGCCATTTGCTTTTCCTACAGAAGTTTCATTATAGTGCCTTTGCCAGGGAATTGTCAGCTGTGGTTTTGATGGTCTCTAGTGAAAAACTTTTGATTCCTATGTCTTTTGTATGTCTTGCTCTTTGTTAGGTTTTCATCTAGGAAACCTTGATCTCTAAAAATTTTCCTTGTCATTTTAATTTACTTTGTTCACAGATTATCTAATTTGAGGTGTGATTGAACAGGAAGGGGATGCTTGATTCGTAGGCATTCTGCATTTTTAAATGTCAACAAAACCTAATAAAAGTAACTGAAAAAGATGTTAATGATAGGACAGAAACAGATTCCCCCACTCTGATATGTAATGTAGTATTCTTGTTTATCTGACAGTGACTTTGGAAGAGTTTCTTGGGCCTTTCCAAAAAAGCCTAACAACCCTAAAATCTCAGCTGTTCTTTCCATCAGTATTTTCACAACATTTTCCAAAGTCAGACCTCAGTGTCTGCATTTTGGAAGATTTCTTGTCATTTGGTTGTGCTGTCCTCTTTCAGTTCAGTGGCAATTGGGGAGCACCAAGGATGAGAGCTGTGCAAGTCCACACTGCTGTTGGAACCTGGAGCTTCCCTCAGTGTTCCACTTTCTCCAACAGAATTGAAAACCTCAGAGGAACTACAAGTGCTTGAAAGCCTTGTATAATTGGAGGGGTTTAGCTCTGTGAGATTTGAGGCTATTTTGTGTTTAGGCTGAGAGTATTGGAGAGAGGTTACGTAAAAAAATGCTACCAGGTCTTAGAATTTAGACTTGTATTCCCAGTAATGGAAAATTTGGCAAGTTTTGAAATGAGTTTATCAATGGCACACTCCTCCCACACAAACTGCATCTGTAGGCCTACGAATATTTCACTTTGGTCTTTATGAATCATGTTGACATATTATTTCACAGAATATTCTGAGTTTGAAGGGACCCCACAAGGATCATTGAGTCCAACTCTTAAGTGAAGGGCCCCTATATTATTGTCCTGATTTGTATGAATTAGTATATGTCTTCTAAAAGCTTTATAACACATACCAATACTATATGATCAAGGATTAACTGCACTGTGACTAGACTGGATATTACAATACCGATCTCCTGAAGTGAGGGCAAAAGACAGCCACTGCTACTGTCCTGCACCTTTTTTTGAGGTGCAGGACAAAAGCTATAAGTGTCTCCCATGGATTTAGTAAGAGTTCTTATTCCAAAATGACTTAAAATATTGGTCACTCTCAAACATTCATCTCTGGTTGCACTTTCAGGGCCTCTAGAAGACTCTTAACTAAACTGCACTGGAGAGTATCTCTTGCCTGGCATCAAATTCCTGGCAGACAGGAATGGAAATGTGCCCCGGACTTCATCCAGAAGGGCTGTAGTGTTCCAAACCTGGAAGCCTTCCTTTTGTAATGTACAAAGGTGTATAATTCCTGACCATGTGCTGGGGGAGTGGGGAAGGGATGGGAAGGCATGAGACCTCTGCAGGAATCCCAGCAAGCCCTTCTGCGTCTGTCAGCTTTAAAATCCATTGTGCTGGGCCAGTTGTCAAGGAGACACTTTTGTTCTGCAAGTAATAACTGATTTCTGACACATTCATTCCTTCTCAGCTCAGAACATGACTAGACCTGATCTGGCCACCCCAGAGAAGATTAGTCCTGATAGAAGGAAAAGAACTGGTTTAAAATTACATGCCTTCAGAGCTGAGAGGACCTGATTTTCCTCAGAATCTGATTAATCACCATGTACTTGTTTTTAACAGGCATCATGACCTATCGTAATGAAGTCAGAAAGCCTTTAAAATTAATTTTGTAAAAGAAATGGATGCAATTCTGATGTACATTACGCAGTGCAATATGCTAGTGTGGTGCACTGTGTTAAGGTGGCCTGGTGGATAATAATTTTTAAAAGACTCAGTGTAAAATTTTTACACATATATATATATTTAGATTTCAATGCTAATACAGTTGTTGCCAGGTGAGCATCTGTGCCCATTCTGAATGCTTTTCTTGCCCTGTGGTGGTACCACAGTGACATACAGCCCACGTGTCTAATGGCTTTCTCTGCAGTCATTTTGAAATGCAAAAAAGTAAGTAACCATTTGGAAAAAGCAATCTGACATTATGTGAAAAAGATAATGTAATCTAAAAGGAAAGTGCACATATTCTATGCTGTAGATATTGTAGTGCAATGAGAATATTTACCTGTAGTGCAAATATCAGGCTGTAGGTGATTAATGTCCTGTTGTGTGTGGTTAGAAAAAAACCACCATAGGAATGCAGCAGCTTCAGGGATATGTTAAATGATGGTTACTTTAATCTTTCTTAAATTTAAGCACTTAATCTTACAGTGAACTATTAGAGCATGTCACAACTTACCAGCAACCAGAAGTACGTGAGAAGAACTGAGGAGTGAATGTTTTTCCATGTCATGCAAAATAATACATTAATTTGAAACTTTTGGTAAACTATAAGAGCACAGATCTGATTGGGTGGCTTTACGGTCTCCAGAAAGGCTTTATTTCTCCAAAGATTATATCCTGATGGCAGCTTTATTTAATGGCTTCCTGTTGGCAGCTCCCTACTTTGTTGATTGGATTTAAGGATGGGCAGAAGAGACCTTGTTTCGAGTCCCAGGCTGCGATGGCATGAAGCCTGTGCTGGGTGCTGGTGCCAAGGCCAGCAGTTGGAATAACATGCTGAATAAGTGTCTCTGCCTGGCAGGCACTGCCAGAATTTATCAGCTCTCAGATCTTTGGTGTCTGTGAAGCAGCTTGGGCTGGAGCTGTTTTAACTTATGATTTGGAGCATACCTGTTTTTTGTTGGTGGGTATGTTGTAAGGAGAATAAATAATGTTAACAAGAAGTGGAACTTCGTGTTACAGGCTTGTCATCTCCCATCGGGATATGGTGATGTCATGAGAAAATAGTGTCCCAATGAGACCATGCTGTGTTGGCACACCAAGATCCAGCACTTTTTAACATGCTGAAGGTCTGGCATCAGGGCAGTTAAATGAGGCTTCTCACTAAATACAAGGACTATGCCAATGCTGTAAAAAGTCTTAAAGTTTTAAGGATGAGGTTATATATTAATGCCATTGCAGTGCCTCAAAAACTGACTTCACACTGTTTAGCATAAAGATGCTAAATGTGCTCTATAAGAACAACAGCAAAAGATAATGCTGGCCTCAGGGTTGGCAGGGATAAAATAAATAAATGTGACAGTAGAAATAAAAACCAAAAGGCCACAATGAGTACCAACACAGAACTCTCTGCTAATTAAAGCCAGAGTCTGGAGCACCACTCGTTGAGCCACTTTAAAGTTTTGGGGGAGGCATCACAGCAATGGAAGTTTTAAGGTGGGGTTTGAAAAGCAGCAGTAAAGGGTTTTGAAGAATGTTTAGAGAGGTGCAGGACGTGTGGTAGAAAACAGACAGGTTGTTCTAAAAATTAATGCTGGGAGGTAAAGGCTGCAGTAGGAGACCTGATGCTAAATGAAAAGTGATGGGAACATGGGTGAAGTGAAAGTGAATACCTTGAAAGTAAAAACAGAGGCTCAGATCTGGCAAGCTGGAGGATGAGGCAGTGAAATTCAAAATGAGCTGACCTGGTCAAAGCAGTAGATGAGGTGTTTGATCTTGAGCAGGGACTTGGACCAGAGGACATGCAGAGGTCCAGAGCCTCAACCATACCCTGATTCCGTAATTCTCAGTCTTATTTGTACCACAGAAAGGAAAAAGGCAGATTTTCTGAACTTCAGGGCTGATAGGAAGGTTTTGGTCTATAATGTTTCATGTTACTTATCTGAAGTGATTCATCCCTATTTTATTTGCATTGTTTCATCACCTACAGTGACTTGTAAAAGTACTGCTGTGTATTTATGTTGCATTTATGTCATGGCTCTGGCACAGGCTAGGAAAAAGTCTCAGATTTGTAGAACTATTTCCATCTGAAGCACTGTAGGTAGTATTTACTGCATTATAAAAGAATCAAACATGCTGTTGAGCTAATGTCTAATTTAATTAGCCAGGCACAGCAATTTGCTTTAAGAGTGACCATAATCCGTGCATACAGTCCTAATCATTTGACTAAAAACATTTTAAAGGAATCAAAGATTTTATTATTTTTGAGCCTGCTGTGGAAACCTGCTTTATTAGGGCAATACTATGCAGTGGATAGTAAAATTATGAAGGAGGAACTTAGAAAACTCTGAATAGACTCTGAATTCCATTTCTCAAAAGATCAGCAGCATTCAAAGCTGGTACATCAAGAACTATCTTGTTTTACATCAAACTGCCAAAGCCAAGATCAGGAACTCAGCCTGACAGTAACCTGAGAGGGATGAAAATATTAAGGCAAAAAAAAAAAAAAGAGGACAAATAGATGATAATGATGAAGTTCACCGAAGTAGCCAGTTGATTGATTCTACAGGAATGATGGGCAGAAGGAAAAAAGGCAACAGTTCTCTTGATTTCCTTCCAATAAAATTGGACAAGGGTCTAGAAATTCTGTATCTTTCCTTCTGGGCAGTTTGAAAATGTCAGTTAATGATTATTGAGTATTTGAGTACTGAGGATGAGTTAGAGTATTTGTTTTAAAATCCACTAACAAATGCTAGTTAGTGTTTAGTGTTCACTTTCACTTTGATCCCTGGCCCAAATTGAAAGCACAAATCTAACATGATTGCTGCTTCAAGGTTTTCTGCAGGAAAGGGAGACTGAAAAGAAAAACTCTTCAAGACAGAGAAAAACAGCCTCAGAGCTGACCACCGAGAGCGAACAAGCTCTGGCATTTTTAAACCTGTGCTTATCAGGAATATAAAGCAGAAATTATTAGAGATCTTTTAGCTGGGCCCAGACTCTGTTCTTCAAAGCATCCTGTCAACATCCTGAAGAGTCGAACAAGTCAGACCCAGGCACTGCCAGATCCATTGGCTGATAACACTGACGCCAGGAGAAAAGGGTCAAATACATGTTGTTTGACCTTTATCCCAGTGGGGATAAAATTGATTCTAATTAATAGACTTGGGAATAGATGGGTACCTTGGCAGAGTTTGTAATTAATTTAAATTGTTCATCCCATTATCTTAGCCATAAACTATGCATAATTACAATGGAATTTTGTGGACAGCCACCCTTTTCTTGCCGCCTTCTTAATTACAATTTATTGACTGCAGTGCTGCAGAGCTTATTTGTTTTGGTTAACATAGGGATTTCTGTTGTCTTACACTGCCTGAGCAAATGTGTCAGTGCTCCATTTATAGCAATAAAATCATGTTTGAAAGCACAAATGCAGCTCTGCTGAATCAATTGTGCTTTAGGTGTGTGCCTGTGAGGTAAACCTGGCTCTCAGTGTGTGATCAGTGACAGTTGTACCTCTGAGTACATTTAACCAACATAAAATTATACATATTTTGAAGTGGTATAAAAATGATGCCTGGAAAGATTCTGGCTGTGATTATCCTGTAGTATGACATAGTTTTAGCCACAGATTGCAAAGAGTCTGTATAAAGGTGGGTGGCAGTTGGTGTGACCTGGATAACAGTGTATTTTTTCCCTTATCTCAGTGAAAGACCCTTTTAAAGTAGGTGCAAATGGAGTTCAAACTTGACTTTTCATTCAGTCATCATCATCCCTTCTCTTGGGCAGCACAAGTGTATCCATGGGTGCTGTTTGCCTTTTTGGTAGGTCCTCTTTTCCAGTAAGTCCTGGACTAGAATCTTGGTGTCGAAACTTCGAGCACTGGCCTGTATCAGAGAGTCAAACTTCAGGCACTGAAGTGTTTCTTCAGTGTTTCTCGGAAGCTTCACTGAGGAGCAAATGTCTCCTTTATGGCCAGGCCTACATTAAGAAGTCAGGAGTCACCACTCAACCATCATCTTTTGTGTGCTTATAATTGGGGTTTGTTCTATTTGCTCTTTGAATCACTAGGTACGCCCAAGATTTTCTTAGTGTCTGAGGAGCTGACAAACTTGCACTACTTTACCTGAAAGCCGAAATTCTTAGGTAATCATTTTACTGGACCTCAAGAAAAAACTCAAATATGCCAGGCCTAAATTATGGCAGTGAAGAGTGTTGCTCTAAAGACACTGAGCAGTTCCTCTTTCCATGACCTTCAACAGAATGGATCAGCAATAACAGTGGGAAGACAGATACTTTCTACATGAACATTAAATTAGTGTTTGTCTTCTACCTGTCATTTCAGTCTCCTTGCTGGCAGTAAACACAGACAGTTTGTCTCTGATCAGCACTTCCCTGGGCAAAGCTTGGTGGAGAGGGAACAGAAAATCCTGACATCCCCTTTCACCAGCTTGGTTTGACATTGACTACAACGTCAAATTCCCTGTACCCAGCTCCTAAAAAACCTTCCCAGTGAGGACAGACTCAGCTTACTGCCTTAAGGAGACAGGTCATGCTTCCAAGTGGGATATTAAAGACATCCAGCTGGTACAAGTGCTTCTTTCCCAAATGGTAATAGCTCAGGGCTGGCTCTGGCCACAGTGAGCTGTCAGGAATTATGTCAGAACATTTCCAAGGCCCTTGGGAAACACAGAAGTCCTGCCTCGCTGAACCAAGCTGTTTGATTTTGGGGTTGGGATGTGCTGCTTGTGCAATGCTGTAGCTTTCTGCTGCTTGTTATTGGATTGTAATCCAGGCCCCTTAGAGACTGCTGTCCGTGCTGTGTTTATATTTGATGTGCTTATGGAAGTAGGTTTGTCTCTTCAAAAGCAAACTCTTTAGCCGTCAAAAGGGGTTCCAGGGTTTATTTCCCTGGATGATGATGTGCAACTGTGGCAGATTGTTCTGTGACACCTTTTCTGCTGAAAGGAGGGGGATGTGTGTGTATGTGTGCACACATGTGTGGGAAAGGGATCTGGCACCTTGCGTGTACTTCAGAGCCCAGAGTTCAGCAGTGGGTCAGCCAGCTCCTCCTGACATCACTGCACTTGTTTACAGCTCTCACTGAGCTTTCCTGATGCCTTTGACCACTAACACGGTTTCATCTTAGTCCAGCATTTGTGCAAAATCATAAATTTAGAAGAGCATCTTATATCTGTAAAGGGATTTTAGTTTCTCTTCCTCACTGACTTGAAAGGGACAATAAGAGATAGAAAATTCTTGCCCACTGAAAATAAATTACATTTAAAAATAAATTATATCAAATTATAGACTACACAATTTCAAGTTGTTGTTGAAATTGTAATGGGACTAAATAATCAGAATGCTGGTTATAGACTGAAAAAGGATCCATTTCAGAGGGAGTTGATATATTCGGGATGAAGTCAGAATGGCTTCTTTAGCACTGGAATCAGTAAAATCAGTTAAAACACTTTTGGTTTGCATTTGAGTCTCAGATTTTAGGCCAAGTGGTGTTACTTGTTTCAGGATCCATGTTTCTGAGTGCAATTCCAACACTGGCAATCCATCCCAGATCTCCCACTGCTGCACATGGGGATTGCTGTCCTTCAGGCCATTACTTCAGTTGGGTTTGTCACTTATATTTAAGTGGAAGCGAAGATTGTCCTACAGTGAATGTGAGTCAACCAAAAATAAGCCTGTTTTTTAGGGCTAAATTTCACACACTTTCTTGGAGCAGTCTCCAGATCCCCAATGCTCTGAAGCTGCTGGTAGGGAGGGAACTCTTCAGGCAAAGAGCTGTGCTTGTGACTGCCTTTGAACACACCGAGAATTACTGTCACTCAATATTCTATTTCTGCCCCTCGGCTAAATCTCAGTTACTGACCAGGTACATTATATCGTTTATTTTATTGGAAAGTCAGGTTTGTCTCATGGTCTGTGATAAGTTAATTGATTATATGTTCACATTGAAGAGAATTAACTTCATTTTGCATTGCAGTGGCCTGAAAAGCATGCAATCACATCCAAAGGACGGTAACTTCCAGGCAGCTATAAGTTAGGAATATGCTAAAGCTGGATTTGTGACTGCCTTACCAGCCCCTCTTGTTCTAATAACTGCCATTGTGGCAGAATCTGCTTAGAATTGCTTTGATCATTTCTGGATAAAAGTAATGAACATATATATAACTTTTGTTTCTACATTTAGATATCATTTTATTTAACCAGAGCTGTGCTGGTTTTCACATTTTTTGTAAGCAAGGTAGCTTCTTTATCTTAAAAGTGTATTGAAAAAAATTGTGTAATCAGTGAAAGACCCTTTTTAAAGCCATGCTGTACCCCTGGGGGTGTGTGTGCTCTGGGAGCTTACAGTCCTCTGATTCCCATCCTCCTTCTTTGACTTAATAGACTGAGAGAGTTAAATATGTCCTGAAAACTGCCATTTGTACAACACATGAATAGATTTTAGAGATTCTGCCCTGTTGCATAGCAACAGCCACCATTAAAAAATAACATTTTGAAAAGCACATGAAAAGATAGGCAACCAGTTAAGCATTTCAATATTGAAGCTTTCTTCTTAAGCAGTGCCCTTTATTTCTTTGACTAAAATTCTTATAAGAAAGGCACCTTTTGACGGCTTTTATATGGTTTGAAAATGGTAGCAGCTCTCTTTTGCTGGAGGCAAAGAAAGGCTTGTAGGGGAGCTTGTCTGGAGCAGTTGCTGGTGTTCAATTTATACACAAATTTAAGGCAGGCTATTTTAACTCCAGTACTTCTCCAGTAGCCTCACGGGAGAAGTTATTTTTTCAGTCAAGAGCTGAATCCTATTATGTACATGGATGATCTGGAGCATATTTTAGCCCTTTCTGGAGGGCAGTTTATAATGACAGCATTGGGAACATTATTCACCCTTAGGTTTCCATGGCTGTTTTTGTTGCAATCCTTCTCCAAGCTTAACAAATTTAAACCCTTCCCTAGTTTTTCTTTTCAGTGATGTTTTGAGTATAGCATCTAATTGATAAATTTGTATTTTTTATTTTTACAGAGCTTGTAGAGGATTTTTTTTATATTCCCCAAAATAAGTGAAGTGCTGGTGAATTGCTCATCGTGATTTAGCTTAGAGCAAAACTGAAGGTGTCCTGAATTAAAGCTGACAATTCTTTAAATTGGTAATGCAGCATGATTGATGCTTCTATAAGCTGTGCAGGGTCTAGCCTAGGAGTCAGTGCTGTCCCTGGGGGGATGCAGTGCCCAGCCCTCTCCACTAGAACTTAAAACCACCCAGCATTTCAACATTTCAAGGTTAGGCTGCTCTGCTGCAGAATTTGTCTCAGAAATAGAAAGGCAAACTCTAAAGAAGAATCCACTTCAACCAACTAGCACCCAGTTTGTAGCTCTTTAATTCTTCTTTTCCATACATTTATATTGTCAGATTTTTCCATTTTGTTAGTTTAGAAGTGCAGACTTTTCAGTTAATTGTTGGTTGAAGAGGCAACTTGTGGGCAGTTTTGCCTAGTGAGGTGAAATAATGCTGTATTGGAGCCACTTTTTAATTCCACATGTCCCTTTCTTCTAACATTACCCTGTACTCTAAACTTTCGGACTTCTTTAGCTTTCCAAAAACAAACAGTTACTGTTCGGTGTAGACATAACTTTGTGTTGTAGTAAATGTTTAACTCTGTTACAATGAACTTTTAGCCTGCCACATGGTAAGAATTCTTTACCTGTAGAGTTGTATCCAATAAGTAAAAATAATAATGCAGCATTTTGGAAGGAAAATGTGCACACAGCAAACCTTCAGTGATGCTGAAATGTCCTGTATGACCATGGCAGTAATTTCTTTTTCCCCTTTGAAATGTTATTTACTGACTTTCTATCCCTTCATCCTGTCTGTTGTGCATGCAGGACAGAAGGGCTTTCTGCACCTGCATATTTACCCTCCCCACAATTTCCTGAGATCTCTGTGGACATTTTTATAGGAGTCTGGATTATAGGGATGCCATGCCAAGCAAACGGAGGCGGCAGCAGCACACTAGTTATTTTTGCAGGGTGGAGTATTATATTTCTATTGGTGGATGTCTCCAAACCCTTACCTCAAATACAGAACTTTTCTAACATTACCCCTCTCCCCACCCCCAGATACGCCACTTCTTCCTGCTCTCCAGCCAGAGAATTTTACTGCGGGATATCTCTTTGTGTGCTTTGGATCCCTGGAGCAGCGGCCGGTTCTCACACATGGTGTGGCAAGACATTCACCATTAAATGTCTGTCCTTTCTTCCCCCACAGATGCTTCCAGGGACCTTTGCAGGGTGACAGTTTGTGGCCACTTGGTGCTTTTTGTTGGAACGTGCACTCGGTTTGACCCTGTCCCAGCGTTAATGGGATTGTAAAGGCTGACTCCTGCCTGACCTCTCCTTGCAAACAACCCTCACCCTTCCCCTTCCTCCTCTGCTCCGAGCAGAGCTGGGAAGAGTCGCTCCCAAGGCAGTCTGGAGTAGCAGTTCGTGCTGCAGACGAAAGCAATTGGAAAAAACATTGGAAAAAAAAAGTCAGCAAGGGGCCACCTGTCCTTAAATAGTCCTGACTGGGAGAACAGTGGGCATTTGTTCCCTTCTTTAGGGGGAGCTGGTCTTAAATGCCTGTGTGCAGACAGAAAATCACACATTTTCTTTCCAAGGAAGGTCTCTGTTGAATAGCAGGCAGGTGTTGACATACTCCTCTGTAATTTTTTTAGGTGCTGTTTGGTTTCTTTCGGAGGAAAAAAAGGGTGACTGGGGTACAACTGGAATTGACTGTTGTTTAGGTGAATAATGTTAATCCCATTGAGTGCTAAGTCAACATATAAAGTAATAAAAATTCTGCCTCTAGACGAAAAGGATTGGAATTCACTCTTTTAGTCTCCTTCTGAAGTCTCTTTAGCCCTAACTTTTAATCTCATTACTGTGTGTTACTCCTGGCCTTAACTCAAACCAGTTTATAATAAAGTCTGTGGCTTGTGTTTACCAGGGTGGCAGGATTAAATTTAAATTCAATTCTTACAGACTTTACAACTTCTAAATAGTAATCTAGAAAGGCTTGTGTGTAAAATAGAAAAACAGGCTTACTCTCTTGATTCTCCATGTTAACGTGCAACCTTTCTCATACCTGTCCCTTGCAGCTTTGATACTCACTGTGGGAGCTGAGAAAAATTTGCCACTGGCCTGCTTTGTTTGCTTACCTTTATAAAAGTGTCACTAAGGGGCTGGGTTAAGTATTTTGACCTACTTCAGGCATCACAAGGTTTTTTTTTCCCTTTCTAAAGCAAAGATTGGCTTTTCACACTGCAGGGCTACACCTTTCCCTCTTCCAGTAATCTGCCTTTAGCTGCCTCTCCCATGGAGAACTCCTGAAAGAACTTGTCTGCCTTTGCCTGGGGCCAAGAGAGGGGAAGGGGTGGAGGAGAAAACCGTTTTGCCATTGACAGGCAAAAGACATGGAGCTTTTGAGGCTGTGGGATTTAGCCTCCCTTTCTCACGATATGCAAAACTCTGCCAGGATTATGGGTCACACTGGAATGCATTTTTTCGGAGGACAGGCTGTGAGTTAGTACTACCAGACTTTGTAAATATAGGGGGATAAGACTGGCATACTTCAGTGGATTATCTACACTTTGTACTTCCTAAAAGTATGCAGGAACCCTGAGTGTTGGGCGCAGAAAGGCTTTCTGTGTTTGAACAAAGGTCTGTGCAATTACAGATACCAGCTCACACAGAGCAACTTTTGTTCCACTGGACTAGGAAGGAGGTTCAAAGGGGGAATGAAATGTGTTGACCTACCAACTACTTCCTATCTCTGCTGATCTGGGGCTGGGAGTTGTGGTTGATTTGTGGAGGCAGCAATAATGAGATCAGGCAGGAAGGGCATTCGTGTCTCTGCAACACTTTAATCTTTCAGTGTCTTCAGATTATATCAGAGAATTGCTTTATGAATCGTAAAATGGAGAAACTTTCGGCATGGAAGTTATATCTGCTAATCACAGCTCACCTTGTGTTGTAAAGGACCAAGGGTGAACAGTTCTTTACTCAAATACAGCCCAGATAACCCAAGGGGAGTGCCTAGAAATAGCAGATGTTCAGTCTCAGAAGTTTGTGGTGGGACACCTTTCCAGTACTGCTCCAGCTCACTGGAGGCAGAAATTCTAGCACAGCAGGTTTGCTGAAGATACAGTGCCAAAATAATTGATGATGTAAAAGGGCAGCGTTCCTTTGCTGCTGTTCTTGAATTGTGCTAGCAATAAAATCGGACCAAACAAGTTAACTAGCCTTGTAAATGATGTACAGTTAGCTCTAACCTTGTGTCCTGCACCAGTAATATCCTTCAGTCTCTGGAAGCATTGATCACGTGTTTATATTGTGGTTCATTGCAGTTTCAATCTAGACCAGTTTATATAAATTAGTGGCTTTATCTGATTTTGCGGTGGCCAGAAGCATAACTCTTCTTGTGTTATGGTGAAAGTCAGGCTTTGGCCCTGCAGGATTGGGGCTTCTGGCACGAAGCCAGTGCAGGTCTCTGTTAGGCAGCCTTACCTTAGTCCAACAGCAGCAAAACTCTTCCCTCTGACTCCCCTCCGACCTCGGGGCAGGCCTCATTAGCAGATTAAATCCAGAGTTAAATGAGTCCTCTGGGAGCAGAGGATGCAGTGCCTGCCCCTCTAGCTGAAAGGATTTTCCTAAGGTCAGATAAGGACCTTATCTGTGACTCCAGATCAACAGATAAAGTTTGTTTTGCAAAAATCCATGAATAATCCTGGGAAAATCTGCGCCAAGTGTGATGTCACACCCCTTGCCTACTTTGAAGTTCATCAGGGGGAGGAGGGCACGTAGAGTTCCTCCCTCCGTCATCATAAATCTCTTCTTCCTTGTGTCCAGTGGCAGGATCCTGCCCTGCTGCCTCCAGTAGCCTGGAGTGTCAGGGATAGCTTTCCCATTCCACCTGCCTCCCTGGCCACTGCCAGCCCGGGGTCACGCCAAGGTAAGTGTGGGCAGGAGGCCTTGGAGCGGGATTATCCACCTCCCCAGGCTCCTGCCCTCGCCAATTTTCTGGTCAGTAACTCTGTGAAAGGAGAGCATGTCTGGTGCAGCAGGGACAGGCAGGCAGGGGAGGATCGTGAGAGATGAAGGGGAGGAAGAAATAAGGGCTGGATTCTTTCCAAGAGAAAAAACTGTCTGTCCAAGAATTTATCCAAAATGCAAATTAAATATTCCTCTGTCCACCACTAAGTTACGGTGAATGGGTGGCTGTGCAGCATCCTGATGGGCTGGGAAATCAGGAACACGGTGTCTGTCTTTATTCCTTTGCATTTTTCTCTGTCCAGACAGGAACTTCTGTGTCTGTTGGAGTCATTCTCAGCCTCCAGTTGGGACACACTTACTGCCAATTTAGACTTAGAAAAGAAAGAGGAGACACACCAGACTCTGAGCCCCATGTCTACATTTGGAAAATTGTCCTTCCTAATAAAATGGACCATTTCCTAAACCACACGTCTGGACTACTCATGAATGCAGAGCCCTCGATTCCCAGCTGGGGCACAATGAAGTGAAATGATGCCTTTCTTGATGTTGACTGAGCAAAGAATAATATTCTTGTATCCCAAGGGTTGCATCCCAAGGGAAGCAAAGAGCCAAGTGTTTGGGTAACTGGAGCTCACGTGGCAGCAGCAAACTGCCCCAGGCCCACAGTGGCTCATTAGGTCAACAGGGAGCAGAAGGGTTTGTTCAGGAGCATTGAGAACATGGATGATCATCCCTTAATTACACATTTTGCAGAAGAGGGTGAATGCAGGAGAGCAGAGAACTGAGGAGTTTGTAGAAAATCTCAGGAGGCAATAGGAGATTAAGGACGCAGAAAACATCAGAAACATCAGAAAACTGCTGTATTGCCTATGCAGTAAGACTGAACCAAGCCCTCCATAAAGATGTTCAGGAGCAACAGATGCCTCAACTGTGAGACAAATGCAGCAACTGAGTCTTGTCTCACTGTAAGAGCTGATGTCCTGAGAGGCTGGAGGGAAGCCCGTGCCAGTTCAGTTTGGCCAGATGTAAGAGAGAAATTGAAAATCTCATATGATCTCGTAGGAGCAGTCAAGCTTGAATTTGGACCAAAAGCACATTGTATTGAGTTCTGAGTTTTATCCATCTGTAAAAAGTAGCAGAAATGACAGCAGGAGCCCTCACTTCCCACTGGGTCATCAGGGACCTCTCACAAAAGAATGGTCTTTTATTTACTGCCTTTCTCTTACACAGGCTGAAGCCTTCACCTGAGTGTGGACAGTATCAAAGACAGGAAACTTCTCATGGAAAAAAGGCAGTACTGAAATTAATGTTGTCAGCAGGATAAGCAGCAAATTCTGTCTTCCCCAGATGGCTCAGATTTTAACGGGGTCACCTTGCAAGACTTGCCTGTAGGATATTAAAGGTCGCAATGAAACTGTTGGGGCATAAAAAAAATATTATATCCAAGAGAGATGCATCACAGACAGATGTTCCTTTTGACAGGTCATCCTTTGCTTAACTATTCTTCCATGTATATTTCCTGACATTCAATGCATCAGTGGCAGCTCCTGGGAATAGGAGGCTGTGTGGATGTTTGAAACAGATTGAAGTGAAGAGTGAGGGATCTACTTTTTATTTAGCAATAGCAGTGTGAAGCGCTGGAGTATTAGATATGTGAGGGCAGTTTCTTGCCTTGCACTCTCCTCGTCTGACACCTTATTTCTCTTTCTCTCCTCTTCCTGTCCTACCTTCCATCACTCTTTAACAAGTCACTTCATTTTTTAATGTGTGCATTGACTAATCCAACCCTGCAAAGAGGGTGAAGTTCACCCTGATGCAAGACTCTGTGGGCATCAAACTCGATGTTTGCAGTTGACATTTTGTAGTGGTTTGTCCTCCCCTTTTTACAGAGATGTGGGTTGTGAAAGGGAGAGCAAGTGTGCATGTGCTCACAGCTGAACAGTATTTTGTAAATATTTCCTGAGAGCTTGTGAAATTTCTCACATGTTCTTGATTTCCCTTCAAGTCTGCAGTGTACACATGAAAAATATCCCTTGGTCTAGCCCTGGGATCAGAAGTGAGTAAATAGCCATCAGTTTTACAAGCTTTGAGGAGATGCCAAGCCCTGATGGCCAAGGGTGATACGCTGAGACTTTGGAAGCCAGGCCAGCGCACAAGCTGCAATTTCAGCCATATGCTTTCTTACAGTTTTTAAGTTTTAAGCTTTTTCCTTGAAAATTACTTCCCCTGAGATAAGATTTCCCATGAAATGGCTCTGGCATATTTATACACGCTCTGAAGTTTCTGGTTAGCCAGATTCATTAGTGCTCTGGAGAATTTGAGGATATAAATCTTATCAGTCTGGGTGTGTTTGGGTTCACAGATGTGCCAATGACTTGGAAATGGGATTAATTGTAAATGTGACTTATTTGGGAAATGGCTGAGGACTTGGGTACTTCTGCATTTTAGCTTTGCTTGGGCACACTGAAGAGCTCTTTGGCCCTGCCAGAGATTACTTTTTTAGTACCAGTTATGAGATAAGCTTAACTCGTCCTTAAAAACAGGTATGTTAAAGCTCCCTGCCAGAGGTTTGTTGTGGGGAAGGAATACTGCACTCATAATACATAATTTTTAATGTTTATCTTGCTGTTACTAAATTAATTGCAGGGATGGAGCTGTAAGCAGTGATGGAATTCAGACTTTTTTCTTTCTGTTCTTTCAACTTTTGGAAAACTCAAAGATTCTTTAGTCTTTGAAGTTTAAGTGTGCTTATTTTTAACCATTAAAAAATCAGTATACTGGTCAGATTCATACAGACTCAATACACAGTGGTGTGAGAAGGAACTATAACCCTGGATCACACGTCCTTGGAAATAGCACCATAATTTTGCATTTCCAATGTAGCAACCGTTTCTTCTTTCTTTTTGGATCTTGCTCTTGGAGTCAAAGAGCAGTCAGCTGATTGCAGTAACATGCTCCATTCAGTAATTTATTTTTTGCAGAAGGCAATGACTCACCATTTATAACATGGTGAGTGCTGAGAAGACTTAGTTGAAGAGCAAAAAGCATAGATCAATTCATTCATAAAATGTCTTAGGTAACAGAGATGGAATTATATTCCTTCCAGTAACCTTAAAAGAAATAGAAAATAAGGTTGTGTACTCAGAAAAAAATATTGTGGTTAAGTCTGTTTAGCTGCAGGTTAGTGTTTGAAGGACAGTGGTGGGAGCCCCCTCTCATACTTGAGACTGATGTTTTTGTCTCACTAGAAAGAATTGTACTGGACAAAGCCCCATGATGGAAGTTAATGAACCTGGTGACTTTTCAAGTTATTTCTATTTCTGACCTCGCTGCTGGTGTAGAAATGCAGATAGGGTTGTCTGGTTATGTCTCATTCTAAGTCAGATCCATGCTCCATTATTTGAATGTTTGTGCCATGAATATTCAGAATTTTCTTTGTACAAGAAGCAGTGTTTAATTTTTACTGTGTTAAAAGGGAGTGGCAGGTGAAATGCTGCATATATGAGCTGCAAAATAAATTCATACTTGAAATTTCTCACTTTAAAAGTCTGTAGTAGGATGAATGCTTGTTTGAAATGCACTTGAGACACCAGCCTGCAACCAGCATTGCAAGTAATTACTAGGCTCAAAAAATACATACTACTGCATAGCAGATTTTGTCTCCAAACGTAAAACAAGAAGTAGAGAACACACGAGATATTCAGGAGGGTCTGTGGTTTTAGGATAAATTTATCATTCTATACATGTGTATAGCAAAAACAGGGAGACATTTGAAATGACATGATTCAGTAAAATTTCCAAGCATTCCATATGCTGGTCCTGTTAGGCTTAAGATCTATTTTTTTGTTTTAGCTTGTATTGCTTGTAAAGAATCTGTAACAGAGGATCAGCACTGGGACACAGGTCCCACTTGATACTCCCCATGTAACAGAAAATCATTGCTTGTATTAAATGAAACAAAACAACAGCCCTGGCAGTGAAAACACATCAAAGATTTCCATCAAACTGTTGAAGTCAGAAGCATGTTTTAATTATTTTAGATACGAAACAGAAGCAGTTCAACTCTTAACAAAAGTTTCTCACTGCAGATCATCCTGTGGGGTCGGACTGAGAAATGCCTGAAGGAGACCACGGAGGAGATCAGAATGATGGGGACAGAGTGCCACTATTTCATCTGTGATGTAGGAAATCGGGAGGAAGTCTATCGGCAAGCCAAGGCTGTGCGGGAAAAGGTCTGGGAGAACTCTGGTTGTGAAGGGGTTGAGGGAGCTGGAGAAAAGGAGGCTCACGGGGAGCCTTCTGGGTCTCCACAGCTCCCTGACAGGAGGGTCCAGCCGGGGGATATCAGGATCTGCTCCCAGGGAACAGGGACAGGATGAGAGGAAATGGCCTCAAGTTGCACCAGGGGAGGTTTAGATTGGATTTTAGTGAAAACATTTTCATGGAAGGGGTTGTAAAGCATCAGAACAGGCTGTCCAGGGCAGTAGTGGAAGCACCATCCCTGGAAGCGTTCAAAAACCATGTGGATTGTGGCACCTGAGGACATGGGTTAGTGATGAACACAGTGGTGGAGCCAGGTTCATGGTTGGACTTGATGATCTCAAAGGTCTTTTCCAGCCTTGACAATTCTGTGATTCTGTGATTCAGTATTTGACGAGAAAGAAAATATATTGGGAAAAAAGAAGGGTGACCATGCCAGTAACGTTGTACAAAGTCTAGCTACCTGTGTGAGGTGATCCAAAGGATTGCAAGGCCCATAGGCAAGAATGTTAAAAGCTGTGAAAATAATGATGTGTTTGGGCAGTAGTGGCTATTCAGCTCTAAGGTAACTGCCAATTTGTATGGGGAGATACAGTTTGTCACAAGTAATTTGCCTTTTTTTTTGCAGGTGGGTGACATCACCATCCTTGTGAACAATGCTGCTGTGGTCCATGGGAAGAGCCTGATGGACAGCGATGATGATGCACTGCTCAAATCTCAGCACATAAACACCCTGGGACAGTTCTGGGTGAGACAATCTCTTGTGTCCCACATAGTCAAAGCTGGGAAAGAGAGTGACGGATTACAGCCAATAGGTCTTTCTAAGGGATGCTTGATAAAACCAGTCTGTCTTAAAAACAAGAGAAAAAACGATGCGAGGGGCAATGGCCAGAGGGAGGAGATCAAAAATAAATACAATCTTTTCAGTATTACTCAGTATTTGATGCTCTTTATTCCCATTCTGTGATTTCCAGAAAAACATTTGATGACTTTGTCAAAGCCTGAGCTCACAGAGGAGTTTTCTGTATGGTGATGTGAAGGGAACATGAGAGGAGTGTGGGACTACATTGCTTAGGGAAGGGAGCTGTGAAACTCAGTCCATTTTGAATCAGACAATAGAAATAAAAAAGGGCTTCTTGTGATTTCATCTCTTTGTTGAAGACTTTATCCCGTACAAGTTCTTAAGCATAGAATGTACTCTGTTCATGGCCTTCATCTGGAGGTACTGCTTATATACGTGCTAGGAAAGACTTCTGTTGTGTTTCTACACAAACTTTGCCTGCTTAGAGTCTCAGAAAATGGCAAAGCAACAAGGTCCTCTGCCACTCCTTTCCTGACATAATGAACAGGACACTGGGGTTTGTCATGTCCGTGTCACCTTATTTTTTTCAGTCAGTGTTGTTTTTGATGTATCACTGCTGAGCAAATCTTTTTTATTTCTTTTCTTCTTTTAACTCTGTTATTCTTCAGACCACCAAAGCATTCCTGCCAAGGATGCTGGAGCTGCAGAATGGGCACATTGTTTGCCTGAACTCTGTCCTGGCCTTGTCAGCCATCCCTGGTGCCATTGACTATTGCACCTCCAAAGCCTCATCGTTTGCTTTCATGGAGAGCCTGACCCTGGGGCTGCTGGACTGTCCCGGAGTGAATGCCACCACAGTCCTGCCCTTCCACACCAGCACAGAGATGTTCCAGGGCATGAGAATCAGGTCAGTTCAGGGGAACTAGAATAAAGTATCTCATTTTAAATGAATCATCAAAATACACTCCTAATTAATGCTTCATTTAGTTAAGAGAATTTGATGTCTCATTTGGCTGCCTGGGAACAGAGGGTCAGTCTAGGCCACCTGGGACTCATCAGACTGGTTCCCTCAGTGTGCTAGGATATTCCTGCAGCCTGTTCTGGGGGAGACATTGGCTGCTACAGGGAGAACTGGAAGCTGTTTTTCCCTGCGTGTATTCAAGCCATACCAGAGAGGGAGGGGAGGCAATCTGCAACTGTGGTCATGCAAAAGGACCAGTCTACAAATTACTTCAGAATTAACAGTACAAGTTCCTTCTTTATTCACTGGAATACTTAATCCTTTCCCACTGAAAGGAATGACAGTCATTTACTGAAGTGAGACTATCAGTACCTCCTTTTTGCCCCTGTCCAAGAGAACAAGTAATGGCTATCAAAATTAATCTTTTACAATGGGTAAAATAACCTGTTAATACAGATTGTGCTCTCATAGTCAAGAAAATCTGCAGTGTCAAGCTATTGCAGGAGCTGGGAAAAGCCCTATGTTTGGTATTAAAAGCAATGGAGGAAAATATTTGTCTTTCACCTGTCAAGGATTTGAATCAAGCAAAGAGGAACAGAGAACAAATGGAAAAACACCAGCTCTGAAAAGACAGCATTTGGTATTGGTTTGCATTCAAATTAAGAAAAGCCTTGAATCAGGGCTCTGATTACACTGTGCCACTGTGGATGCTAAAAAGCAGGAGCAGAGGAAAATGCTTCAGCAGCTGGAAAATTCCTCTGCTCCTGCTTTTTAGCATCCACATGCCACTTCCCACTGAAGGCACCAACATGCACATTCTTAACTGTTTAGCTCACCCAGTAGTACTGGTTGGAACTGGGCGTTCTGCTTTCGGGCTTTTTGGCTGGAACTAGAATTTTCTGCCTCTTAGAGGAATAGCTGGTCCTGGGCATGTTTGAAGGCCAGTAACCAGCGATAACTTAGAGAAACAGGACTTGGGCAGTGATAACCTTAAAGAAAAATCTTGGTTCACATGTAATTATTTTATTTCTTACATTTTTTATTCAGGTTCCCTAGTCTTTTTCCTCCTCTCAAGCCAGAGACAGTGGCGAGGAGGACAGTAGAAGCTGTTCAGTTGAATCAAGCCTTCCTGCTCCTTCCATGGACAATGCATGTTCTTGTCATCCTAAAGAGGTGAGTATTTCCTTTGCCCAGCAATAGTCTCGCTACGTAGGGAAGGTTGGCTCTGTGTCTGTTCCCCGAGGCAAAGTTCAAGCTGACAGGAACTGCTCTCTCATCTCTTCCCTTGAAAGACAGTCATGGAAGCAAAAGGGAGATTCCCTTTGGAGATTTTTTGTCTTTGTAAAACTCCTTTATGAAACCAGTTTCATCCCCAGAATTTGGATTCCTGAGGTGTAAAGTGGATTTTTGTCTAGGGAATTTCTTAATAATTAACTTACACAGGTAGTTGATTGGGATTTATTAAGTCACTTGTTGGACTCCAGGCTTTTTATTGTGTGGGATTTCTGAGCCATAAGGCCTGGATATCCCAGCTGCATTTAGAGAGCATTGCCTATGTTACAGCAGTGAAACTATTAAATCAATATTTTTGTGTATGATCAGGACAGAAGTTTTAAGGTCCCTAAGGAAAAAAAAAGTCATAACTTCATATCCTGAAACAACCAAAGAGAAAGGACATTCACTGTTGTATGTCCATGACAGTTTGCACTAAAGCCTTCGGAAAACCTGCTGCAGTCAGGAACTGAAACAAGGCAATGAGACTTCTGTGGAAAATAATTTCAGTATTGCATTTCAAACAAGAAAAATAATTCACAGTAAATGCTTTGCTCTGAATGTAAAATTTGGGGTAAAAGTTCCCGGAAATTCTATTGACAAGAGAAAGGGCTGTTCCATTTTATTGTAAGAATTAATAGGTTATTTTCCATTACTGTAGCTGTCAGAAAATCAGGTCTCTATCCATGCCTTAGGATAAGGAGGCCACATGCCTTGCTCAACCAGATGGCAAGGTAACCAGAGAATTTAGGTTAAATTTGTGTACATCAAAATATAGTATTTGGAAGGAAGAAAACATAATGGTATCTTCCAAGTTACATCTTTTACAGACATTTTTTGGATAAACATTTCTGTAGAGAAAGGGTGACTGGATGGAACTTTCTCCCTGTAGGGCCTCCTCACAACAGGAAACTGATGCCAGTTTTGTCTGCGTCTCTCACTAGCTGATTTTTGAGCACGTGTATATTTATGTACATAAATGCATATTTACACATCTCTCATTAGAACAGATTAAGGGATTTGTCTCATCTGATCATTTTCTTTCTCCTTCTACCCCAGCATTCTCCCCCAGGCAGCACTTGAAGAAATCCACAAGTTTTCTGGGAGCTACACCTGCATGAACACTTTTAAAGGACGAACATAGACCTGATGGCTCAAGGACTGTTCCGCAGTGAACCCAACACAAGCATGAAAATCCTACAGGACTGTGAATCAGCAAGTCTTGGCTTTCAGCCTGCTCATGTGATTTGTGCTGCTCTGAGGCAACACATTTCTTGCAGGTCATATCCATAGTAACATGACCTTTGCACAGGATTGAGTGAGTGGACTATGGACCCTTGGAAAGAAAAACAGAAAGTGTGAAATGTTTCTATGGTGTTTAATTCTTTAGAGTTCAATTGTTAAATCTACTCATAGTTTTAAGATGTGATTTTTGTTTCTGAAGTGTCTGTGGGCTGTCTCAGTGGAGAGGCATCACATCCCATCCCAAACACACTTTGTCCCCTCTCTCCAGAGGAACTGCCACTGGTTTCATTTCAGCTTTTTGAATGGGGAGCTTCAAAATTACTTTGAAGAACTAAAAGTTATGAACATTTAATAGAAGTTTCCTTCCCTTTCTTCAGTTTCCATCCCATGGTGAAGTTGTTCCCAGCACACACTGGGGAAAGAGCAAACCATGAAGCAATGTTTTCTTTGCTGCAGGCTGCCTAGGACTTCTCTTTCTGCGCCCAAAATAGCTGTTGTACTTCCTCTGTGGTGGCTGGACAGGAAGGCTCAGGCAGCAGAGCTGAGAGTTTGAATAGTGGGAGATTCTTTCTGTCACTGAACTCATATGTGAAATTGTCATTCTGATTTTTTTTGTTGTTCATTTATGATAAAATATAAACATATTTTTAGCGTTAATCCCAGTTGCCACACATGTAGGCAGCAGCACATTTGGGATGAACTAAATCTAGAACTAAAATTAGAGTCTGCTTGTACAAACATACATTCACTGACATAATCCATGCAGACGAAAATCCATTGTATCAATCTGCACAGTGAAGTGGAATAATGCTCTAAAAATAGAAGAGACAGTACTGTCGTGCTTATGAGATGTGAAGTTTGGGAGCACATTTAGCAAAGACCTGATTAAATGCACGTTGAATTCATCTGGGAATGAACCCATTGTGCTTTAGGGACATTGAATCAGGTACTGATCAGCCAAAAGTGACAAATATACTTGGACTGAGGTGCCAGAAGCAGCTAGACATTATTTATTTTTGTAATTAAATATCCTTTTTGACAGCCTAGGAAGGGCAACATGGCATTCCTGTGCAAAATGCAGTGAGCAGCACATTGGAGCACTACTAACAGAGGAATTAATATAATTGCAATACAGGAAGTAGCAAGTCTAACTGGAGACACCTGAATGAAGTGCCTCAAGGATGGTTGTGTGATTAAAAGAGTGAATTTAGGGCTCTTGACTCAAATTTTGAGCTTTTCCATAAATGTCCTGTGTAGCCTGGGGCAAAATGCATCATCTGAAGGCGTACCCTGACCTGCAAAGCAGATATTTCTAGTGTTTCCCTACCTCAAAAGTTGCAAGTCTGACTACCTAAATGTCTGTTGAAAGCTCAGAAAATTCAAATGCAACGTGTTATAGAAAGGAAAAGCAGTATTTTTTCATAGACCAAGAGGTTCTATACAAAAATTTAGATGAGGAAAAGACCCATATGCCAAAATATATCATCTCCTAAAAGACATCTGAGGAACAGCAGAAAAGCTGCATTTGGAACACTCCTTTGGTTCTGCTGTGTAGAATGGAGACTTGCTACTGAGGGGCAAAGGTGTGAGTGTTAAAATCAGGTCTGACCTTACTGCAGACCACTGGATTTCTCTCTTCTGGAGCTCTCCAAGAGGAAGATGCTGCCAGAAGTGCCACTGGTGAAGTCCCTCTGCTTGGGTGAGTGTTTGGAGGGGCTCTCCTGCCAGGGTCAGTGCAGAACTATAACCTGGAGCACTGTGACACCTCTGAACATGTTTCTTAAAATGCAGTTTTTGTTGGAATTCCTGGATGTCTGAGGCTCTCTGGAGAGGATGCAAAGAAACGTCAGTCTCTCTGTGATTTTGAGGCCCACCCTAATAGATGCTTCCAGCTTTATTTTTTGTCAACTTTTTTGAGAAGCCCAGCTCACTGAAAGGTCAAGTGCCATGAAGGGAGAACCCTTCCAGGATCTGCCTGGAATACTGAAGGTACCAGGTTTATCAGGAGAGGTTTGGGAGAGGAAGGTATGATGATACCAACTTCCCCTTGTGCTCTCTGATCCATTCCAGTTCCTCATTAATCCCAGCTGGGTGTGCCAGGCTCGTAGCTGCAAGAGCAAACAGCTGTGGTGGAAGAGCAGTGTCCCCCTGAAATTAAACCTTTGTGCTGAGATTCTATTTATTGGTAGCTTCCTGATGCAAAAGTGAGGTAAAAACACACACTGGAATCTTCATTAATCCCCAAATCCTGTCCCTTAGATAGATCTGCTCTTTCCCTGCACCACACAAAAAGATGTTCCCTATCTCTAGAGTTGTCTTACACACTTAAGTGCTGTTGATTTCTTTCTGATGAATAGAAACAAGACAGAACATAGCTGAGACTTGTCATCTCTTCTCATACACACAGAATTCCCCCTCTCTTCCCCCAGGGTCCTGGAGTGGACAGCGGGTCAAATAGCAGTCACAGTGGGGGAGAGGGTTGCAGCAAACAGAAAATAATGAGGAAAACATTGACTTTGCTTTTCAGATAGCCAGGAAGAGTTGGGTAAGAGAGTTCCTTCCCTTGTGAGTGTTGCGAGGCAGGACAGTTTCCATCCAGCAAGCAACTGCAAATGTGAATGGAGACACTGAAGACTTTTTTTTAATAGAAAGACTCCTCTGGAATGGCTGCTGAGGTCTGCTGGGACCTTCCCACATAAGGGTAGTATTGGGTAATCTTGAAGTGCTGCAAATATGGACAAGCTTTGTTGAAGCCTAAGGCCTTCTACGAGGAATTTCCGCCCTTTGACCTTTTTAAATTTTGATTTTTTCCCGCTCTCTTTGCTGCCTCCTGCTCTCCACTGCGTAATTATTTTTTCCCTTCTGTTTTCCTATGTCATCACTGCACTTTTCTGTGCCACCATCTTGAAGCCAGATGTCATATGAGAGTCTGGAGTAAATCAAAATCGGGGTGTCCATTTATTATCCTGCTGGAGGAACCCAGGTGAAGCTGCAGGAGCAGGTCACAGGAGTTTCATAGGGAATTAGTTTTACTTGCTCCAAACTCTGAAGAAGTAAAAGAGTCCTTGCTATCGCTCTTATACAGGAGATTGCTTCTGGTTAAAAATTTGAATGGTAGAGTAACATGAGCTGATTTGAGACATGTTCCCCTGACAAAAAAAGGCCCAATTTAAATGGGAGGATTTTTCAGTTCCAGTTGGTTTCAGGGGCTGGTGTTTATACAAAGTGATTGTCAGAATTAGCAAGGCAGGGCAGGGAGAGGAGGAGTCCTTTGCAAAGGAATCTGATCCCTCATGTTCGATATTTCATTTTGTGGTTTTTGATGAGAAAAAAATGCACCCTCATGTACCCTTGGTGACCTTTAAAAAGGTCATTCCAGCCATGTCCCTGCCAATGGCATGTTTTTAGCAGAATGACAAAAAGGAGTGAGCCCTCAAAGTGGGAACTGTACCCTCCCCACTCACCCATTGTTCTGTTGAGGTTAAAAAGCAATAGAGTCCATCCCTCTAGTTCTTCTAGAACTGCGTAGAAAGTGCCTGGGCAAGCGATTCTGATGTTTGCAAAGAGAAACTTGTTGTACTTTTATGTAATGTGTTAATTAGTGTGGGTGGGTATCATCAGATCTAGTCTTGCAATCCTTTCCGACAACTCCCTGAACACTCCCACCTTCAGATATTAACAGATAGCACTTGCCAAAGCTCCTAAAAACCCAGTAACAGACTTAATGCAGGCAGAGCATAAGTGGGTGCATGTATTTCAAAGAGAACACATCTGCTTGTAGCAGACATTAATGTGGCCTAGTGCCTTCCTTGAGCTGAAATGCAACTGTTGAGAGAAGAATACAGGGTGACCCTTGGATCATCTCTCTTGTTTTTATTTCTTCATGTGGCTTCAATAAACTTAATCTGGGTGGCAGCCACTTTTTTGACAGCACTGGTTCCTAAATTTGGGGTAAAGCAAGATTATGTCAAATGCAGTATTTAACATTTTTACCAACCGCCAGCCCTGAGAATGAGAATATTCTGCACTGTTTGCAGCTCTCACCTCCCCGGCACTAAGATCCTGGTATGTTTGGAGTCTGAGCAAACCTGTCAGTCACCAGCAGCAGTTGCATTCTCTAGGGAATAGAATCCTCTTTGTCCTAATGCTTTTCTGAAGGAGATGTTGACCTGTGAGCAGTGGCAGCCACAGATTCAGGAATGTAGAGAAAGACGAGTCAAAACAGAACTTCACCTGCTCCCTGCAGCTCATTGTCTTCTATCCAGTTTCCTGTGGGAAGATGGCAATTCAGATACTTCTTGCCCCCTTTCCCACCTCTGTTCTACTGAGGTCACCTCAGCACCTTCCTTCAGTACCTTCAGGGAGCCGAAGTTTCAGCACAAACACCCCTGTCTGTCTTCGAGGAGTTGGATCAGCTGGTAAGTAGTGGAAGAGCAGACAGAGGCTGTTCTCAGGGGCTGAGCTGCCCCAGCCTGCAGAGCACAGGTGGAAGACACAGGACACACCTTGATTGTCCCCTGGACCACTGAAGGCAGTGAGTCCCCCCCATCTTTGCTTTCAACATCACACCCTCTTTTGTTCCTGTAACAGATCCTGTGAGCAGAAGCACACACTGTCCCAGCCTGCCTGGACTGGACTAGAGGCACAAACCTCTGAGACAATTTATATCTTCACACCTTCTCAAAGAGTCCAAACTTATAGTTCCTTATGCTCACCTTTGCTATGGGCATTGTGATGTATTAGCACAGAAAAAAAAATCAAGGCAAATGTGTGATGGTTTTTTATGCACTGTATAATTTTTTCTGCATAAAACTAGAACAATTCCTCCTTAAGTGAGGGAATAAAGCACTGTAATTGCAGCTGGAGAGTGACTGAAAAGTATATGAGAATACAAAATAGAAGATGCAATCTTAGGGGGAGTGTGATGGCCCTAAAGAGACAGAAGCAAGATACCACCTTACATCCCTGAAGTTATATAATAACAGAGGCGTGTGATTTCCATCTAAATACGAAGTCTGTAAAAGAAGCCTGTTGTTGCCCCTCCTCATTCCAGTGGGTCACCATGCCCTAAAAATTAAGTCAATTAATTTTGTAGTTTGCTGGCTCAGAAACTCCAGTATGCTGGTAACTGATGGCTGATTCTTGTGGTTTTTGAGGGAGGGAAAGGAGCCCAAACATGTAAAAACAAGGAAGGGTCAATTTGACTCCCTACTTACTTTTACCAGCTGCAAGGGCCATCTATCATGCCTAGGTATTACAAGGACATGTGCTCCTCTGGCTTGTGTCAGTAATCATCCTGACATGGTGCTACTAGGTAGATGTGGTTCCATTTCCTGTTTTTTTCTTAAGCAAAAGCATTTTTTAAATACGATTTTTCTTTATCTGAGTTAGCTGCCTCTGTATTGTACAGGCTTTTCACAGATAGGCATCCTAGACATGAAGTTTCCCTATCTATGTTGTGAATGTTCCCTATCCATGTAATGAATACAGAAGTGAAGAGTTCCCGTTGGATATCTTCCTTCCCCAAGCAATGTGGAACTGATGGAGAGGAACACTATTGGAATATCAATGCCTTAAACTGAGCCATCTCAGAAGCCTGTTGGCTTCTGTCTGAAAATTACCCTGGCTTCCAAAATAGCCTTCCTGGAGATCCCTGGGGCATTTGGCACTGATCTTGGTTTCCTGAGCAGGTCACTATCACAGTGCACTCATACAGTAAAGGCTGCACATACAAACTCTGAACAGATGGATTTAAACTTCTGGTTCCACAGGACACTCTTGAAAAATCCAGATTAAAGAAGGAGGTGGCATCAGGTAACCAGTGCAAACCCAAGCACTGAAGGAAGGCTCTGTTTGTCCATAGGTGCCGGAAAGCTCAGAGCACAGCTCCCACCTCCTGTCTCAGTTCTGACCCCTGACTGGAGCCTTGGACCACTGTGTGCAAACCCTGGGCATTAGGAGTACATGAACTGAGACCTTCCTCAACTTTTTTAGTGTCATACACTTTGGGGTGGAGCTACCAGCTGCCCTTGGGCATCACTGTTAGTCTGATCAGTGTTCCCAGACACTGGGCTGGCACATGGCAGCATCAACTTCAGCTGTAAGATAAGGACGCAACTCCTTGCTGTTTTTTCCAGGAAAGTCAACTCTTCCTGCCTTTATGCAGAGAGGACTGAAGTAAGTGCAGGGTGATAGGGTTTCTGGAGTGTTTTGGCTGCATGAATACCGCTGTCATTTGGAATAAGAAAAAAAGGGCTCATGTCAGAAGAATGTTAACAGAAGATAGAAATGGCAGTAATGGAAAACAAGTGAAATCCAAACACATAATTCCTGTTCCCAGAACCTGCTGGGAACACTGATTCCCTGTGAACATTGCACAGGGAAGTCAATTCACTCCATAGTCTCACACGCCCTTCAACTCTGCCTACTTCAAGTAGCTGCAGAGGTGACAAGCTCATGATCTCTGTTCTCTCCACTCTTAAATGTAGCAACATAGGTGCTTTTAAAAAAAAAATAAAAATCTATCCATCAGAGACCAAAGCAATTCTTTGGGTCAGTATCAGCCTTAGAGAATGGATGAGTCTCTCAAGTACCAGAAACAGGAGCCACAGCAGCTCCTACTTGATTCCTTGAGGTCTCGGCACACATCTCCCCTTGGTAATAAATGTGGAGGAGTATGTTTGACTCAATTCCGCCGTAGGATTAAACAGAATCACAGATCAGTCTGTGAGCTTTTGCTTGGCTCTCTCCTTCCCAGCAATAAAATACCTTGTGTTCTTTTCTGAACTCCCATCAGAGCTGCAAATTCATGGAGAACACTTGTGGAGCCAGGCAATATTTTATTCCTGTTCTAAGGACTGTGCAAAAGACAGTCAGGAGAGACATGAGCAAGCACTATCACATGTGCTTTGGTGGCTGAATAGTCTGTAACTTTCAATATTCTGGTTTTTTTGACTGTTCAGTAGAAGCAATCTGACATGTTTCTCAACTGTCTGCTATAGCCAAAAAACCTTCTTCACCCACATCAACTATTATAATATTTTTGAACCGTAAACCGCATTTAGTTTCTCTGTTGTTTTAGCTGAGGTTTAACAAGCATGTTAATCATGTTAATCAAATTATCAAATGTAGCCTTGAATTTCTTTAGAAGTGGTCTGATGCTGAAAAATAATTTTTAAAAATTCCAGTGTTGATGTCCTGTAGCAAAAGTTTCTACATATGTTAAACAGTACATAAATAATTTACAAACAACTCAGTTTGATTGTGCAATACAATGCTCTGCTTCCATCATCCTGGGGATACATCTGAGCCTCCTGACCTCATTCTGTTTTACACATGCAGAGTCAAAGCATCTTCATTCCAGTTTTAAAAATAAATTACAGAATTGTAAGTTTTCTTTTGTAAAAACTATCACTTGGCTTTGAATCCAGGCAAGTACACACAGCTCTGACCCCACATCAATTATGAAAATAATGTTAATTCTTTCAAATTCTGAAGCCCAGGATTTAGGAGCAGTTACACTTTCTGGCTGGAGATGACACATTTCCTGTGATGCAACGTAGGAGGTAGAGTTGCAATCTTCAGTATTTCCCTTTAAAAACCTCTTCCCATTGCCAGTCAGAGTTGCCAGTGGCTCCTAAAGGCACAGAGCAGAGAAGTTCTATTCCGTCTTTCCCCTGACCTGAGTTCACTGGAGAAGAGCTGCTTTTCAATGAGCCACAGGAGCCATGCTGAGTTTATTTTAGTTGGGTTTATATTAGGTTTGATTTCTGCTGATCCCTTCATTTTTCATCATTTCATCTGTCTCTTCCAATTGTTCCCGTTGGAGAGGGCTGTGTTTGGAGAGTTCCTGAGCCAGAATGCTGTGCCTGCAGATTGTTCATCTCTGCGCCCTCCCCTCAGGCAGTCCCTCACCTGTGCCTTGTGCACACCTTAGACATTAATTCTACAAACTGCCCTAAATATCTTCAGATTTGTTCCTTTGAAGCATGAAGTGTAGCTAAACCCTAGAGAGCTGTTACTTCTGTTCATAACTGCACATTCTGTTTAACACCTACACAATCCGAATTTGAACTGGGAAGGACTGGGAGGGAGTGGGTGGCCATAACCTCACTTTATGGTTAGAGGGGGAATCATAAGGTAAAAGTCATTTGTTGAAAAATAAAAATATGGTGCAAGCCCCAATACCCAGCACTGCTGTTTGATTTCTTCTGATAATTTACCGTACACAAATAGTAAAATAGATTATTTTCACGATACTTCAGAGTGTCCTTTTGCAGTCTAAGGTACACAGCCTCTAAGGCTGGAGGAGCAACTTGTATTCCAGTGATCTTTATTACAGCCAGCAGCACTTCTTGACATGGGCAATTCCGCTGTAAAATCAGCCTGTTTTCTTTCAATGGATTATTTTTACATAGACTTCTTTCAGATTTTCATTTATCGAATACTTTATGCACATGATGGTTCTCAGCCAGTGATTTCCTTGCAAGCTCTTCACCGTAACTCCCCTTTTGAGTGCTTGCCATTCATTAATGTACAGTTTTCTTGTGGAACTGGCCATCCCAATCACATGGTGGCTTTGCTTTCTCCTGGCTGGATGCCTTCCAATCCCACAGAAAGCTTTCTAGGGGCTCCACTATGTCTGGTGATGACTGTGAGATGGCTTCTGGCAGCAGTGTTAATGCAAACACATATTTGAGTGTGTTCTCATGACATATTTCCAATCCTGTGATCAAAAACGTGCCTATAGACATTTTTAAGGGCAAAAACCCTAACTTGGGATACTGTCAAAAGTGCATTTGCCTTTACTTACAGCAAACATTTTTCACAGTTTGGTTTTGTTTCTTTCACTGGATCCGCTTCTCAGCCTCAGATCATCAGGGGAAAAATAATCACACTGGAAATCCTGGAAAGAGTTCATTAAAATAAGAGTGACTTCCCGACATCAGGGCATGGCATATTTCCACATGAGGGGAATGGCATGATGGTACTTTGGGATTTGTGTTGCTGCATACTCTGTCCTTGGTTCATTTAAGAAAATAAAGGGGACTAGAGTTGTGCTGCAACTGAAGTTTGGGAAGTAAGGAAATGCAGGAAAAGCACTGCCAGCACATTGTTTGACCTACTGAAGCACTTCAATTTGTTACAGACATAGGAAGGGTGGCACAGAAAATGGTACAGTCTCACCTGGTGTCACACAATGAAATAATTTATGATTGTACTGCTGGTACAACCTTTTGGGTCACCCAAAGACCTTTGGTGGCAGCCAACATCATGAGTTTCTGACCTGGCTGAGGCTGTCAAAATTGGGGTTAAAAATCCCAACAAAATATGGTATTTGTTCATGATCTGTTGCTTAATTATTTCACTCTGTATAGACAAACCCCAGTGGCAAATCTCTAATCAGATTTTCACACTTGCCCTTGACTTGTTGGATGAGATTGCTGCTTCTTCTTAATGCCATAATTACAATATTTCCATGCCTTAAACCAAAACAAGGCTTGGAAACCAAGCCCTGTGGCTGCTCCAGCCCAGGGATGTTCTGGGAGAAGGGGGAAGGTATCTGCTGTGCTGAGTTGGCCTAAAAATCACATAGAGGTTCTGAGGGTTTAATCACAGAAATGTTTGCTCAGGGGCATTTGCAATGGGCCCTTTTCTTGGAACTTTGAGCAAACGTAGCCTTTGTTTGCATTTTTCTGTGGGATTTGTTTACTGTTCATTTGTGCTGCACATGCTGTGAGAAATTAAGCCATTATGTCCGTATTTTTTTTCCTTTCTCCTGCTTTCATTCCTTCCACCCGCCCCCCTTCAAAACCCTTACAATTCCTTTCATTACTTAATGTTAACAGGACAAAAGAAATAAATACTTGAAAGAAGATACAAGCTGTGTTTCTGTTTGACTTTGGAGCTGCTGTGGTAACTGAATACCAGTCTGCAAGGTCAGGAAAAGAAAGGAAGGAATAAGAAAACTGCCCAAAAACTCAGACCACGGGGCTCGTTGGCTTTTGCCCAGCAATTTCCAGCCACATGCCCCGAGAGCTGAGCAGTTGCTCTGTAAATCTCTGAGTGTTTCATATAGTTTCCTTGTCATGTGGCCGTTAAGTTTTATAACCTTTATATTTCAAGGGAAACAATGAACGTGAATTCCTTCAAAATGCCCTAATAGATCCCACATGTGAGCAATCTTTCATATTTTGGTTGCTCTGTAGGTACTGAACCCGTGCGTGGATGGTTGTTGTTGGCTGTGGCCCTCAGATGTGCCTGGCCAAGGGACTGACTCCTGCTGTCTGGTGCTGTCCACCCACCTCCAGCCACACTGGGACCAGTGTCCAGCCGGCTGAGCCCCTGGGGCTGCACATGGCCTGTGTGACATCCCACCCTGAGGGCAAGGAAGCATGGGAGGGAAAGGAAGGAAGGAAGGAATTCGGAAGGAAGGAATTCAGAAGGAAGGAAGGAAGGAATTCAGAAGGAAGGAAGGAAGGAATTCGGAAGGAAGGAATTCAGAAGGAAGGAATTAGGAAGGAAGGAAGGAAGGAAGGAAGGAAGGAAGGAAGGAAGGAAAGGAATTAGGAATTCGGAAGGAAGGAAGGAAGGAAGGAATTCGGAAGGAAGGAAGGAATTCGGAAGGAATTCGGAAGGAATTCGGAAGGAAGGAAGGAAGGAATTCGGAAGGAAGGAATTCGGAAGGAAGGAAGGAAGGAAGGAAGGAAGGAAGGAAGGAAGGAAGGAAGGAAGGAAGGAAGGAAGGAAGGAAGGAAGGAAGGAAGGAAGGAAGGAACTGGGATGTCATTCCTGGTTTCAGCATGGATCCAGGTGCATCAGTCCAGCTGATGGGATGTCCAGGATCCTGGGGACACCACCCAGGCTTGAGGGGGTCCTTTTTATGGACAGGGTTTCCCATTGTCAGGATATTTTCTCAGTTTCTATGCAGATCAGCTGTCATGGATGTTCTTTCAGACCTTTCTGGAAATGGGTCAGAGGCTTTGTGGATCACTGGTGACCTTGATTCCTATAATCCCTGCCTAATTCCCAGCCTTATTCCTGCACTTGTGCTGTGCTTGTCTCCAGGAGCATGCACAAGGATGTTTGTCCCAGGATAGTGCTGCCCTACCTCCACATGGCCCCTTCTCCAGCCACATCTTTTTCTTTCTCACGGCGTGTTATCAACAATCCCTGTCTGTGATCAACAACAATCCCTGCCTGTTATTACCAACAGCCCTTGGCTGGCTCCACAGCCACCCTGCTCTCAGTGTTTGAGACATACACATTTATTTCCTGGAATTCTGCATCCCAGGGGCTCCAGTGGAACCTTCCAGAGCTGCGGGAAGGGGCAGGTTATGGAGCCCTCCAGGTGATCCCAGGGGAGTTGAGAAACCCCAGAACCGCAAGCACTCCTTACCAGCTCATCAAAGGCTGTCAGGGTCGTGGGTTTCCCTGTCCTTGGCTTTAATTTAGAATCACAGACAATTCTGGATTGGAAGGGACCTCCAAGGGGGTCCTCCATCGAGTCCAGTTCTTGAATGGCCTGTACAGGGATTGAAGCCACAACTTTGGCATTATCAGGACCATGCTCCAACCAACTGGGCTGATTTCACTTAATTCCTTTGTTTTAAGCATCATCCCTTGATCTTGGTGGTGAGTCTGACCCTGGAGTACAGGGGCTGTGTCTGAGCTGAGCCTATTCCAACAGCAGCAGCCGCTGGAATTGTGCCCCGAGTGCCAGGAGGTGGGGGCGATGTGTCTGTGAGGGTCTGTCTGCAGTCATGGGGGACAAAAATCTTCCTCAGGAGCCAGCAAGAGCTGAAAAATCTCCCTGAGAGGCTGAAACTGAATTTCCAGTTGCTGCCCTCTTACATTTTCATGATGTGGGATGGGTTTTGGGAGCAGGGGACAGAGGTGTTGGGGTTTGTTTGTTGTGGTGTTTTTCTTGGTTTTGTTTGGGTTTTTTTCCCCACAAACAAAAGCCTCTAAGTTGGATACATGGAGAAGAGGACATAGATTTCCTTTGAAGCTTGACCTGTTAATTGCCCTCCTGTATTTCTAAAGTGAAAGTTGTTTCTCTCAAGGTTTTCACAAGCTCTTTTCTGTTGTGAACAAACTCTGGGGTTTGGGGCTGAATTATTAAAATGGCTGCATCAAGTATGTGCGGCCTTTTTTTTAAGTTAGGTGATTCTTAAGCTGCACCTGTAAACTATTTGAGCTTCATTGCATTCAGCTTGCCTTTAATTATGCAGGTATGGCATCTTTTGAAGTATTTTTGCTTTTCTGTGTGGTGCCTGGAGGGAGCAAACTGGGATCTGTGGCACTGAGCTCTGTGATTGACTTTCTCTCTCACCTGTTGTAACAATCCTGTGCCTTTTTACCCACCCATGACTAATTTCAACAGTTTTGAAGAGGCATTAAAATCTATAACAAAGTTTGCACAAAGGGTTCCTTGTATGGCAATTATACATTGTTTGTTATCGAATAGATTAATTATGTTGAGGCAGCAGTGAGTTCCTGTACTGGCCCTACTGTTGAGGAATACAGGTACCAGGGGACTTACGCCATGTGGGTTGAGGAGTTTTTTGTGTATCGTCAGTTTACTTATGTAGCAGTTTGAAGTCCTGTCACCCTTACTTGGCTCTTCTCAACAACTTTCATGCCTTGAAAACATGGAGCATTAGATGGGGAGGGTGGTGCTGAATCATGTGCTTTGGTAAGGGCCCGGGGGTTTTCATTTCAAAGTACTCTTTGTAAACTCATATTTTGCTACTTTGGTGAGGGAGTGGTGAAGTTTGGAATGGATGGTGTCACTAAATTAGTGACCACATCAGAACTAGGCCAGTCTGCACTGCTTCCAGAGAAACGAAGCCATGTGTCAAGGCGAGGTCATCTGCTGACCCTGAGAAACGAGTTTAATATTGTTCTTAGACCACAAGGAATTTCCACTTATTGTAAGGCTGTCAGGCTGTTTCTGCCCTCCCTGTCAGAGGGACATGAACTTTGTGTGTGCAGACACACTGTAATGGAGTTTTGGGCACTCTGATGATACAGATTATAAAAATAATAAGTTGTGAGAATGACTCCTAGACCTGAGGCAGCTCAGGTGTATCAAAGCCATGGCACTGAGGTTCTTTGTCAGGTCAAAAATGATAAAGTTAAGGTTTACAGGAAACATTTGTTCTGCTCCATTAGCAGAGTCTTAGGCACATCCTAAGTCACTCTCACGGAGGCAGGGAGTGCCAGCAGGTGGGAATGGAAGTGTGGATTCTGGGGCGTCCAAGGTTAAACACCAAAGGGAGCAGCAGCTGCTCAATGGAGCAGGGACAGCTCGGCAAGTTTGGTTTGTGCCCGGTTCTGAAGTTGTGCCCAGTCATTGAGAAGCCCATCAAATACACTTTGTGTTGCCCTGGAGAGTGTTGGGAACAGTCCTGAGCACAGCAGGAAAACAAGGAGAGCCTGCCAGTAACGCGTGTTCCGGGCAGTTTTTCCAGCAGTTTGCATCACCAATGCCGAGCTCTGACGTGTGGAATCAAGAGGTGCTGTGAGGGTGTTCACAGAGCAGTGCACTGCACAGCAGGGGGAATGTCAGGAGTTCTTGTCACCCATTTTTTTGGGCACAGGGGCAGGAGGGGTTGGGAAGCTGTAGATTACCAGGGAAAGGGAATATACTCAGCAGCTTCTGAGCACAACCTTGGCTGTATTCTGCAGGATGAGTTGCTTATGGATGCACAAAGGTCTGTGGATCAGGGAATCCTGTTCTCTGAAGAGCAGCAGTAGCGCATCTTGATAACCCTCCAGCCTTTCCTCTACTGACTTTATGGGATTTGGGGTGAGAAAAGCCCTTTAGGATCGCCCTGCTCGTGTTCTGTGTCACTGCAGCTACTGCTCTGTGCCTTGCAAAATTTAAATTTATCTGTCAGGTTCCTTTTGAGGGTCTTGAGCTGCAGAAATGAGGTGATGGGCATACTGGGTTAAGTGGTATCTTGCAGGCTGTGGATGTGGGAACTTTGTGCCAGTCCCCTGGCCAGGGCTGCCAGGGGAATCAGGGATCCATTATAAGCCACTCTAGAAGTGTTGCATCCTTGTAAGAGTGAGAGGGTGCAAAGGAAGTGGGGGTGCAGGCGGGGTGCCATCCAGCCTTGGGAAGGCTGATAAGCTGGAACACCATGTCAGGCAACGTTGCTGACTGTAGGGCTTTTGTGTTTGCTCCTGTTGAAGTTTAGAGCATAAATAATGATTATCTGTGCAGTGCTCGGGCTCTGGTCTGTGCTTGGCCCTGTGTCCCAGCCCCCGCTCCCCTCGGCAGGGTCAGGGAGAAGGGAATTAGAGGCGGTGTCTTTGGCTGACACAAACCCGCTGGGGAGGGATGAGAGGAAGGGGGTCTTGGGGGCTGGGTTCAGAGCAAGGTTAGCCAAATATTGGATAAATTAAGCAAGAGAAACAGACAGCTCAGCTTGCAGTGAACTTTTCACCCAGCTAACCTGTTCCTCACCCTGCCTTGCACAGGTGGAGTGCGACTGGAGCACAACCCTTGCTCTCCCTGCCTCCCTTCTTGCTGTGGTAAGGCATGGCCAAGGGGAGAGCATGAACTGTTTTGAATCCAAGAAATATCATAGTTCTGATTTTCATCTTAAGAACCCTGAAGTTAACACCACTAATTGCAGAGGGGTTAGTCCATATTCGCTGCAGGGTAAAGGAGGACTGATAATTACTGGTCATAGAGGATTGGGAAGAAATTCCATGCTGGTCAGGGCAAGGAACAAATGTGAGTGTCTGAACCGGGATGATTAGAGATTCTTTGTGGGAAAACACAAGACTGGTGGGAATTCTGCTGTTTATTTCTCTGACTTTTCTTCTGCATTTGCAGTGCAAGTAAATACAAATAATTGCTGACAGATGTTGTAAAAACATAGCATTATGCTAACCATTAAGGTTAACTTTTTTTGGTTAATAATAGATGCTGATAATTCAACATGGTGTACTTGTCTCAAACTCACATCACCTTGTTGAAATGGGCTGTGCTCCAGAGGCACGTGTGGAACAAGTGCTGGACTTCTTCTCTTGACCCTTCCCTAAATCCCCATTGTCTCCACTCCCTTCTCTCCAGAAATCTCCAAGAAAATTAAAGTTCCTGGATTTTAAGTAGTTGTTCCATCACAATCAGTGCACAGTGGTGAGGCCTGAAGTTTTTGCTCTTCTTTCTTAGACCGTATCTCTGGTTTGTGGTGTGACAGATTTGTTGGAGAGCAATACCTTGTATTGCTTCAATCTTGGGCTGAAAACCACTGTGTTGAAATTGCAACTCTCAAGTTCTGTAATCTTCCTTTTCCCTTTTCTCTCATCATAGGTAAGGAAGGTCTGAAACCAACAGCAGCTCTCTAATGCACAGTATTTCCAGGAGTCCTATATTTTTCTCTGTGTGTGCCTAAATTCCATAAAACTCCAAAAAGTAAAAAAAATTTCTTGTAAAGCCCTCTTAAGAACTCTTAATGGCAATGCACTAGATGCTGGGAACTGTGCGTCTGAAAAGGGAAGAGCAATCTGGAGATAATCCCCGACTTTAGGAAGCAATGAGCCTTCCTGGAACACTGAATAATTTCAGCTTTGCCTCCTGCTCTGCTCCACACACAGGGATGGTTTCCACCCCCATTTTGGATCTGGGAAGTTCTTGGAACTACCTGTAAATGTCTGTTCACACCCAGCTCTTCAGCCACTGCCAGGTTTAGGTGACTGGCTGCAAAGCAGCACTGACAGCATCCAGTATTTTGCCCACAGGTGAGAAGCAAACATGGATTGGGTGCAGAAGGTGTTTTATGTTGGCAGAAAAGGGCCATGGTTCTGCAGTTTGGGAAAAGGGGGTGTGTTAAGTGGAAGGTGTGGAAAAAGGGACTGTGATGTGGTTACTGTTGAGTTCCTGAGCCTGCTGATGCTACTGGTTGTTGATCAGTTTTTCTTCCGAGTTTTTCTTCTCCTGCAGTTGTTTAAGAAGATAAAAGGAGTTCAGACGTGCACAAGGCAGCACCACCTCTGCTGCCCCTTCCCCTGCAAGGACAGGAGCTCTTGGGCAGGTTTGGTGAACCCAGAGAACAGATTCTGTTCAAACTCACTCTGTTGTTTGCGTGGTTTGGGCTGTTGTGTTGTTGCTCTGGTTTGGTTTTGTTTTCTCAGGACGGTTCTGGCCAGCTGATTTTACAACCTGTAGCTTCAAATGCAAATTCCACCCCCGGGGAGGGGACGGGGCAATGACAAGGTCAGTGGTCATCAGATAAGTGAGGCTACTCCTTCTCCAGCAGTTCAGGCAGATTCATCAGAGCTTCAAGTAACATCATAATCTTGCCAAAGACAAATTTGCCTGACCAATCTGTCAGAGTGTATATTCTCCACAAAACTTGCTCCCTTTTCAATGTGTTGGTGAAGCTTCCCAGACCTGTTTGGCCAGTCATGTTGTGGCTCCAAACCCTTGTCATGGCAGGCTGGCAGTTTCTACTGTATTTTTTATTGCCCCTTGAGTGACATCATTTAATGATGAGTCTCTGAGATGATTCATACCAAAAAAGATCTAATAATTGTTACCAGTTATTCAGATCAGTGTTACTGATTTCCCGCATCCTCCCACTGGTCCCTTGAGCTCCCCCACCCACTCGTTTTTCCTAATATTTCCCAGACTTTCTGGCTGTAGGCTCAGTATGCCCTCTTCTGTGTTAAGGTGTAAGTGTCTGGCTCTCCCCAGAGGAACATTTAGGGCTTGGCTGCAGCAGCTTGCATGGGCAGATGTGAGCTGGAATGGAACTGGGAGGTAAAGGGACCACTGGCAGCTCCAGGGAAGCGGCACACAGTGTTTGCAGCACATCCCTGCTCCCTGTGCTGTGCTGGCATTGCTGGCAGGCTCTGAGGTGGCCAGTTCAAAGCTGGCTGAGTGCTGTATCTGCAGGCTACAGGGCTGGGGTCACAGGACCGGGCTGGGATCTCTGGAGCAGTTTGCACAGGACCAGCTCCACACTCCACCAAGGCTCCCGCCAGGAGCAGCCTCATGTGCTGCCACTACGGTTCCTGTGGTTGTCTCTTATCTCACTAATAAAGTTCTTCAACTCATGAGGCTCATTTCTCCAGCACTGTGAGTTGGAATCTACATTGTGCAGTGATTTGTGTGGTCCATACAAACAGCTGCCATTGAGAGGAGTGGGTTTTTCAAGCAGCTCCTCAGTCTGGCCCCTTTTCCTCATCATGTTCTCTTTTCGCATCCTGGTCAAGCATTTTTGCTTGATCTTTGAGTCCCTTCAACATCTGTATTCTCATTTTATTAACTTATTTACTCAGTCTCTCTCTAGTGATTTCTTCTATTGGTAGAAATACACTTGGTTTTGCCCAGAGTGAGTTGGATCTAGAGCCCAGTGATGGAAAAGGGTTCTAGGTACCCACAATGAAATATTTGAGGATGCACTGACATTATGGCAGCTGAAGCTATAAAGTTGATTTTGGAGCTATTTTTTGGCTGTGTTACTGTCTTGTGCAAGGCCTTAAAGAAACTAGGTATACAGATCTACAGAGCTGTCTTAAGCAAGGGAAACAGCTTCACCTTTCCTATTTATTAGGTCCAGGGGTGGATTTTTGGTCCGACTGTTGGTTGTTGGGGGGTGGGAGAGTCAGTAGTTTGAAATTTGTGCTGTCAAAAATTCTTGTACAGGAAGTAAGGAACCCCTTCTGTTGTGGAGCTCATTTGTTCGCTCTTGCTGGTAGGGGCTGGAATGGCAAGAACCAAAAATTAGAGTGTTCTCCCCAGTATTTGCAGGAAGTTCTTTACTTTGCAGACAGTGGGAAGGGAGAATGAAGGGATATTGAGGAAACAGGACACAGAGACAAGGTCTCAGTTAGTAGAGGACCTCTTTGGATGACTAAAAAAACTTCGGTTCATTTCCTAGACTCCAGTTTTTTAAAGGAAAAACTCCTTTTGTTTGAGGTTTTCCAATAGAGGAGATACGAGCATATTGAATGTTTAGAATATTAAAGAAAGGTATCTAACATGAAATCCCAGCCTCACACAGGATTCCTGGATATTCTAGTGAACTTACGGGTTATTTTGGTGCAAATAAGTAAGATGATTTCAAGGCCTGTGCCTTGTTGGTCCTGATTCTGCAGCCTGTGAAGTTCAGCCCCCAGAGAGTTTTCTTCTGGAGAGGACTTGGTGTAGCCACCCCTGCGGCTGGGCTGTACCGCTGTTCCCTTCGGGGGGAGGAGCCCTGTGTTGGCCCAGCAGACTGAGCTCCCACAAAAGAGCAACAGAGCTGCCTCTTTCCTCCTTTCTGGAAGAGCGAGTGGATTTATGGCTGTTCTTGTGCGTGCAGTAAAGTTGGCACCGCAGCCCCTCCTGCGTCAGCAGTAGGGCAGTTGAGGGGAAGAAAAGCTTGGAGTAACTTTGCTGTGTTATTTATTATCACTTTGCAGCCCCCTGGAAAATGAACTTTAGAAACTCGTGGGCCGATGGTAACGGCGAACACTGGGAAAAGCCCAGGAATCAGCAAATCCATTGTGTTGCGCTGACAGAAAGATACTGTTACAACACACTTTAGCTGCCAACTTGCTGCAGTCACTCAATCCATCACGGTGGGCTGTGGGATCACAAGCCAGTGAAACTCAGCCTGGCGTGTTATTTTAGTCTTACATGGACTGTGAGATAAACGGGGCATGAACCGGCCCCCTGGCAGGGGGTCGACCCCCGGCGCCCTCATTAAAGTGCCAATCAAAAAGAGTAATGGAAGGGGGAATGGAAAACTGGCTCCTCCAGCCTCGCACTATGCTCAGTCCCAGCAACTTGCACAAGCCAAGGGAAACATTTCTGTTCTGAACAGAAGCCAGGCCTCCAGAAATGCTCCCTGCTCGTCTTGGAGTTCTGAGGCTCCTCCGGTGTCATGTGGTGGAAACCTGTCCCCCATGGCTGGCTGTAAGCACAGGGAAGGTACTCGCTGGGTGCACTCTGGAAAGGTGTGGATGTGCTTTTTGTGGGTGCACAGGCCCTGGGACTGTGTCCGTGGTCACTCAGTGATGGGTTTTCTGTCAGAAGTGGCGCCTAGTTCAGTATTTGTGTGTGCAAAGGTGCAGTGAAACCTCCTCTCTGCCGCAGCACTGCCACCCTCCTGGGAGCCTCAGCAGCTGGTTGGTCTGTCCGAAGTGTGGATTTGGATTCCTGTCCTTTGTGGGGAGATTATTTCCACTGGAACCCACAGCAAATTGACACTGGATAATCTTGGAGTGAATACAGACATAAGGCTGAGGCACACAAGCAGTGATGAACTGTCACTGTACCCCTGAGCTCTGCTTTGACAATGGGTGCTGGCCTTTGAGATTGAGACAGTTCCCAGCACTGCTGTGGGAATTCCTGGATGGCCTGAGATGTGTTCTGGATGAGGTATAAATACATATTCTTCTGCATGTTGATTTCCCTCTGGTGTGTGCTCAAAGGAGAGGCAAAAAGGTGTCTGTGGGAAGAAAGGTGAGTGAAGTTGTACGTGTAATGTGGATTTTTAGTGTTTGAAATCAGGAAGCTGA
This sequence comes from Corvus moneduloides, assembly GCF_009650955.1. Classification (NCBI taxonomy): domain Eukaryota; kingdom Metazoa; phylum Chordata; class Aves; order Passeriformes; family Corvidae; genus Corvus; species Corvus moneduloides. Next base: position 4,830,813 of record NC_045497.1, read on the forward strand.
AAGTGGGCGAGTTGGCTCTTAAACTTGCTTATAAATGAGATAAATGCTTATAAACCTCTTATAAATGAGAGCTCTGGTGTGCTCTCAGTGTGATTATGACCTTGGCTGCTGTTTATTTTTGCTCACAAGGTTTTGTCAACAGCACAGAATTTCTCCAGGTAGATTGGTCTGGTTTAAAATAAATTTTTAATGGAGAGGGTCAGCAGGATCAGTTGGGATTAGAGTTAGTGAAGCAAAATGTATGAACAGTAACACCAAAGAATGACGACTGTGAGAATGGAACCTCCTGCCACAAAACAAGGTGGTCTCATGTGAAGGTGACATCTTATTGTCTACTGAGGCTGGTACAGATTAGAGGCACCCAATACAGGGAGGAAGGAAATGTATCCAGGTCTGGAGCCCTCAGCACAGGAAAGACATGGAGCAGGTCCAGAGGAGGCCACAGAGATGCTCCAAAGGCTGGAACCCCTCTGGAGCCAGGCTGGGAGAGCTGGGGGTTACCCGCCTGGAGTAGAGAAGGCTCCAGGGAAACCTTAGAGCCCTTCCAGTATTTCAAAAGGCCTTACTAGAAAGATGAGGACATACTTTTTAACAGGGTCTGCAGCCATAGGAGAAGGGGAAATGGTTTTAACGTAAAGGAGAGTAAACTCAGACCATATAAAGAAGAAAATTTTACAGCGAAGGTGAGGGACAGTCACAGGTTGCCCAGAGCAGTGGTAGATGCCCCATCCATGAAACATCCAAGCCAAACAATTTTATGACTATAAGTAGCATGATTGGAGTCAGCTTTGTACTGAGCCAGGTCAGAAATAATGATTGTACCCATTTATACACAAAATTCTAGAACATTTGCATGTCTGAACTGGGGGTCTAAGGATGCTGTCTCTGGATAATCCTTTGAATGATCATGTAACTGCTACTACACCAGAAATTAAGATATTACACCAGAAATTAAGATGTGTTCTGGCATAGAAGGTAGCGCTGAATAGAATCTTCACATTTCTGGGATGTTTACCTCAAATACTTTTTCCTCCATGCTTTGAGATTCAAAGAAATCCTGAAAAAGGATTAATGGAAGGGCCTAGAATTGCCCATTGGCAGAGGGAAGACAGAGGTGATGCTCCTGCTGCTGGAGCTGCTGAAAGGGCCTGGCCTTGCCAAAAGAAGGCTGGGGGAGAGTCTTGTCATGCAAATGGTGGGTTACTTGTAAAAATTATTTTATTTTTTTCCTCCCATTAAACCTGCATGCAGGCACAGGTTTTTGCTACATCATTACTTTGATACCCAGTGGTTTGTACGGCTGGATGTCGATTGTTTGCCAAAGGCCTTGGAGCAACAGTCCTTAGGAATGGTGAGTCACCCTCCCAGAGCAGAGCAAATGTTTGCTTTTGCAGTGTCTGGAGGGCTGAGGGATAGATGGTATGATGGATTTCTCCTTTATTTGTTAGAATTCCTCTACAGCTGCAGCATGCAGGGGACTTTTTTTGCTGGCATTTTCAGAACCCATTGTTCTGCAGCTCCCGTCCACAGCCCTTGTCCTTTGGGTGACCCAGCCATTTATCCAAAATGGAAATGCACATGGAAGCTGTTTACTTGGCCCGTGGCCTTTCAAAGCTTTTGAGTCAGCCCAGAGCAGGCCTGAGATACAGGGTTGCTCTTACCCACACTTTGTGGAGGGCACAGTGTCGGGCAGTGGAGTGTCAGCTAAAGGGAAGAAAACCCGAAAACCCACACACACACCAACACTGTGTAACACTGTGTTATGTATAAATTATGTATTACTGGCACAGGGTGGGGAGGCCCTGGCACACATTCCCAGAGAAGCTGTGGCTGCCCCATCCCACGCAGTGTCTAAGGCCAGGCTGAACGGGGCTTGGAGCAACCTGGGATAGTGGAAGGTGGCCCTGCCCATGGCAGGGGAGGATGGGATGGTCTTTTAAGGTCCTTTCCAGCTCAAACCAATCTGGGATTCTGGGATTCTGATGCTCTGCTCATCATGAGTGTCCCCAGGCCCTGAGCAGAGCTGACCTCTCTAATGGAACTGCAGTTTGTACCCACAGCATTTGTATTTCTGGCCAAAATGTGCAGTAGTTCTACTGAGCAAAACAATATGACTGTTTTTCCCCCCAGTGTTTGTCAGTGGTTAATGAGTAACCTTTTCTTTCTGGCAGGAATCCTTGTCAGATTCTGCCCTCTCCTGCACCGAGGCACAAGCAGGGCTGGTCAAAGACCCAGCTGGGGCTGGGTTTGCCTCACATTCTCCCACTCCAGAAAATCTGCTGCTGGAGAACCATGGAAACTCCATGGTTAGGTCAAACTGCTCCCAGTCCTGTTAACAAAACATTTTCTCGGCCAGGGATTGTTCTGGCAGGGGAAGGCAGGTGCGTTTGTGCTGCCCGGAGCCCTCTGTCAAAGCTGTCAGACCATTTGGGAGGCCACCAGCAGCTGTTAGAAATGGGCTGCAAGAAAGTCAAACCTGTAACATAGGGGGAGTTAGAAGTGCTTTGTCCCAGCGCTGCATTTGATAAAATTAAGCATCATAACATGGAGTAAGAGTGAGCTGTCAAGCTGGAATGCTGCAGCAATCTGGACTGGAATCTGAAGCTCTGGGCACATTTTATTATTTTATTTTATTTTAACTATTGTTTGTTTTATATTTTCTATTTTATTTTATTTTATTGTATTTATTTTCTGAAAAATATGATTGTTCTTTCTTTGCAACAACCCTGCCTTTAGGAAGGTGGAATAGAGGAGTTTGGAACAGAGCCTTTGCTTTTCAAGAGAATTTTGAAGTGTATCTACATTTGGGGGTGGGTGTATATATTAGAAGGAGTACAGAAGCATACACATGCACAGTGTTACTGTCAGAAGAAAACTTGTATAAGTGGAGTTTGAGCAGCTCTTAATTAAAATGTGCTTTAATTTTGCTTTGTTGGGATTTTTAAAAATATCTGTGCAGCAACCTGTAATCTAAAGAGAGTATATTCACTGAAACCTGCTTTTTCAGTGTGAGGTACCAGAGGTGAAGTCATTGTGAGAAGCAGGTTCCTCTGAGAAGAAAAACAGAGCAAGGGCTGAGAGGATTTGTCAGCCCAGTGGGTTGTGCCCTGGAGGAAGCAGGTTCGGACTAAACTCTGCTTTAGAGAGAAAAAGAAGTTAAAAAAAATACATAGTTGGGCTAAGATGTTATGAAGTATTTTATTGAAGAGAAAATAGATAAATGTTGAAAAGCATCACGCAGTCTAGGAAATGAGATAGTGAAGAGATCAAAGGTCCCTGTCACTGGGAAATGGCTGATTATTGCTCTGGTTTGAGATGGAGCCCATTTAGTCACTTAGCTTCTCCCCACAAAAATGTAAACACTGCACTGCTTTGGAAAACAGCCTTTGGGACTGGAGCTGCTCAGATGGCTCATCACACTGAGTTATTTCGACTGTGAAGAGCAGAGGGGAGGGAAGGGTGTTGTTCACATTTGCTCCGTGTTCCCATCACTGCAGGAACCCCTCAAGCTGTAGGAGCTGTTGGGAACAGGATCACTGATGATCCAGCAATGATAGCAAGGAAAAGGGGTTTTCCCTGTGAACATGCCACAGATGCAGAAGGACACCCAGAACTTCATCCCTGGTTTCAGAGCCTGAAAGTATCTTTTTTCCAGTTACTTTCATGTCTTGAGATAGTGAGGACAGTCCCTGTCTCAGGAGTGGGCAGACAAGTTATGCCTGTGTCCTGAGTCAGACTTGGTGACAGGGTCAGTTAGTGGGGTCGGGTGGGGGTGTTCCCAGCAGGGACAGTGTGGACACAGCCCCTGGATTTGTTCACCTTTGCAGGAGCACTGGAGTGAAACTATGGGCCAGGGAAAAGGGCAAGGGAGGAGAGGACAGGAGGAGAGGGCAGGGCATTAAAGGGGAGAAAAGGGGAGGGCAGGAAAAGGGGGAGAAGGACAGCAAAGAAGAGGAAAGGTGGAAAGGATGGAGAAAAGGGAGGACAGGACAGGATGTGACAGGTCAGTAAAGGGGACGAGAGGACTGGGAAAACAGGCAAGGAAAGGGAAGGAGAGTAGAGAAGGAAGATACAGACAGGTGTCATTTCCTCACGTGTCATTTCCATGCTGTGTTGAGTCTCTTTACCAGTTAGAGACAGTTCTTCCTTCCTGCCCCTGCTGAGGTGTTATTTCATCTACTCTTTATTGCACCTTGAAGCTGGACAGGTTTTTTCACACAAATAGCTCTCTGAGTTCACGGCCAAGAGTGCAACTGTTCAATGACTGCTCTGGTGTTTGTACATCATGTCCTTATGGATGGTTACAGACCCCAAGTACTCCATCCATCCCTGGAAATGCTCAACACAGCAGTGAACTACTCCTGTTTTCCCTCCCCACTTTCAGCAGCCAAGTATTTTACAAGAGCTCAGAACTGGTTTCATTCTAACCTTCAGCACCAAAATATCCCCATGTGTCTTCATGAAAGGACTTTACCTTCAAATTACTTTACCTTTTAAAGCTCTACTTACACTGAGTCAAAAGGTTTACAAAATAACACTTTAAAATTTAGGTTACTCGGCAGTTACAGGAGAGTTGTGTGTTCATACCCAAGCCTGGCACCTCCAGGAAGTAAATGTGACACTGAGGGTTCCAGTTCCTGTGGGTTAACATGCTGAAGAGCACTCATTCCTCCCTCTTCAGTGTGGTTACAGTTAATGAGACAAATACTGATGTGATGTACAACACCGGAAAAAAAAACCAACTTGTTATTTTTATTATTTAGAAGTTTACTTCTGAAGATGTTGATAAGCCCAACAAGCTGGTGATCTCCTCTACCCTCACCCTTCCTCCACCTGAGGGAAGGAAAAATCTGAAGTTAAAGATTCAATTTCCAAGGCTGCTCACTTCAACTACTTCAAAGCCAAGTCAGAAATAGGGGCCTTGAGATGCAGACTGTGAATGTAAAACTGAATCCTCCCTGTATTATTTACCAAAATGCAATTTTTTGTTAAAAAAGAGGCTGACATTTCAGTGCAAGGTCTCCTGTATTTATCTGTATTAGTGACTTAAGAGAAGAAACAACAAAAAGCCCACCAAACAACCCAACCAATGCCCCCTAATCACAGTGTTAATGCACCCTAACCATGGTGTTAAAGCTCCAAACCATGGGACACCTGTGCTTCAACAGCTGAAATTAATTCATCATTTTATTTTTTAAAGGTTTATCTACATTCCTGCACTGGGATAATCAGTTTTCTCAAGGAAAAGAAAAAGACAGAGAGAGAGAAGGGCTTGTGTCAGGTAGTGCAGTATGTATGACTCAGTAGAGCTCCTTTAATTTCTTTACACAGTAAACAGACTCATATTTATACCAACACCTGCTGCCGGTTGTATTTACATGGACACGTGTACATATATACATGTTAGCAAAATACAGGGCTTCTCCCAGACCCAAAGCTGTGTCAGCTACACCTCTGTTATACAACTGGTGCATAAAAAAGAAAAGCCACCTCTTTTGTTTTCTCTAAATACTAAAATTATGTTTTTTCCTTCTCTAGTCATACAATTCTAGCTCCAGCCTGGTACTTGCAGCTCTTTGTGGCAGTGAGGAAGTGGATTTTCAAGAGTCCAGCTCGAGTTGCTCTTGATTTTCACTGAGTCTCAGCATCAGCTGCTGCTCATAATACAGGCTCTTTGCATAGTTGATTTCTTGGGACAGCTTTACTGCCAGAGCTTCCGATCTCACTTTCACCTGCAGAAAGAAAGGGAATTTTTCTTAATGTGCTCCTGCTGTCAGCTAAAACAGAATAGATTTTAGACTTGAAGTAAGGGACAGAAAGGTTTCAGTGGAGTTTCCTTCTCAGCACTGAGGCTGGAGTAAGGAAGAAGAGAGAGGGAGCACCAGGTGCACACATATTCAAGGGTGAGAGCAGGAACACTGTGCCCTATCTGAGGTTATTTCCTTTGCCTCCCCTCCCACCTTTTATCTTGCTGGTCTGTTTGGAATGTGAACTGACTTGGGTCAGGGGTGAGCTTGTAACTGGGCCTGTAGGACAGCCCCCAAGCAACTACTGTAATGGCACAAAACATAAACACTGGTTCCATCGTTAGAGATCTCACAGTAAAAAAATACTACATGTAGGAGAAGATTAAAAAGACAGCAAAGTACCCAAGTTCCATTTATGTGGTAAAGTTAAAAGCCTTTCACAGGTAAATACAAGTTTCTTCCTGTTACTTTCCTGCCTGCAGAAATATTTTAGAGTTTTCCTTTCTTCAGCTTTCTCAGGAGTTTAAGGAGCCACTTCTACAGTCACTGAAACCTGGGCAGCAGCCGTTTTCAGTGCTGACAGAACAAAGCCTGTGACTAAAACACTTTGGTCACAAGGGGAGCACAAGGAGAAAGGGGTGCCAGCTCCTCACCATGGGCCGCTGTTGGGAGGGGCCTGGCATGGCCACACCGCTGCTCGTGTTCACAGCCTTCTTGGTGAGCTGGATGTACACATTCCCGTGGTCCTTGGACACCAGGCAGTGGTACAGGTCATCATACCTGACCTCCAGGAATATGGAATCTCTGTCCGTGCAGTCTCCGCTCTTCAGGAAATACACGGCCTTGGAGGAGATGAGCACACAGTAGCTGTCAATGTTCTCCACAGCGATGAAACTGCAACAAAGGAGAAAACATCATTAGCTTAAAGCTGAAAATAGCAAATTAAGCATTGTCTTCACCTGTTCTGTGACCTTCAGAAGTCCATCAGAAAATGCAGTAGTGCAACATGTACAATTCATCTGTATTTAATTTAAACCGTTTAGAAATGGAGCTGATAAAGGACACTCTCACCTAGTTATAAAAAGATCATGCTGTAAATCAAATATTAGTGCTGCCTGCCTGGCCACCAGCTGTGGGCATTACAGGGACACATAAAAGTGTCCTTTGACAAGGCTTAGGAACAGTAATTTCCTTGCTCTGGAGGACTGCAAGTCCTAATGCTGAAGTTTAATTGCAACTAACTTCAGTTCTGGAGCTAGCACGTGAAAGGTTTGCAGACATTTATGACAAGAGCATTATCCTGTAACCCTCCTGTGCTTCCCTCCTCCCCACACCTCCCTGCCTTCAAAACCAAAACCAAGTTGAACCTGCTGCCAGGATCAGTAACAGAAAAGAGAAATTAGCTGTTTAACATGGGGTGAGAGGTTAAGCAGCAAGCAGGTTTCCCCAGGGAGATTAGACTGAGTGATGAATAGGAAGAGGGAGAGAAGAGTGAGTTAGGAATATTGAGAGTTATGATGGCTGAAAAGGCTGGTGTGTAAAAGAATAACTGTTAGGTGCAAAAGTGAAGTGGAAGTTGAACACATAAATGCTTCTCCCCCACTTCTGATTTACTACTGAAATGAGCCTCATTAGTGGGGCTTTCTAAATGCTGAAAAAATCAGCAACTTGAATGTGAAATCATAGCTGAGTAGAGTAATAGAGTAGTGCTAAATAGAATAATAAAGTTCTGCCAACAGCCCCCAGGGTTGACATGCATCTGTAAAGGAGGATTCTCCTACTGTCAGGCAGCTTCCCAATTGCTGCCCTCTGAGCCACTGCTCGTACAAACCTGCCTGCTGCCCTCACATCCTGCAGAATCCTCCACTGGCTTAGAAATCAGTGACCTTTGTCACTACTTGATGTTTCTGGTAAACAGAGAAGTTCCCCATCTCCAAACCCACCCTTGGCTCTACCAGTTAAATAACACTGTGCACAAACTGCTTCGAGCTGTAGCCAAATAAACCCAGAGCTATAAAAGGTATGTTAATAGCCAAAAATATGGCAAGAGGTCAGGCCATGGTTTCTTTTTGTGGTATAAAAGGATAACTCCAGTAATTCTGTATTCCCAGTCCTCTCAAAGACACTGCTCTGCACTGAAATTACCTTTCCCTCTGTGCTGTGTCCCTGCCCTCGCTCCCCTCACACTGGGAAAGGTGCACACACCAACTCCAGCCCACACTGTAATGTCAGTGCTGAGAAGGGCACAACCAGCCTCATTAAAAAGGGCCTGCAATGTGCTTTGCCCAGCTCTACCCTTGGATGAAGCTCCAGGATGGGATAAATGAACTGTGTTCCTTTAAGTAAAACAAACTGGGAGAAAAGTGGATTTCAGCTTAGAGGAACCCAGGTGAAAGACAACATTAACAGAGTTCCGGAAACCAGCAGCTGCCCCGCAGTTTTCCATCGGAGTTCAAACGCTTCGGGGCAAGGTTCTGCCTTTGAAATTAGCTAAATAGGATGGAGAGTGACATTTTTTATGAAGTGTCACAGAAAACTTAATTTAAACCCAGAGCAGCAGTACAGCTGCAGAGGAACAGCCTGATGCCCTGGACAGGCACATCAAACACAAGTGTTTGAGGGAGGCCCCGAATCCAACAGGGTCACAATGCCACTGAGCACACCACAGGGAGAAATGGGGCACTGACAGCTGCTCTCAAGTCCAGGGGCAGCACCTGGGCACTGACCATGGGTTGCATTTGCTCTGTAAGAACACCACATGATGCATGTACTTCTCCTTACAAGACTTTTACTGGTGGTATATATTCTGAGGAATGGAAACAGAGGTCAGTGAGTTAACAGAGAAGCCCAGAAACATTAGCTAATTTGTAGTTCAGGCTCTACATTTTGTTCTAAGTTTGAGTCATGCATCATTACCTTTGCTCTTGCCAACTGTTACTTTCTTCTCAGTGTCTAGTTCTTAAAACAGGTATTTTTAACCTTTTCAGATACTACTGCAAGATACAACTTATTTTTTTTTAAACCCATACAGCTACACTATTATCTCAAATTAATAAAATGAAAAATTAAATGAAACATGATCCAGTAGAACAAAGTAGAAGCAACCAGATCTCTGGAGAATTTGTGGAGTTTTTAACAACATCAGGAAGTAATTACACTATATTTTCCAGAAGTGAAACAGCAAGCCTAACTGGAAAAAAATGTGGAAACATTTAGTTAGAACAGTAGAGCAAGGTATTAAACCCCCTTTTATGGATTTAACTCTGAAGAAAAATATGCAAATAATCAGGTCTTTAAATGTGTTTCTGATTATGATCCTAGGATAAAAGTCAGAGGCATAATTTTGTACTTATTTTCCATGACAAGAAACACTGTGTTCCTGTTGAATGGTGTTCCTAATGGTGAGAGTCACAGTGAATGAACTGCGTGACTTGATGACAAAGGCCACTGCTCTGCTATGGGCTACACTGGTGATTTTTTTTGGTCACAAATTGCTCTTTCCAGTCTCCCTGCCTAAGAGCCAGACTGAATAGGCACAAAGATCCTGAAAGGAGATGGAAACGGGATACCCCAAGTGTGAACTCACAGGGCCACAATAAGTGCCAGATTGCAAACTCTTCCTCAGGCAGAACCTGAAGTGGCACATGGAGCCTGCCCAGTGACACTGGTGACACCAAGTGACCCTGCTGAACCTGCACCTCCCTCTGCCAGGTCCACCATCAGCAGTTCCGACCCTTTGCCTTGGCAGATGCTCTGATGGGTGACAGACAGAGCATCTGACACCTTCCCCTGACACAGGTGATCAGTAACTGTGGTGGAGATCGGGCAAGTGATGAATTCTGCCTTTAGACCCCAGTCCAACAAACTGACATCCCCTGTAGAATCACAGAAAAATTGGGGTTGGAAAAGCCCTCTGAGACCATCAAATCCAACTGTTCCTCCAGCACTGCCCAGGCCACCACTAACCCATGTCCCCGAGTGCCACATCCACATGGCTTTTAAATCCCTCCAGGAATGGTGACTGCACTACTGCCCTGGGCAGCTGTGCCACAGCTTTATGACTTTCCATGAATAAATTTACCCCAATATCCAACCTAAAACTCCCCTGGTGCGACTTCAGGCCGTTTCCTCTCATCCTGTCCCTTGTTCCTGTCACCTGTTCTGTGACAGAAGAGCCTGACTGGCTTCCCCCTCCTGCCAGGGAGTTGTGGAGAGCCAGAAGGTCCCCCATGAGCCTCCTTTTCTCCAGGCTGAGCCCCCCCAGCTCCCTCACACACTCCTGGTGTTCCAGACCCAGCTCTGTTCCCTTCCCTGGACACGCTCCAGCCCCTCAATGTCTTTGTTGTGGTGAGGGCCCAGAACTGAGTATGTGTCTGTGTGCAAAGCAGTTTTAGATGTGAAGACATGATGGCAGCAAACAGAACAGAAGTACTCTGTGTAAGTGGCTATGTACTCACAACTCATCCTGGATGTTGTCTGTCAGTTTGAAGAGCTGCTCCTGTCCCTCTGCTTGGCTCTCCAGGTAGCGGGGCAGGAGCCCCTGGGGTCCCCTGCAACACCGGGGCTTCCGCACTCGCTCTGCCTGGGTCCTGCAGCAAGAGACACACAGAGATCACCTGGTGCAGCCTTTTCTTCCGCTGACACCTGTCTGCACACAGAGTTCTAGTCATTTTGAAATATGAGGTGTGACAAAGCCTTCAAAAATCCCAGATCTTCACCCACATGGCATGTAGATCCTGCAAGACTTGGCTCTGGAAGATACGGTGTCTACTCATACATTTCTATGAGACACACAACCATACAATAATAAAAATAGAAGGATTTTGTCTACAAGGAAGGGGCAAGTAGTTAAATTAGTAGGAAGAAGTAACCTGAGCAGAGTATACTCTCTGAAGATCTGAGGATGTATTTATCAGGAGTTCTACTGATTTGACAGTTTTTTCTCACTGCTCTAGAGAAAGTAAGAGCGCACCAATGGACAGCGCCAGGAGACTGCAAACTCTATGGTTATGGAAATAGGAACATACAGTTAAATTAAGACAGAAGAAAAATCCCCATTAATTAGGGTCCCCACAGCAGGGTTTAACATACTTTACCCTTCTGCATGTTTATTAAAAATGACAATAATAAAGATACACATGTGCGGGCTGACAGCCATCGGAGGTTGATATTGGCCACAGCATTGCAGAACTGCAGGCTCGGTTCCTTCCTTAGCAGTATTTTGTCAAAAAATAATACTCTGAATTCCTTCAAGCTCCTGGAACGCCCCACCCCTGAAGAATTGTGTTACAGGCTCCCGAACCCTGCTTCATTCCCTGTCCCTTCCGAGCAGCATCGCTCTGGGGCTGCTCCATGATATTTCACAGCTCTTCCAGGCTATTGCTGTTACAAATTTCCCGGCCAAATGCACCATTTTGGATTAGTGCTCTCCCTTCCCATCCTGACTCTTTTTAAAAACCCTGCACAAGGAACTCCAGCCTCCAGGGACAGGAAGAAGGTCCCACAGAGCATTACCTTTGCTTTTGAAGCTGCCCACCACCAGGAGAGAGCACTCACCTTCTGGGCTCCATGATCTGCAGATGTTTTCTCTGGAGCCTCATTTCCTTGTCACCTTTCCCCCCCTCAGCACTCCTGTCTCACACCTGAAGCCTGAGCACCCTTTTAAAATTTGTTTTCCTTCAAGTTTTTGACAACCCTGAATGCAGTGGTTAGAGCTGTGCTATTAAAGTACTTTGGATCTGAAGCAAGTCTTCTCTCCTGCCCCTTAAATTCCTTGGACATAAGCAAGATTCACCTGCACCAGATACAGCATTCTTGTCTTTCTGAACCTACACAAGAGGTGAACAAACATGTGCCTGTTTTTACCTATTAGACTCTTATAAAGCAGTAAAAAAAAGTGTTTGCCTCTGTGAATGCAAAATATTAAAACAAAGTTCCAAAGAGATTAAAGAATTCCAACCAGTATAATTCACATCTTGCTGCTTGTCCTACTTACTAACTTCCAAAAGCAGGAAAACAGCAAAAGATCACTAATCTAAGAAGCCCCTGTTGACTGTTAAAACCTCTCTATGCCACCTCTTGACAAGTTCAAAGAGCGACTGTCTGCAGCCTAAGGAGGGTTTTAGTTAACAGTGGCCAATCAATAATGTTTTGCTGAGACACTTTCCATTCTGCATTCAGGAAGGCTGGATAACTGGGACAGAGCAGCTGCACTGTGCAGTGGGTTTTACATGAACCATCCTTCAGACAAACACTCCCCTGTGCCAGCCTCTCTAACATTCTGTAGTACCTTGAGAAGAGGGATCTGAAGCACTGCAAGCAAGACTACACTAAAAATGGGGATAGAACAGGGCCTTTTAATCCCATAGACTCTGTAACTACAGGGAACACTGGTTTCTAACGTCTGGCTCAAAGCAGGTCAGAGAGGAAGTACGACTGCTAAAAAGGCACAGGATACCAAATGGATTTCTGAAGGTTTGGCAATTTCTGAGCCAAGGTTTTATGTTTTGGTTTTGTTTTTAAATGAAGAAGCACCATAGAGTACAAGTTCAGTGTTCACCCTGCCTTCCACGCTCAGACACTGATCCTGGTGATAACAGATCATTCCCTTCTTGTTGGTAAGGCCAGCAGTTCTCCAACCCAATGCCACTGGTGCTGGACCTAAACTGCATTGATTTAGTCCATCACCCCCTTGGCAAACTGCTGTGTTTGGTCTGCACAGCTAAAAACATTCCACACCATTTGATTTTTTTTAATCTAAAAATTTGTTCTACTGTCTCAAGTTACATTCTGTAAATAATAAGCAACCCTGGTGAAATCCCAAAAGCTGCAGATTTGTCAAGCGGAGCGGACGGCAGTGCCCACATCTGGGTTCCATTACCCAGGCACTCAGCAGATCTGCTGATTCCTTTTTAATAAGCACACAAAGGCAATACAAGACAGGAATGCCCTCACGTCTGCCCGGCACAGCAGGGAATGGTGCTGCTGAATGGAGGCACAAAGGGCTGGGAGAGGGTGTTGGGAGGTTGAGATGAACACTGCAGCCCTGTCCTGCTCCAAGCTGAGCACCGGAGCTCTCACCCCAGCTGACTCTGCTCACTGGAACCAGTGCCTGGCATTGACTGGTTGGCTGGCATTTGCTGAGCAGTTCACAGAATCCTTGGGATTCAGCTGGCCAGTTTTAAGCCAGAAGTTTTGTAATCAAACACATCACCAACCTGATGAAGAAAGCGGTCAGGTATTAGTGGGGATAATTACTGACCAACTTAGGTTGAGAAAACTCTCCAAGAAACACCACATTTTCCAGAATCACCTGTCCTTGTTCCTTCACTCCATGTTCGCCCCTATCAGGTACCTACCCCATCAGGTTCCCACCATCAGGTCTGTAGATGTGATTCCTGCAGAGGTGCATAAACACACAGTGGCTTTGAGAACAACAACTGTTACTCATCTTTGAGGGTCTCTTGGACCTCAGAAATTTCCCTGAAGTGTATCCTGAGTACCTTGACAAAAACACTGAATATCAAAAGACATTGATCCGTTAAAAGAAACCACCTCTCTTCTAAAATGATTTAGAAATTATTTACAAATTTATATCTTTCTGTTTCCTGAGTATCACACCCAGAATAATTATTCATAATAATACAACTTTAGGAAATGTAGCGACTTCTGAGAAAAACCAACACGGACAAAACCCCATGACCAACACAGTAATCACTGGATTTCATTTAAAATCTGTATCTGGGGCATTTCTCATCTAGATAAGAGAACAGCACTGGCAACCACAGATCTGTTCAAAAACCCAACCTGAGCATGGACACCCCAAATCTTGCACAAACAACAGCTCTAAGTGCAAGGAGATGGAATTCTGGCACCTGGAACCAGTATTTAATGGACCAGGCTCCTCACAGACTGGACCTGCTGCAGCATCTGCCTGCCAGCCAAGCCCCATGGCCACACCTTGGGGTGCTCCTGGTCATGGGCTCCCTCCCAAGGGATCCTTCAGCCCCAGAGCTACCCCCAAAACTCTCAAGGAATCAGTTTCTTCAGCCACACCCAGTTCTTGCTGCCAAAACTTCAGCAACTGTCACCACCTCATTATTCCAGCCCACTTAAGCAGTAACTTGCTGGTTCTGGTACAGCTATAATTCAGTGTTTCCATTGTAAACTCTTTTTTTTTTCAGGTTTAAAGCCTGCTCTGGGCTGTAGCTTGGCATACTGACTTTCAGCCTGGGAATGATTTTTATCCCCTTGAAATAATTATAAAACAACCTTAATTCAAACAAAGGAAAATGGCAGGTAATGTAAGACACAATTCAAAAGCTGCTGGCATTTTCAAGAAAAAATAAAATCAAACTATTACTGGCTCTGGAAAAAGTCTGCTTCCTAAATACAGGGAGTGCTTTGTCTGAGGAGGCTTCAGTGCATTTCAGACATTAAAAGTGACATGATCTGATAAGTTAAGGGAGGAATAACCTTTATCTTCTACCATAAAATACACAATTAAAATACCTGATCCACTTGCTTGAGTTTCAGACTGACTTCCACCTGCAGCCTTCCATGAGGATCACCATCCCACGCACATGATTTCCATGAAATGCAGAATGAGGACGGTGGTTGTGCCACAGACATGATGGGAGGACACTGTGCAAAAAACACTTGGGAGTGCCAGAACCAATTAAATGCTGAACAATGTATGCCCTTAAAAATTGAGTTGAAAACTCAGCCATCACAGTGACAAATTCTCAGTGCTGCAGCCATAGCTTGGGAACACATGGATAACAAACAAAAACAAACATGTGCCACTTGTGATGGGGTCTGTAGTGCACATCACACCTCTGCACAGCACTAAAGATCCACTATTTCCACAATTCTTTCCTCACTGATGCACTTAACCTTGTTTCATGTGCTGAACCCATGTGATGAGCAAGAATATTCCCTGAATTTACTGAGCAGAAGGGGAGAGATAGCACAATTTTGATGTGCCAGCTCTCAGCATCTGAGAAATTTAATGCCTTGGGCCTAACTTCAGGCAAACGTGGCAATCTAGATTCCCTGTTCCCTGGTGATTCTACTGGTGCTCTGTTTCAAGGGGTCAGTGCACCCTGTGCCGGACCTTGGGGTGCAGTTCCCAACAGGCAGGTCACTGCCTGATCCGAGATCTGGCACAGCCATGGGATTTGTTTGCTGGTTCCAACGCAGATGCTGTTAAGGTGTGTTAAAGTGCACACACGGTGGAGTCAGTTGAGTGCTGGATTTGGCATCAGAATGTCTCAGTTAGATGCAAGAATGTGTAAAATCACGAGCCAGACAGCTCCCTGCTGACTGCAGATCTGAGGAAGCTCATATGCACCGTTTATTCCAGCAAATGCATGGAATATATTGTGCTTGTTAAACATGTTCCCAAAATGCTAGTTTCAGGCAGAAACATGCAAATAAATGGTGCCTAGGGTTAAAACCTCCCACTTACAGTCAAATACCTCCTCTTTGGAGGGATCTCCCAGCTCAGATGCTGCAGACCTTTAGCTGACCCGACATGCCTTTAGGAGAGTACAGCATGCTCAAGGAACAACTGTTTATCATGGAGGTTGTTCCTGCCAGTTTCTTGAGATAGAGCTTTTCTCCCCCCTCCCTTTTCTTTTGTACACCAGATCAAAACAAAATTGAGAATTATTCCTTGGGTTTACAACCTCACCAGGCTCCAAGTTCAAAAGGAATTGAGAAGAGATTAATTAAGACACAACTTAATTATGACATCCATATTACAAATCCAGCATTTGGACAAGGTGCTTGAGCTTGCACTGTAGACAAAGCACTGACACCAGCTGCACCCAGGGTATCAACCTATGGCACTTGCCCCACCTCTGCCTGTCACAGTTGTGCAGCAAAACCCGCATTTTCTCAAGCACTTTGGCAACATCAAGCTTAAGAAGTTGACAAAACGTAACACTGCCATCGTAGTTTCCAGTTTCTCCTTGACTTTTACTGTACTCATTACAGGGATATCTGCAGCTGTCATCTTAAAAAGTTTCTTGTCTAACCAATGTGTTGAAAAATGCTCCCATTCGCCTTCTGACTTGATGTAGAAGATAGTTCTTAGCAGGAATTTCCTGCAAACACCTGTCTGAGAACAGAAGCTGAACATGCCTTAGTGAAACCAAAGTGCCCAGGGCCATAACACTGCTCAGCCTCAGGGTACTGTGGGTTTAAAATATTAAATACTGTCTGCTGCCAGGCAGGGCCCATAGCAGATGGAGCATTGCTCTTATGTCTGTGCCCATGGAATTCCAGATTGGTTTGGGCTGGAAGGGGCCTTAAAGCTCATCCCGTTCTACCCCCTGCCGTGGGCAGGGACACCTTCTCCTATCCCAGGTTGCTCCAAGCCCTGTCCAACCTGACATAAGACACTGTCAGGGACAGGGAGTCACGTTTATAATGGTCCCATCATTGCTGGTCAAGCCAATACCCAGTTGTAGCAAATGCAAACACAGTGACTTTACTTTGAGTATAAAATACTTCAATCTAACAGAAATGCTTCCATGTTGTATTCCTGCCTTTCTGGGAAAGCAAATCTGCTTTGGGGAAAAAAAAAAAACCAGGGGTCCTGCCCAGCATCAGGACAGTGACTCTGGCTGTGCATGAAGGACTGTGTCAATCAACTCTTAACGACTGGATGTTTCTTCTCTTTCCAACCCTCCTTTTAAACTTCTCAGTTACTACAACTGGGGCTGCAACAGGTACAGCAAAGTGCTCCAGCACAAACCTCACCCAACAAAAAGCTACTCATGAGGTTTGTTTGATTTTTAAAGTTCACAGTTGCAAGAACAATTCAGATCAACTGGCTGTACTTACAAAACTGATAAAGAGCATTCCACATGTTAACAGCAACATTAGGTGAAAAAATTATCTATAAAAATACCAGCCACGTGCTAAATGAGGTGACATCAAGGCAATAAATAGCTCCATCTGTATGAAACAGTTTGCAGAACAACCCAGAAGACGTATCTGAACAAAAAAGTAACTATGGATGAAGCAGTGCTGAAAAAAAAGTGGGTTGGATTTCTTTTTTTGGTTAAAAAAAAAAGATCAGTTTTACATATTTTTCCGCAATCACTTTATAAATCTGCTGCACATTAGAAATCAGACACACATGTATGTTTTTCAAGTACAGAAAGTCGAAGGTTTACATTTTAATAGCAAAGTGCCTATTTGTGAATGGCAGCAGTGTATATTACAGGCAGTGTGAGAGGGTTAAACAGGACAGCCTCGACTCTTTATAAACTTTTGCCCTCTGGATATGTACTCATTGGCTGCTGTACAAGACTCGAGCTGTATTACACGCCTTAACGATATGGTTCAACTGTCGGTCAGGCTCGGGGCTGGCGCTGGGCCAGACCGCAATCAATGGGACACAAACCTCCCCCTTTCAGATCATCACGAAGGCTCATATTATCTCCTTTTTGTCGTGCTGGTTAAATTTATGGAGCAGAACCCCGAAGCTGCATTCCTTGGCCTGGGCCGGCCCACGCGGGCCTCCCTTTGTTTGGTACTGTAAGGAGCGTGCTTTGGAGGATTGCGGGGTTGTTAGTTCAGGCACTGACTGTTTGCTCATGACTGAAATGAAAAGAGTTCAGGGGAAGGGCAAAAGGACAGCACAAGTGTAAAACCCCATCCCAGCAGGCCCTGGGCTCCCATCTACCGCTCCGGCCTGGGAGTGAACACAAAACCTCACGTTAATGACAAAGGGGAAAGCCTCTCTAGTAACAGGTAAACAGCCCGGCTGCACCTGAGCAGCACCTCGAGCTCTCCTGCTTTCAGGCAAGCCTGCAATTGCTACATAAAGATGAACCTCGACTAAGCTGGCTTAAAACACTGCTTAGAAGTGGTATTAGTTTAAAAGCAATGCTGTATCTCTTTGTTTGAAAATAAAACCCATCACTGCACACAGCCACACAGTTTACTATTTCCACCACTTTAAACACATGGAATAACCTCAGAGAACCCGGTATTTACGATGTAGCATGGAATTCTAATAAGACACAAAAATGAATGGAAATACAGTACAGAGAGAAGATTTTCATTTTGTCTAAAATGGGCATTTCTTACATCTTTATACTTGGTCTGAGGATGAAAAAAATGCACCTCTGGGTAAGCTCAGACACTCTCTACTCAAAGCTTTGTTCCTGTCATAAATAAAGGGCACTTCTTGATCCCACTCCTGACACCATTCTCATTCCAAATCCAAAAGACAGCACTGTAACACCTACAGAGAAGAAATTAGCTCTATACTAGCTGAAACCAGGGCAAGATCACAAACTAAGGATGTAAGAAACCTCGAGTGTGATCTCAAAGCAAAAGCACCAGGAGCAAAGGCAAATGGAAAGACTCAATTCCAAATCCACACAAGAGAAGCAAATACATACATGGGAAACCCCAAGGACTCTCAGTGTTGTGTAAGAATAGAAGGTGCCTGTGGACTCATTCTTCAGCATGGATATTCAAAAAATATCCACCCTTACCTTCATCATTATTAAGACATTCCCAAGAAGCCACTCCAGACCTGCTGTACCAGACTTCACCCCTGTGGTCCCAGCACAGTTGTCTCTGTCCAGCAGGTCACACAGTCACTGCACTGGTGAGCAGCTCCTGTCACTTGTGCCTTAGAAATAAGAACATAAACAAACCCTACACTCCTATTGCACTACACCAGTTTCATCTTTCCTGCTATTTTTATGAACTGAAAATCCTAGAAAAAGGGCTAGAAGAGATTATGAAAACTCACAGAATGTATGAGATGTTTCTCAGTGCCAGAGCCCAAGCCCGACACTGGCCACAGCCTGATGGGCTGTCCCAGTACATTCCAGCAGACACGGCTGGCTTGAATAAGCCTTTGTTCTTTCCTGGTGGGCAGACGCTCCCTACTTATCCCACCTCGTTCTGAGCAGGCAGATTTGTGAATTGGAACTGCGAACTCTTTACGGCCCAATCTTCGATGACTTTTTAGTAGGTTCTGCAGATGGTCATGCATGAATATAATTTTTTTTTCTTTTCCAAAGACTCTCCAATTCTATTCTAGGAGGCAGCAATGCAGACTAATTAAATCTGCAGCTCTCTGGAATTGTTTCCACCCAAGGCAAGTGTTACACAGAATACATGAAACAGCAGCATCCTTTAGCAGAGATGCTGTGATCTAAAAAAATCACATGAATGCCTGAAAACAGGAAACATGCAAAACAGGAAGAAGTGTTTCTTTTACTTTTTGGTCTTTGTGTCCTAAAGCTTTGGATGAAATAGAAGATAATTAGAACATGCAGGCTCTAGAAATACAAGTATTTCCAGAAGACATAAAACTTTTTCCCTGTCTAGCTGCATTCCTTTGAGTTAACAGCTAAATACTGTGAAGTGGACACACAGAATAAGAATTCCACTTTGTGAAGCAAATATTTCATGTCATGTGAAGTTCAAGTATCCAACAAAGGATTTATCTGCTCTTTTCAGAAGGAAGTTCATAATTGCTTCTATTTCTGATGGACTACACCGGACCAACGTTAGAGTGTCTTGGATTTAACTGAACTGGAAGACATTAGTCACCTACTGCAAATGTCTGTGTGTCCTAAGAAACTTTCCCATGGCCTCCAGAAGTGTTGCACTGGAAAGGGAGCAAGTTCTGTACCCATGATGTCTGTTTTCAGCCAGCTCTCCTTTCCTACCTGACGAGACTAACACCAAGCAATGCATTTCCCTCGCTAATGTGCATCTTTTCCAGACCAGTTACTGCATACAGTAACATCAAGCTGAATCTGAACCCAGATTTCTGCATTCAACCCAGCCCAGGCAACGGTTTAAGTCTAACAGGAGCTGGACATGGCTCACTGCATGCAGCACCTTTCACCAGGGATGGAAAGGCTCCTGCCCTTACTTGTAACATATTTGGAGGGTGTGGAGGCCACCACAGTAAGAACTCTGCATTCATTCATCCTTTTGAAATTATTTATTGCTATTAATGAATGGACATCTAAAGAAAAAGACGATTTAACATTTTATGCTTGGGTAACTCCTCAGCATTGCTCACTTCAATGTTTTCCATTTTCATGATCTGTCCTCCCCTTGCAACATTCCCTTCCGGTGCCTCTGTCCCTTGAGCAGAGTCTGAAAGCATCCAGGGTATCTTTCTGCCCTCAAATATCAAGTTAAACACTAATGTTCTAGTGGGAAATCCTTCTTACTCACAGAATAGATGCTGGGATTTAGAATGACAGCCAGTCTCTCACAAAGCCTCCCTGTTTAATGCCAACGGACATGTCACCACTGGAGAACCCAGTGCCTGCACAGTTTTCTTATGCCAGGTTTTTGTTCAGTTTAATACATTTTCTGAAGGTAAAGCAAAAAGGCTTAAACAGTAAAAGTTACACAAGTCTTAACTAAAGATTTAGCCCTCCTTGTTGGAATTTGTTGGAACCATCTACAGCTTCTTTCTTAAATGTAGGGTGCATGAAACGCCAGAGGTACAACGCGAGGGAGCTGAACAGCCTCAGCAACTTAAACCCTTGAGCTTGAAAAAGTGTCTTTTTACAAACAGATAACAGGGCTGTTTGGGGGTTTTCCTGTCTCAGACACTGCTACTCTAAGTCTAGCTCGTAAGCCCCAGAGACTAATCAAGGTAACATATGTAAAGTGTGAGACCTGTATGATTAAACATTGCCCAATGCAAGCCCATAATTGCTTATTTTTTTCCAAAAACCTCCTATTACATAAAAATACTCCTATAGGCAGATATGAAAGGAACCACATCTATATAATATTAATGTAGGGTTATGTTGCTTCTCTAGGTTCAAACACCGTGAGTTTTACTTCCTTCCAAATAGTTAAACTGAGTCAAGTTCAGAAAAGAGAACAATGACAACTGAGTATTTAGTAGTGCTGATCCCTAGGAACAGCCTCCTGGAAACATTATTCAGACATACAGTGGGTATTTGCAGTAATGCACAAAAATGTGTTAAGAGTTTAGGCACCAATCCCACTCAACCCTCTAAAAAGGAAAGGGAGAGGGATGTGTCAGTGCAGTTTGGGTTCTCCAAACCATCTGACTTTTACTGCGCACAAACAATGGACAGTGTATTGTTCTAGAAACTGTGACACTTTTATACATGAGGCTCTAGGATTACAGACTGCGTAATAAAATATGATTAAGCAAACTCAATGTTTTAAAACTTCATCTTTCTTTTACTGTATCTTGTGGATTACAAAAGAAACCCAATGAAAACTAACTACATGCATCATTTCTTCAGCCATGCATAGCAAATCCTGTTTTATTGTGAAGAACAGAGCCTGTAAGTCCCAAGAAATTATCCTTCAGCTCTTTGTTCCAGGAGGGAGGGCAAAGGGAACAAACTGTGAGATGCCCAGCCTGTCAGTGCTGGTGGAGGACACAAAAAAAAGGAAAGAAAAGCTGCCTCCCTGTATTTCATTCTCACACAGAGGTACTCAGGCTTGACTTCACTTTCCTTTATTTCTATAATTTTTTTAGAAAATTTTGAAAAATTTTGAAAAAACTTTGAAAATTTTATTTTTGTTTCTTCAAATACTAAGTTTTATTAGCCACTGTATGAGTACGTTGAGCTTCCGAAGTGCAGGGAAATGTGGGGTGGCATCGCACCCCATCCTCAGTTCTCCTAACTTTGGGCACTCCAGAACAGTCATCACAAGCCTCAGCTGCTTGAATTCCTTCCAAAAAGCTTTAAGGGGAAGTTGATTTTCCCCTTAGGAAGAGTGAGCATGCAAAGCAATCTTGACAGATTCCACTCCCAGGCAAACATAATCACTACTTGACTGACAAAAAGCGCTACTAGTTTCTTGATGCACAGCATAAGACTTGTGCAAAATGAGATCTGAGTAGAAACAAGAAAAAAAACTAACACATTCTTACAGAGAGCTATAGAAAAGAGAACCAACTAGAAGCCAGAAGCGTCTTATGAAAGAAGCACTCCTTGAATAGAAAAAGGAACAGAGAACCACTTTCTGTTCATTCTAAAGGCAGCTTCATTTATTTAGAAATCATTTTAAGTCTTAGATGATGGATTACTGCATCTTTCTAGTTTAGAAACTAAATTAGCTGAGGTGCATTTTCAGAAAGAAATTAAGGTTTTGAGATTAAATCAGCCACACTGAAAAGAAACAGGGCTGCATTTGGGGAACTGCTTCTCCCACAAGGAAATCCACATTTACTTATGCAACAAGCAAGAGCAGACACTTCAAGAACAGTGCCAGTATCTCCAAATGAACTACAGAAAGCTACCAGTGATAAAATAAAACTTAACAGAAGAATACTGAGCAGGTGAGACTGGTCACAGAAAAAGAAGCATCTACTGAGGTGCTGCTAAATGTGTAGACACAAACCCAGGTTTGCTTAACTACAAGGATCTAGTGATATAAAACTACATTTGGAGGACAAATTAAGAAGCACTTAAAACCCCAGGGAGGACACTGAAGTACTGAAGGACCTGAAGAGGTCAGAAATATGACAGGAAATTAAATGGGGTTCAACCTACAAGATTGCATTTCTGGGGAAAAATAACCCAGAACACAAATGTGAAATGACAAGGAGATACCTGCAAAGCAGTAAAATCAAACAAAACATAAAGAAAACCTCTTGGGGCAAAACAGCAAGCAGAAAAATGGGCATCAGTTTGCAATGGGATATGGCAGTAAAACCATGACAATTCTGGGTGGCTTGCAGAGCACAGCTTGTCCCAGAGCAGAGGAATGACGGGCCCTTTTCACACCACACTGATGGGAACCTGCATATGGGGAATTTCAAAGCATCTCCACAAAAGCAGGGGAACAATCTGGATATCAGCTAATGACAGAAGAATGTAAACCACAAAATCCAGTTGGACAGTAACTGAGCATGGGAGGCTGAGCTGACACTGAGGAAAAGCCCATGGCTACAGCTGTGCAACAAGGACAAATCTGCTCAAAGAAAACAGATTATCATGAAGACCTGTTATCCCACTGGGAGAAAGAAAATAGGATGTGAAGGAAATCACACTGCTGAAGTAATTAATTGATTAGACTGATAAATACATTTTTTTCTCTGGCTTCTAGGAAAATCTCAGGAAGGGCTTACCACGAGAATAACAACATCCCCTTGACCAGAATCATGGCCCATACATGACTGACATTATTGTAAAGAGTTGTAAAGTCAGAGCTAGATCAAGTCCAAGGTCAGGACCAAATCTGAGGCACATACAGAAGTGTAAAGGTTCAAGCAATATATACTGTAAAACCTGAGAACCTCGTGGCAATATATTGGCTGAGTTGGTCTCCATACAATTATGTACATATTTCCTACTTCTCCTTGGTGTCACTGATACTCATGCTCTCAACCACACTACTTTTGACCTCACAAGGCAAATCACGGCTAACAGAGAGATGCATGCAAAAAGGCAAAAAAAATCAAATTAAATCACCTTCTTTTGACATTGTGTCAAACTTTGCAACCTCATTGCACAACTCCAAGTGATGAGCAAAGGAACAACTAGCACAGGCTGCTGCTTTCCACATGAAGTACATTTAAAAGAATAAAATATTTACATAACAATCTTCTGTGACCATTAATGGCTTTCCAATCTCAAACTATTCTTTACTAATAACAGTCTACTTCATGGACAGAATTCGTCAGAATTGAGGAGGTCATGGAGTTATCTCCTTACTTCTAATTTTCACATCGTGACTCAAAAAAGAACACAAACCCTTGCAGCAACAGTCCAAGAATAATCTTAAACTTGCACTGACCTGGCAGAAGCCTGAAAGAAAGCCATAAAGAGAGTTTCCTGTACTAATTCTTAGGTTAGACACACATCTAAATATAAACGTTCTTTACTTGTGCTGTACCAGGATGTAAAACACGTTTCTAAGCGAGAGCTCTCCAAGCATATCCAGAGACGTAACAGCTTTCCTGTTTTGAACTGGGCTTTAAAGACTTTTGGCAGTATATGAAAAATATGGAAATAATCAGAACTGTTGTATGTAACACTGGAGTACTTGGAACACATAAAACCCACTCAATAAAGGTATCAAATCATAGACATTAACTGTTTATAAATTAGAGGTATACTGCACTTTCACCAACTGCTTTATGCTCTCTTCTGCATTAAATTTAGAAGTAGTAGGGCAGCTTTATGATTAGATAGTAAGTTTGTAAGATTAGCCTTTAAAAAGTCCAGTCTAAAGTCAGATTTAAAAATATTTTCTTGCACTTTAAACCAATCACCTTTGAAACTACCCCCTTAAGGTCTAAACCCATCACCTGCGCCTCAGCCATGCTGATCTGGCTCCCTGTTCCCAACACATGGCGTGTGCCAGCTGCAGGAGTTCCAACACAAATCAACACATTTCAAGACAAAAAAGACTCATATCCATGTAGCCTGATCACAGGAACACATGCTGCAGACTGTTGATTGCATTCACGAACTTTGCTGGAATTAAACTATGTCTTTTAGGAAAGCCAACAACCTCAATTAAAATTCTTCATCCCACTCAAATCTGATCCAATGGTTAAAGTCAAGCAGCTGAAATTCAGAGCTTTTTTTAAAATTCAACCATGTAATTAGAGAATTGCAATGGGCCTGTAATTTACAGTTACATATCCTGCTATTTAACTGCAATTAACTGGCTGAGTCAGCTTTGCAGCAGCACCAGGAGCGTGCACAGGGTAAGGTCACACAGCTCTTGTCACGCTTATGAACTCAGTCTTCAGGTGTGCAAAACTACACTGGAGACCAGCTCCTCCCATGCACATTCAGTCACATCCATCAGGGAAGGCTGCTCTTGTGTGCCGAGCTTGGAAGAGCCAACACAGCCCAGCACACTCCAACCGGAGCCAGCAGCTCGGGCTTGGAACGTTATTCTCCTCTGATTCCAAACCACACATACTTGAGCAGTTACAAACGCGGCAGGGGGATAGTGGTACACGGCAGCCCAGAAAACAGACAAACCCTTTGTTGTGTGGGGCTTTTTAAACCCCTAAAAGAACAATTTGGCTCCTTCATTATATAAGTACATAAAACCCACACACCAAACAAAACATGAGTGCAAGGTTGCTTACAGATGGAGGTGGCATTTTGGTCCCACCCCACTCCTTACACTACCTACATGTTCTCAAGTACATTTGTTTAGCTAAAAAAAGTTTTGATCGGACTTTTGTAGACTGGAGAACTGTAGTAACTGAGTAACCTTGAGAAAGGTCGGGGCTTTTTTCCCTTTTTTTTTTTTTTTCCTTTCCTCTTGTAAAAGGTTGTTGGGTCAGAAACTCAACTGTGTGTAGATAAAATAAAATAAAATAAAATAAAATCAGTAAAAAATAAGATAAAATAAAATCATTTTACAGTGCTCATGCATGACAAAAGGATTTCAAAATCTAGTGGAAGCAAAAACATGGTTCAGCTCATCTGTCCTAACCTCTTCTCTGAACTGACAGTTAGCAAGGCAAAGAGAAATATTTCCCAAAGGAAATACAAGCCCAAGATCAGGCTGGCTGGAGACCCTCTTGCCCTCTCTCTCCTGGCTGGTGTCCAGTTTGGCAACTGTTGGTAACACCTACTGCATACAGGCTGTATCTCACAGAAGTGTGTCAAAACAAGAATTTTAAGAGTATTTTTATCTTGAAACAAATTACAATAGACACACAGCTCAACCAGAAATCCAGCTAACAGCACAGCCAGGTGTGCTTCTCCCCACCTTTACATAAATCAGTCAACCTGTACAGTCACAAAATTAAGACACGTACAAGCGAAACACTGGATGCGTTTTCTCAGGGATGCACTGAGAGTTCTCATTTAATTTTGTGCATGCAAATATACTTACCAAATTTCAATCCTTGACCTCTTGGTTTTACAAATCAGGGTAAGTCCCAAATATGTAATACACACATGTACAAACTTCCATTTTCAGAACAAAGCCCACCTAAGGTCATTCTTCAGGCTTCCTTCAACTCACTCACACTTAAACTTATTTTTTACTGAAACCCTGATGTAGACCCTTCAGAATCCAAGAGCGGCATAATAAAACACAGGAAATGGAAAAGCCAAATGGGAAGACAAAACAAGCAGAAAACCCAGCATTTTTCAGACATTTTTCACCAAGCTTTCTGACAATAAAACCTGCTTAGGGTTTTTTTTCACTTCTTCAGCAGACGGGTCTAGTGTACATAGAACAGGACTTCTTGGCATAGTAATACAAAGCAAACTTTTGGCCACAAAGAGCACAAAAACTCTGCTCTCAGAGCAGCCCTTTCAGAACTTGGCCCTTTCCCTCTGCCACACTCACAGTCAGTGCTAATGAACATTTCTTTATTTTAAGCAAAACCATCATTACTTTGCTGAGGCCACATTACACCAGTAACCGAGCACAGGAAGAAGCCAAAGCATCTGTCCTGATGTGCTGATCCCTCACACAGAGGAGGATGGTCCCATGCACATAAGGGCACACAGCCACTCCCTTTCATAACTGAGAATTTTGCACGAAATGAAAATTAGAAAATAATGACACTATATTGATGACAGAACTCTTCAAACCTTTCAAGAGCTGTTTTTCTACAGTGAAATGAAAACTGGAGGTAGAGCAAGGAGAACTCCTTCATTTCAACTCTGTGTGAGGATTTAGTGGTAGAAGTTTAACCTTACTACCATACAGCCTTTCTAAAACCTTTGCTTTATCTAATGCTGTAGCTTAATAATTCCTGTTTTACGTTGCAGATTTTTCGGGCAAATTTCACTCTTGTTAGAGTATCAACAAATGCCATCTATCAAACAAAAAGCAAATGGAATTAAATGGGCTGATAACAGCTTATGTTAACCTTGATTATTGTTGCTTTGCTTGCAGAAAGACAATCGGTTCAGAAGTTGCAGCAGGCACTGATACACAGTTTTATAGTATTATTCACTAGAAATCCCAACTGGTGGCTGACCTGGGGCCGCTCAGGGTCGCAGTGTCCCTCACTGCCTGTGCGGTTTCCGACGCGAAATCCAGCGCTCCTGCCACAGGTTTGGTGACAGTGCCCACCAGCCCCTTCCCCAGGCCGGATATGAAACCACTGACCCCTCCTTCTGTTTTCACACCTTCCACTGTCGACGTTATGACACTTGTCAATCCTCCAATGATACCTGGCAAAGACAAGAGCAGCGGAGAAGTCCAGAATTATTGGCTCTAGAACGTACAGAACCTCATCCACCTGACGGCTCTCTGCCTACAGAGTTTATTGTGCATTTAATTTAATACACACTGTTTCAAACTTAATTACATTAACCAGTAACTTTACTTTGTATGTAGTATACACATGCATATGTACAGACAATAATATCCCACAGAAAAATACTTAATTCATCACTAAATATATGTATTTAAAAATATTTCTATACTGGTTCACTTCCAGCAGCACTTACCAAGAGTCCTCATCCATTGCACAGGTTAACTGGTTACTTAGGATGTGACTAAATTCTATCACTGCGAAAGCTGGTACAACTTGAGACAGAAAACAGTAGAATGCATTTCTCCACTGGACGAAGTCAATTATTTTAAACTGGCACTTTAAGTGTCTTTAAAGTCAGTTTCAATGACTTTAACTATGATGCTGCCAACAGATATTTTTGTGCACATTTCCCTTCCTGCAAACATCAGTGCTCTGAGAAATCAAGCACCTACTGAAGTTTCAAAAGACTTGGAACAGTTCACATTGTCTGAGAACACACTTTAGAGATTTCATATCTCCATGATTAAAAGATAGTTTCTAGTGCCCTGGCTCAAGCACTCACCTGCCCAGCTTCCAGCAGGCAAGGGCTCCTCTGAGGTCTGTAACTCAAGTACAGACCACGCAAATCTCAACAGCCAAACTCAAAAAGCACAAAGTATTTAAATCTCTCCTCTTGAGTAACTATAGTTTATGATTAAATCCTGTCTGTTGAAATGTAGTAATTAGCAGTTCCTTTCTTTTTTCAAAAAACTGAATGGGAAGCATTTAAAAATGCCACAGACTTAGGATTAGAACAGCCACACTAATTACTGGATAATACAACACAGTTAAGTGCTTTCATAATGGACTTTTCAGCAAAGACTCACATATTTTGGATTTCCCGTGTTTCTACCAATTTATGTCAGACTGTACAGCACACTGGTGTGAGAGGAACCTTTCATGATCCATTTCATACCTACAGTGTCTCTGTATGACCAAAGCAAAAAGACTTTTCTCAGCATAGAAAAGATCCTCTTTTACTGAAAGCCAAATCAGCTTTGCACAGGCTGCAACAGTTACACTGTGAGAATAATATTTAAACAAACTGAGTCAAGATGATGCAAAATATAAATATTTGATTTAAACTTGGCTTGTATTGATTTAACGTTCTTCAACAGATAAATCATGAACTAAATCGATGTGAAGTTCTGGCCAAATTAAAACTAGTCCACTGCCTTTTATACAAGTCCATGCCTCTAGTTCTTAGTACACTGAAAAAAACCACGAAATAACCCAACTGGTGAAATGTAACTTTAAACTGATGTACTGATTCCAAGGAAACTCAGGTTTCTGGAACTAAAAGCAAACATAAGAAAGCTACAACCCAGCCATACTAACATTTTATTTTAATGTCTGGCCCTCAAAAAAACCCTGTGTATTTCATGCTTCTACAAAGAAATGGATGTTCTGGATGAATTTTCTTTGCAATTTCATTTTAATTTGCAAAAAAAAATTTACTTCCAGTTACATGTGAAAAGCCCTGATTAAATGTAGTTTCTGTTGACTTGAAAACCAAACAAATGCCCCCACCCCCGACCTGCCAGTACTGAAACTCAAGCATAAAGCCTCTGATAGCTCCACTGCCCAGGCTTCCAGCAAACACGCAGCAGTAACAATCACTGTTCTTTGCAATCTGATCATCCCTTTTAAGAGAGAAATGAATTGAGATTACAGCTAAGGATTACCATGTGCAAGTCCATGGATTCCAGCTACAAGGTGTTCTCCACTGGTTGCAGCATGATATCGGATGTATTCCCGCTCCGTCTGATGTCTGTTATCCATGGTCTTTCCCAAACCATCTGACAAAGTCCCAGCAAACTGCAAGAGAAGAACCTTTTCCGTTATTAAAAGAACAAAAGCTGTTTCTCCTAAGTAGATTCATTGCAGAAAATACCTAAATCCTACTTGTGAAATGCACATTTATACAAATCATTTTGATACATAACGAAATCTGTCCAATCCTTTTGCCATGGAGAACGCTCAGAACTACATCAACACATACAACGGTGGTGACAAGGAGGTGCACCAATTACTGTGGCCAAGCCAAAACAAACCAAGTCTGTGAAAGATGTACCAAAAGCAATGCCAATGACCCAACTGCGACCCCTCAAAACCTCAAAGGAATGCTATTTAGATACAAAGCTTTTCCTCTGAAAAAATATGTGCAAAGCTTCAAGGCAAATATGCCTGTCATGAAACTAAAACATTTTTAAGAGTGAATTAAATTCTTTTTAGTAACTCAGGGTAGAAGTGGCTGTGTTGTAGAAGGAGTGGGAGCCAGGCCACACTCACAGCATGACATGGGGAGATCCCTGACAGGATTCCAAGCTGTGCTGGGAAGTGTTGTCCTGGTTTAAAGGACAGGTGTCTGCCAAGGAAGGTGGGAACCTCCCTCGGAATGGAAAATATGACCCCCTTCCCTCCAAATTATTCTAACTTTGAAATTACAGGGCTTTCAGGCCCTGTATAAGAGAAAAGGAATAACAGTTCTTTACTAGCATGTATAACAAGGCAAGTAACAACAACAGCAGCAACAACAAACAGAACCAGAGACCCAGTGCTGGCCTCTATCGGCCGCAGGCGCTTTCCCCTCGGTGCAGTTCCGGTCACGGCCGGCAGGGGCGCTGCTGGCTCCCGGCCGGGCAGGGCAGGTGCGGTGATTCCCCCGCGCCTGCAGGGGGCGCTGTGGCGCGAGCTCAGCTGCCTCTCCCACACATGGTAACGCCGGGCACAGCCGGCAAGAGAGAGAAAAAGGGGCTCCTGCTGCAAACTCACGGGGGAGGGAGGGATGGAGCAGGTCTCAGTGCTCCTCTGGGTCGTGAAATGAACTGGTGCAGGAACCTCGGAGCAGCAGGCTGGAACAGCAGAGGCAGGCACACACAGGGTAGCAAACAAAGCGTAGCAGAAACTCTGCGGCCGCACCAGGAGCCGCAGGGGTCGGGCGGACAGAGGGTGTCAGGTTGAAGTGTAGCAAGAAACCCGAAGCAGTGGTAGAAAAACAGTGGGGCTGGGCAGTGGCAGCTGGGCTCCGACAAACAGCCGGGAGATGTTCCATCGGTGGGGCTTGGAGCTTGGCGTGCCGGGTTTTTCCCCTAAGGCACCCTAGCAGATGGTGAGGGTCCTTTCCAGTGAGATCAGGTGTTGATAAGGTCCCAGTTAAACGGTCGCTCTTATGAGCGAAGCCCCAGTAGGAGAGGCAGTAAAAGACGGAACTCCGCCGTGGCAGCGAATTCTCCCCGCAACAACCGCAGCCCAGCCGTCTCCCCGACCCGAGAGCTAGAGCTAGGAGCTGAGCCCTAGAGATATCTCTCGGTATCTCTGCCCTTCCCAAGAGAAAGTCCCCCCCAGTTAAGAGGGTAGCCAACTGCACCCTTCCCAGTCCTCCTCCTCCCAGCACATCTTTTGTCTCTCTTAAGTATCATCATCATCTCCTCTTAGGCAACAAATGGGAGAAAATTCCCTGAGAGAAAGCACAAAAAAAGAAAAATCCTAACCTCCAACAAGTGTCCACAGGTACCATACTAAAGGCCCAGGGGCAACCCCGAGTGTGTGTGTGTGGAGCATTTTGACTCCTTACACTTCCCTTGAACAGTGTGGGGAGACATGCTCATGGATGAAAGGGAACATTATGTCCAAACAGGATTTGTTCCGAGAACTCTAACCATTGCTGTGTGCGAGTCAATGAAAAAGCACCAAGTAAAAACGATCTACTGTGATCTGCTGACCTTTAGTCTGATGTAATTAGATAGAAACCAGAAGCCTGGTGGAAGGAGGGAGGCAAGAAAAGGAGACAGAAAACCTGAAACTTTGCCTTTATTCAGGATGTTACTATAGAAAAGGGCTCCTAGCAGGAATTTTCCTGGAATACTTTCCAAACACTAGCTGGGTTTTGATTAAATGTAGTTGGACACCTCCTGTATCACTTTCAACTACTATCAGCATTCTTATCTCCTTTCAATAAATGAACAAACTTCATCCTCTCCACCCCTGCGGAAGGAAAGATCATTTAAAGCTTTGTTGCATCTTTCACTGGGCCAGGTGCCCCAGGAATGTCACTCAGGATGCTGAAGTCCCTGGTGTCCTGCATGACTACAGCTCTTCCAGGACAAGGATTTCATTGTGTAAGGACCTGCCTATGTCTCAAGGACCATCTCCTCTGCACCCACAGCAGCTACCTTTGCAGAGGTAAAACTCCTCCGTGGCTCAGGTGTGCACCAGAGGACAACTTAGACCTGGTGTGAAACCCTGATACACTGAAGATTAAAAAAGAACTGGACAAACAGTTCATTTACGGGCCCAATGCCACAATGAAGTTCCCCTCATTTTTCTGCCATTTCTTCCAAGGCTGTGTTTCTTTTTCACTAATGACACTATGTCCCAGTTTGAAAAACTCCTTTTGAGCTTAAAGACAAACAACTCCAGTGGCTCCAATTATCTAAACAAGTAGATTTTAACAACAGGGATGAAAATGAAATCCCATGACCTTTCTTGAGACTTGATCATATGGACACTAAACAGAACATAGTGGTCAAGGTCTGAGTTACTTCTGACCTTGTTGTGAACTTAATGTAGATGCTGTGAACTTAATGTAGATGCTATTTTTTAAAAAAATTATCCTAGAAATACAAACCAACCTGAAGTTATTTATGAACTGTGTTTAAGATCAGGGGTTTTTCTGGAAAAATACTTTGCTTATGAGGATTAGAGTAGTTGCTATAGAAACTGAAAGGCTCAACAGGTCTTCAAATCAAACCTCGTTACAAGACCTGAAAATTATTTTTCAAGAACACATTTTGGAAGTTACAGTAGTGCGTGACTGGACAATCAGCCAAGCAGGAATAAACCAACTTATTGATGAGAATTGGTAATGTCTCTTTACAGCTTCCCCCCCCCTGCACCCACACTGTCCAGCTCCACTACCCCAGCTCTTCCTGTGAATACAATCCAGTCTTTCCTCAAATTGCCCTTCCTCCATGACACATAATCTGACACCTAATGGTCCACAGCAGTCCTGTTTGTGTGTAGACATAATTTTAATGTAATAGTGCATTTTTCTTAGTAAGGAGGAAAAAGGAAAAAATCCCATGCACACAGTTTAAAAGTCAAACTCCATTAGCTATAAACCCAAAGTTAAACAGGGACATTTTTGTTTGTGTTATTTAGAAAATAGCACTGAATTACAGCTGTAAGCAAGATAATTTAAGGATTTTAATGTACCAAATGTACCATGAAATGTTTCCATTTTGCCCTGATTCAGGTGACAAAATCTGAACTCACAACATGTTAGTTACAAGACATGAACTTCGTGTTGAATTACTTTTTGATGCGGCTCCTCATCCCCTCTCCCCAGGACTGTTTGTTTTCTGGCCTCATTTATTAAAGACTGAAGCCAAACTTTTGTCACCATCTGCACCATTTGTACCCAAACCAAGGGGTTTCCGCAGGGAGCACAGTGAGTCAGTCCCTCCTGAGCCATTTCCAGCTGGGACCAGTCCCCTCCTGCTCTTCGGTGCAGAGTTTACCAATTAGAGGTGAAATGCCAGGGAAGATAAAACAAAGGGATGTTCCACAGGCATTAGCAAGTGATGGGAAGGGCTGCTGGGCAAGGGGGTAAAGGTTTAGACTCGTATTTGAATAAAGATTCAGACTGTGGTGTCTGAATTATCCTGATTCCTGATCTGAACCACATCCATCCATATCACCTATTACAGGTAATACCACCTGAGTGAAATACCTGCTGGGGATCACAACTTGACACTTTTTTAAACTTTTCTGTGCACCTCAGAAATACCTTCCTTGAAATGGTTTCTGAAGTCTATTTCGACTAATAGGATTGTATCTACTATACAATAGGAAAATTAAAGATTTCTAACATAAAAAACCCACAACCAACCAAACACCTGCACAACACCTCCTGTCCAGTCTGTGTAGGTTATAATCACTTTACTGAGAACAAGTTCCTCAGCAGTTACTTCTGGATCAGAAACCTAAACAAGCGTTAGAAATGTAAGCAGTTTAAGTCCAGCTTAAACTCTGAAGGGAGATTTGAACAAGCTGAAGCACAAAAGCAGGCTGCTTCCGCCCCCCTCCCCCTCCCGTCTTGCTTTTAGATACCTCCTTTGGGGAGTGCAATATCAGCTGCTGAGGTTGAGGTTTTAAGACTCCTGAAAGAGCAGAGATGGTGCCTTATTGAGGTGTTAACCCGGTTACACAGCAAATCGGCTCCAGATAAACAAAGGTGACACCAAAAGTGCGACCCACCCTTGTCTTCCTCAGCTTTTGTTAATAAGGTGTGACCTGGTAACTTCAAAGCCTACTCAAGACCATGTAAATGCCAACATAACTAAACACAACAGTCTTCGGAACAAACATGAAACTAATCAAGGGACTTGTAAAAAAACAGCTCCCCCTTCTCTACCCTAATTTTCATAATGAGTTCTTTGTCTACTTGCTGATGAAAAAAAGAAATGAGTCACTTGGTCTTTTATCTCTGCATTTTCCCCACTTCAGACATCCCTTGCCTTGAAACAGGACTGCAACACAATACATTAGTTTCAGCTAAGGGAAGTTACCTGCTTCCAGACCAAAAGGCTCCCAGTGTTTCTGGATGAAGCAAGTCTGCACAAGGCACACGTAGAAGTGGGTGTTTTATTTGTCAATTTGGCCTCTCCAGAGGGGAACAGGAGCCTTCCAGACTACTGCTTAAAAGCTCTGTCATTTCAGGTACTTAAAATATTTCAACTTACCATCAGTACATATTGTTTAATGCTTTGTCTTATCCTTTTTGCCTGGACAGAAGGAGAACCCCTCCTAAAAGCCCCAGGCAGCTGAGCATTCATCCACCTTCATTCACAAGACACCCTCTGTCTCCTCTCACCCTTTTTGTCCCCAAAGCACATGGTTCTTTCTTCATTTTCCTTCTACAGAGGGACACTGATCTTTTCTTTCAGGTCTACACTCTAAAGACACTTGGATCCCTGGTTTTCATCCCACACCGGTTCATGGAAGATATGAAGCTACTGACTGGTAACATACTGCAAGCAGAAAACATTCCCCACTGCACTTCAGCCTACCTGATCTAACATAAACTCATCCTCCTGAGAAGGGTGAAATACGACATTTTCCTCCAAATCCCAGGACACTATGCTACTGTGCACACTATCTTTGGATGAGCATGCTAACCACTCTCAGCACTTCACAATCATTGAAGATGTTAATACACTTCTGCAAGCCTGGGGCACGCTGGGCTCAGCCGCCTCCTCTGCAGACTCAAGTAAATCAATGATTCATCACTTCTTGCTTTACATTTACACAGTGTCACCAATCAATACTAACTACTCACCAAGATCTGCAAAAGCAGATTAAATACTATCTGTACAAGAAACTAATCTATTCATGTTTTGGATAATTTGCTGTGTTTGTTTTTAAAGGCACAGTAATTAAGGAAGTTTTGCCACAAAAACCTTTTACCACTGACTACATATCCCTGCTGTTTCAAGCAATAGAAGAAAAACAAAACCACCTATATATACAATGTTTGTGAACCAAAGCTGGTGCCAAACAATAAGGCTTATGGGGCACAAAAAGAATTCAAAGCAAATGGAAACTCGACTTTGGACTGCCTGTTCCCTCTAAGCCAGATGCATGAAGCACACAGCATGGAAATAAGGTTTTAGTCATCTTTTAAAGTCTTTTTAAGTTCTTGGCGCTGCCTGGTTCTCTAAGGACATCCCAAAAGGATAAATACACAATTATGACCTGAGTCCAAACATTCCATTGTAGTTCTAGCATCAGAGAATGGTACATTTACAAATATTATTGACTGAGCAAAGCAGAACATTCCAAGATGGAATGTTAAGGGAGAAAGTGATGACATTAATTCTGGATCAGTTAAAACTTCTGTGCAAACCTCACAATGAACTGTGTTTAAATCAGAAAACACAGGGTTTATTTGGTTCTCATCTTTGCTTTGCAGATGTCATTTAGAAAGGAGTTCAGTCCTTCATGTTCACTTGCCTTGTAGCAACATCATTAAAAATCACCTTTATTTCCTACAACTCTACAACCTGTTAAAGGTATTTTAGAGGAAGCCAATTTTTATGCTGTTGTCTGTCAGTAAATTAAAACAGTTCAAAATTAAGCACTTGCCTATAGAGACAAAAAGTCCTCAGAGTGTACATGTTCTAGGCTAAGGAGACATATATACATGCTGTTAGGATTTGTGGTTTAAAAGGGTCATCTTCAAACCTTGCTTCTATTCTTTGGAAAGTGCAAAAGTCAAAAAGCCATGCAGGATCCTTGGATATACACAAGGACTGGGTGCAGTGGGACAGGTAAACTTGTCCAGTAAATTTGCAGCCTAAGTTTTCCTGCTTTTACTTCAACGTCTCAGGATTGATATGTAATGTATTTCTGTGACTTACCATAAAAATAACTTTTAGAGCAGCTTCTTTGCTCATCAATACATACATTGTTATAGAGTGGAAGCAGTACATATTTCGTTTTACAAACTGGCCACCAGTAAGCACAGACAACAAACAGCTTCATCCCTTCCTATCACTGTGGTCAATGGTGTATTATACTGGGACTAAAAAGTAAAATGCTTTTATTTGAAAACACAACAGGTGTTTGTTTGTCAGGTTTCAAAGGCCTACTGGTCTGAAGCTGTTCCCCAAAACACTTTTGCTATGGCTTTGGTCAGTCTCTTAAGAATTACCTGGGGCATTTTAGCAGGAAAGTTTGTGAATTCAGTTAAATTTATATGCTCTAGACTTTTACACTTTCCTTTACACATCGAGACAGACCGAAGTCAACTCTTTGATCCAGTCCTAACCAGAAAGGACAGTTCAGGCCGAGCCCCCAAAGCATTTATAACCCAGCCAAGCTGTGCAAAGAGAAACGAGTCCTGGTACTCTGAACAGCACCAACAGAGTCTTAATTTAGAAAATACTAAATCAGCAAAAAGCGATAATCAGCTTCTCATTTTCAGAGCAACATAAACTTTGACCCTCTCCAAATTACTGACAACCACGAGGAGCCGACAGCTTTTCCCACTGAACGTGCTCCTTGAGATTCCCTGCAGCATTCCCCACCCGCATTTATGTCATTTGCCCAAAGTAAAGGAGCTTTAATTAGCTCACATCTCATCGTTAACTGAGCTTCCTAATGCATCCTGACACGGGCTGCTGGCAGCCGCGGGAACCCCTGATGGGCCGGCTGTGAGGAGCCTGATTAGCCGGGTATCCCAGGGGAGCCCCGCTGTTCCCACCCCGCCATGCCCCAGGAGCTGGGTCGCTTCCCTCCGGGACCTCCTGGGAAGCCGCACCAGCAGGTGCCCGCTGGCAATAGTTTTGTGTTACAGGGCAGAATGAGTGATCCCTGCAGGAACCGCCGGCTGTTTTCACAGACACAGAAGGCAGTCAAAAGTCCACAGCATGAACTTGGAATGACCCCAATTGCAGAGTCACTGGCGGGTTCATCTGGAGGACAACTGTGCTTTATTAAACAACTAATACTCTTAACAGATAATTCCCCGCCCCCCGGCCTTAACTCTTACCAAGCCGAGTTTGTTTATTTTTTGGGAATGGAATTATTTGCCCTCCTTCACCCCCTTCCTTAAATATATCGAAAAACAGAGAGAAGGCCTGAGGAGATCCAGTGCCTTGAGTTAATAGGTAACAACAAAGTATTCAGAGGGGGCACTTTAGGTTTGGTTTTAACATCATCTTTACCAGCTCTGTTGATCTTGATTTCCAAAAGCATTTCCATCTGCGCTAACTGCAGCACTCGGGCTCTTTCCAACCAGTTTCTTTTTCTGCCATGACCACCTGTGACCACACTTGGGATCTGAAAGAACCTCCTGTTTAAAAACTAACAGGTTTTCCATGTTCTACTAGATATTTTGAAGGAAACCCCATGCAAGCACATTAACTGGACCTGCCACCCCGCCCGCGTGTGTGTATGTGTGTAAATAGTGAACAACTCTGTGAGTTGTTTGGATCTTCTGGTACAGCTTGGCCTTCTCCCCTGGCCATAGAAACACTATTTTCACTTCTCAGGGATACACAGCTAAGGAACTTCAAGTTTAAGTCTGTACTATTTAACATTTTCTACAGAACTCTACAACTTTAAATACACAGTAGGGAGGTGCAGTCAGCCATTTATCAAGACTGAAATGATGAATTTCAAACCCACATCCCATTTTTTCTCCTTCAGATGCTAATGGTGATACATGGGATAGATTTGCCTGTCCGCCTGACATGTAACCACTCAAAAACTGCAGGTTAAAACGAAATTTCATTTCATCTATATAAAATATAGATGAAATAATAAGCACTGGAAATGCTTATTTCCAGTGTCACAGTTTATGACTTGGCAACTCTTTGCATACCTCATTTTAAATTCTCCTTTGCTCACTGAATTCTCCAATGAGTCAGCAAAACAGCAATGGTGCATTTTATTTTCCAGGAAAATCAGCTGGTAAACCCCATTTTTTTGAAATGAAGCTGTAAAGCAGGTGTAAAACTAAAGGCTCTCTAATCCCTCTTTTTTTCAGTTGTCAAATGGTCACCTGTACATTCCTCTATCCAGCTGTGCATCTTCATGTGTGCAGTTGCTGCATTGTTGCAGGACTCTCATTATCAACTGAGCAGTTTCTCCTGGGTAAGGCTCATTCAAAGCTGCCACCAATTTGCTTCTGAATGGGGCACACTGAGGATGTCAAGTCCACATCAAACCAGTTCTTCCCACAAAATATATCACCGTTTCTGTTCAATCTACCCATGCCCATTTCTCCACATAAAAATACACTGGAGTAAAGTGTGTTCACTTTGTGCAAGAAGCTTTGTAAAAGAAAGGCTGAATTTAACCCAAACTGAGACGAAAACTTTCAACCTGGCTGCTGGCCAGACACATTTTATCCCATGGTACAAATGAAAACCAGGAAGAACAAAATAATACTTCAAACTTCTCAAAGATGATCCTTTATCCCAAAACCTCTTTCAAAGATACTAATTACAGATACCAGATGTTCTGCACATTAAAACTGACACTTTCCATGGCTTTTGATTGCCACTAATTGGCCATAAAACTTGCTGTCTTTTCAAACTGGCAGGAAATGGGGAAATGGCCTCATCTGTAATGTTGCTCCAGTACTCAACATTTCTGCCTGGGAATTTCAATTGCTTTCCATCTCATAATCTGCACATTTTGATACAGATTCTCACTGCTCACACGAACCTGCACATGAGCTGCTTATCTGTGGATGAAATGCAAGTTAAACTGAAGATGACCTGCAGTGCCACCTGCACAGGCTGCAGGAGCTTCTACGCTACACTGGGGAAGATTACACTGAAGAAAACACAGAAAAAGCTACATTTGACCCAAACTGTATGAATCACTTTTGTAATAGAAAAAATTATGGTAGATGCTGCTAAATCCCACTACTTCAATACCTCAACTACCCTTTGTAAGGGATGAACACCAGCTTTCCTGAATGAAAACCCAAATTCTAAACTGTAAAATTGCCCAGAAAGATGACATGTATTCCAGCCTTCCTCACCTTTATCCAGTGAGACTGACAGTAACCACACACATTCTGCTCTTAGGAGTCAAGGAGAAGAGCAGACAATCAAACAAAAATCATGAAAATATAGAATGGTAGGAAACTCAGCAAACTCAGAATCCAAACACCACCATGACCTCTCTACAGCATCACTTGATGATTCTGTTTAAGACTCTTCGGAGGAAAACACCACCATGTATTTCTTTCTCAGGCTTCATATACAAAGGCTTTTGTTAGAAGTTCCCTAACACCAAGATATTATTTTATTTACAGCTACTTCATTGGCATTTTGAGCTAATGAAGCTAGAGCTGAACTGCAGTGACTCCAAAAATGGGAGAATGGCAGTTGTTCTTGCTTCTGAATGGTATCAAAGAGGAGTGGTTGGTTACATGAACTAAGAAACTTTAAACAAAAGGGAACCATCGGCTTTGATTGTTTTAGAAAGCTTTCTGTCTGTTTTTGGGTAGAGCCTGCTCAAACTGCACCTTCCTTCTGTGCTCTGCTACAGCCACTTCTCATTGCATTTACTGCCAACTTTGTTAAAATTAACATTCATGTGAGTCAAACACTTGTTCAAGGTTTGTTTTTAAATAATCCCTTTATTACTTCCTCTTTATTTTCCATTCAGTTATCTTTATTTTCCTGTCACTGCCAACCACCTGAGATTCTGCTTTGATTTATCTTACAAGGAGGGTTAAAACTCCCATTTCCCTTTCTGTTGCTTTCATGCTTCTGTTCTACAAATGCCCAAACACTCACCTGAAACAGTATTTGCATCCTTACTAGTCCTAAAGTTTTCTTACCCGGTTCTAACATGCCACGTCTTTTCCTACCTCTGTTAAGCACCTAAGCACCTCTGCCATCAGTCTGAACTCAGCTGAAATAAACAGATGGAGTGAAAGTCCAGGGAAG
Source organism: Corvus moneduloides (assembly GCF_009650955.1). Classification (NCBI taxonomy): domain Eukaryota; kingdom Metazoa; phylum Chordata; class Aves; order Passeriformes; family Corvidae; genus Corvus; species Corvus moneduloides. The sequence goes on from NC_045497.1 coordinate 4,870,322, forward strand.
AAAGGTTCATCAGCCATAAAAGAAAACAAACACCCAAATGCAATTTGTTGCAACTCCCCTCTAGGGAAGTTTTAGCATCTCAGGTGCCTGATTCTGGAAGGAAGCCTGTCTCTCAGAACCCTGCATGCTTCCGAAAAACCTAACGGGGAAATGCAGCTGTGACTGATGGGTTACCTTTCCTTAAGAAGCCTAATTAAACTGGAAACTTCAAAGTTCAATATGAAAATTAAGCTCTTTCATTAAGTTCATTAAATTATTTTTCTCAAGAGGAAGGGAAGGACACACCAATTATTTCCATCCTATATCCTAACCTCAGAGTCATAACAGAGACACTACTATGTGCTCATAATTCCTAAAAGATAGAATTCATGGTAGAACGAAATCGGCCACATTAAATACAGTATTGGCAAGCTTTGAATCTTTTCAATCCTTTACCACCAGGACTTTCACTATGTCAGCACAACACCTATTTGCCAGTAATAGATACAACCACACTTATTTTTCTATTTGGAGAACACAGGCTACAGAACAGTTTTGGTCAGCTGCTAATTCAGTGTTCAATATTCATTTCTAATTGAAACACATCTGAAACAGGAACAATTTAGGATTTAGTTCTATCATGCCTAACAGGGGAAATAAAAAAAGTGTGGATGCCAAGAATGTGTGACATTTCTACGCATATGGCAACTACAGAAGGCTCCATTCAGAGGGAATGAAATTCCCTCAGGTGTCTATATTTAGGATCAAAGAACTTTTTAAAATACAGAACTTGGGAGTCTCCAAGGGATAAAAACTACAAAACTGTCTGTAGTGAACTTTATTTAACCTAAGGGTTTGTGCCAATTTAAATACACCACAGCTCTCCACTTGAAAGAAGGCATTACCCACTGCATGCTCAGAAATGCATGGAAAAGCCATTACAAGGATAATCAGCACAACTATAAAATAGAAAAGCAATAAAATGACAAAACCAGATACAACTCCAATAGCTTACTTCTTGATTCAGTTGAGCAGTGTTACTTTAAAAGCCATGATTATAGTATTCCTCTTCGTTTATCTACTCACACCTTAATAGCTAACTCATCTTAAAATCTAGGATAGATTTTTATTTTAGACACTTCGTAAGTCAGGTACTCAAACAACCAAAATGGAGATTTTTTCCCAACCCTCAGTGCCTGTGCAGGACACAGGCTCCTCTAGTTTTGACTCCTTTAATTACCAGATCCACAGAATAAGCTGCAAAGACAAGAGCCCTCTGTGGCACAGCTGAATCAGGTGAAAATTTATGCAGTGAAAATATACCTAAAAATACCTGCCCAGAGCACCAACAGCAAGATGAAAATGACCTATTGTTTCAGTTTTGTTTCTCTTGACTAACTCAAATTGTTTTTTCTCTCCACGTAATTTTCTTTACCAATACTTCACATATCCTAGATACACTCATAAGGCACACACAAGGTAGAACAGAAAGTAAAAGACAAAGTTCTGTGCTGTACCATGTACATAACATATCACAAACTGTACTTGAAATGCCAATTTTTTTATCATACGGACATTCTGGGCTTAATTTTCAAGCACATTTAAATGCCTGAAAGCAGTGCAACACATAAGGAAGAATTCAACCTGACTATTTGGAGCCTTTTTTACCATTGTCTTCTATGCATCAGAATGAAGATTCAACCTTTGGAAGGAAGACTCATCAAGGAGCTCCACAATGTACTACTAAGCCTTCTTAAATTACAGATTGCTCTCCTTGTTCCAAAAGGACAAATACATAAACCATATAAAAAGCTTTGAAAAGGGAACTGTGTGAGACTTGCATCACAGAGACATTTCTGATATATCAAGGAGAAAGAAAAAAAATACCTGGGAAGACATGGCGTGATTTTCAAAGGTATAAATGGGGAGCAGGCACTCAGCTCCTGTTGAATTTTGAAAGGAACTAAGCATCCAACTGCCCTTCTGCCTTTGAAAATCTTCCTTCACAAACCCCTTGGTTACAAATGACTCCAAAGTTCAAGGAATGACCTTGCCCTTGTGGGAAACAGAGGAAGGCTCGTGCCTTTTAAAGGAAGATTTATGAGACTGTTGCTGCAGATGTGACTGTGATGAGGAAACAACACTTTACAGAAAGGAAATTCTAAAGAAACATACTCTATTGGGTGGAGTGGATGGGTCACCAGAGACTACAACCACGAGGAGAAAGCATGGACAAAAGTACTCATTTGCAGACAGATACAGCTGCCTTCCAGAAGCTCAGCAAGTCTCCTACCAGACTGCCTGGATCAGCTTGTATTTGCAGTGCTGAGAATTACAGAACCACCGACTAGGAGATTGAGACAGGAATATCAACATGGCATTTTGTTTGAATTTCTTGAAATTGTGGAAAATAGGCTAATGCTGCAAACAAGATAATTATGACAGAGAATGTGCATGTCATCTTTCTTCATAGCTCAGCTCTCCGGGTCAGACCCAGCTGTGCACTTGGTGATGGTCTAGGTTTGATAATGTTAGTCTCGAGCTCTCTTTAATTATAGAGACTCTGAATCTTCTGAATCACCTTTTTCCACTAAGGAGGGGAAAAAGCAGATTTCCTTGTATACAAGTAAGTGGGAAAGGTTGTTAAAGGATGAACCATGACAATACACACATACAAAGTTACCCACTTGGAAAATGAAAATAATAGAAAGTAAAGAATTTTCACAAAACCAAACTTAGCAACACATCCTTGTGTCAAAAAAGCATTACTGCAGTTGTACCCATGAAGGGTTGTGCAGACACAACATGTATGTTTGCTCAGCATCAAGTACGGCATCAACCATGATCCAAACCTCTTCCTATTTCTAACTCCTGCCTCAGATCATCCCTCTCTTGGGCACTAAATACAGTAATTTTCACTGATATAACTGAATTCTCTCAGCTGTTATCAGGAAGGACAAAACAGTGTTCACCATGCAGAGACTTTAGAATTAAACCACAGATAAATACAAAGCAATCTAGAAATTCCTTAGTTTGTTGCTATGTGGCACAAAAACCCCCAAACCTCAAGAGTCAGCATAATTGCTATTCACATCAGCTTAATCACTTCTCAAAAATAACAGCTAACAACTCCTGTTATACTAAATAACCCCTTAAATACTCCACCTTCCTCTAGTGCTCTCTCTCTCTTCTGTATGTAGATTACATACACAATTTAACACAGCTTTGTTCATTTGCATGTAGGAGCAAATTATTTCTCATTTTGGTTAACTGTTGATTCAACCTGCAAGTATCTGTACAGCAGTAATAGGGTTTTGAGTGGTCCACTGACTCCTGTTTCTGGCATCTCTGGGATGTATAAAAAGCATTTATGAAAAACAAAATCTACATTTCAAACACCATTTTTACAAAACAAACAGGACATAAAGCAATTTAAGCATGGTCAATAGTTCTATTTGACTTCTTGCCTATTTTTTGCTTATTGTTATAGCAAACTTTATTATCACAATTTTTACCTTTGCAGCAGAGTTTGATACTCCATGAGTGACATTTCTAATGAGACCACCCACATTGCCATACTTTATAAGTCCAGTAACACCTTCTGAGACATCATTCAGTAGACCCATTGGGTTGCCAAGGAAATCCACAGAACCTAGAATCCTTGCTGCCTGACTCAGCAGCTCCTGTAAAATCAAGAGGAAGAATGAAGTATTTCTTATGGATCACATTAACATGAGCAAGGTTGATGGAAAAAAAAACCATCCCACCCACAACAGAAGCTTCTGCCAACCCAGGTAGGTTTACTGGAGAAAGCAACACACAAATACCAGTAAAATTAACAATAGTTTCATCTTAAAATGCAGTGTATTCTTAGAATTCTTCTGGGATACTACTTCTCCATATACCAAAGAAGCAAAACAGCACTAACACTTAATAGTCAGGAAAGAGCTCCCATATCCTTGGTGGAGAACTCCTCAACCAAGAGAAGTTCAACCTTTGCCACGACATAATCTCCATTGCACTGACCTCCTGAAAGTGTTTCAGAATGTCATTAATGATGAACTCCTGAGTTTCATATGGATGGACTCGAGTGAAAGGATCCAGATTAATCACAGCATCTTCAAATCGGATCAGAGGGAATCCCAGTGTGCTTTTCAATGCCTGAGTAAATAAAAGATATTGCCACTGTAATTCTTTTCTCTGCTTTTCATTCAGAGCATCCAAGTGAGTTTACCTTTAAATGGGTAACAAACCAAAATTCTCTGAAGCTGCTGGAGTTCTCTACCACTGCAGTGTGGACACTTTGATACAGAGAGCAATCACCCACAAATCTTTTAATTTTTAATTTAATCTTTTTAGCACTGTATTTCTTCAATAACTCAAGAGTCACTAACCTTCCCAAATGCAATCTGTTTCCCACACCTGATAGGAGTATTTCAAACCAAAATGTGTCTAAGATTCCATATATAACTTTGCTATACTGTTCTAATCTTCAATTAAACCAACCCTAAATGAATTTCCTTGACAAAACTGGCTATTTTCCACTCTGCTGAACTTCTGTGAAGGGATTAAATGTCAGGATGAGCTGAAGTAACATACATAATTTACTGTAAGCCTGTGGCTCATATCTTAACATTATATGGTGTACAGAAATTCTTTAAACTAGCTTTTCCCATTATTTTGCAAGGAAGAAAACTAAGATTGTCATTAGCTCATAGGCCATACGTACCTTGTACAATTTATATACAAAAAAGTACATTTCAGGTGGACAAGCTGTACATCTAAAGATACACACATGAATAAAACGATTTTGGAAAAAAAATTGTAAAAAATCTAATTTTTTAAGACAGAAAGAGTCTTCTTCTTCTTCAGGTCTTTATAATGGCACCTGTACACTCACCAACATCAGACACTCTGAAGAAGGCAAGAAGCCTCACACTGATATCTTTACACATTAATCACCAAAGCTGCCTGGTATAGGGAACACGAGTTTTTGTGCCATCTGCAGGCAATTAAGGCAAGTTACAGGTCTGAGTTAAGTCTGCGAGTAAGAAAAGAGCTATTTATTTTTTCAGTAAATGGATGACCAACCAGAGTAGTCCTCATTATTCACTTGGGTAGGAAGTAATTTCCTGTTTAACTATCAGATATTATATAAGGCAACTTTGTTAATACTGGTACCTAATAAAAATAATCTGTCTACACCAAATTACCAGACAGCCAAGTCCAAGCCAGAAACATCAGAGGTAGTTAGAAAAACTTCCACAAAGGCTCTACGGTGATTATTCTCTCCCTCCTACCCTGAACTTTCCTGTGCTACAGAACTGAATGGAACTCTTTCTGTGAAAGTCAATATACAGAATATGTAGGGACTGTTAACATTATGGGGGAAAATGTATACGCCAAGTTTTCTCTTGAGAACACTGCTGACAGCTGCCAAGATGGATCCATGTGCAATCCTGTACCAAGGGTGGTAGGAAATCCAAACAAAACAGTGCACAGTGCTGGGCTCTTAAAGGCACTCACCACTAGCTCTGTTTCCTCAGTCTGCATTTCAGCTAATGGCATTACAAGGGTTTTTGTGTTGAAGCTAAAGTGCAAACACATATTCAGGACTATTATTTATGCTGCTATTATTTAGTGGTAAGGACTATCACGGCTAAGGAATATCATACCTAGGAATATCACAGGCAAGGAATATCCCAGCTAGCTATTGAACTGTCCTCTGCACAAGGATTTGGTAAAAGCAATACAAGAATGCACGACTGGTGATCTTCTGGATCATCTTGGTAAGACTCCATGACAGACATTCATTACACAAAACTAAACTTCTTTAGAAGCTTTCTCATCATGATGTCCTTAATATCAAGGACAAAAAAGCCCAGCTGGTATCTCCGTTTTGGTTTTTTGAAAAGGCAGCAGCTCAGTTCCTCCAGAATAGGGAGGGTTTTTCATGGTTTGGTTGGTTGGTTTTGTTTCAGCTCTCCCACCTTGGAGGAAAGCAGTTGTATTAGCTCAGAGAGAACTGAAATATTTCTGACTGAAATGCTAAATTAATCATTTTTGAAGTGGAAACTCACTGCTGCCACTTTATTGTGTCCAGGAATTGTGTGTCCTAACACACAATTTGGGAACACTGGATGAGACTATGTTCTGGCTAGAATCTGGAATCCTTGGTTCACTTACCAACTGTGCCAGATTTATGACCATATGAATCAGTCTCAATTTACTTTAATTTTTGACCATATTGCACAGTGCTCATGCAAATTCTCCAATTCCAATGAAACAACATTTTTTGGATGAAAACACTCAGAGTTGTCCTGTATTTCTGTTCTCTAAGTTGAGTAACTTCTTATTTTATGATAGCAATTCCCTTCAAGCTCTTTACACTTCCATTATTGCAACTAAGGTCCTCTGTAAAGCAGTGAGTCATTAGGTCCAGCTGGCTGTGCTTCAACTGAAATTACAAAAATTAAGTACTATTACAGAAGAGACTGGAAATTATGCTAATTAAATGTCAGAAGTTGCTGAAACTTCTATTATTTGTAACTTAGATAATGCAAAAGTAAATGGAAACTAAAGAGTATTAAGTTAAAGCTTCTGTTCCCTTTTCTTTCTCTTTACTGGAAGCCCACTCTGAGAATGCATTGGTGTACCTTGAGATCCAAAGGGAGCTTGTTGGAAGTGAAGACACTCAACTTGATTTGAGGCACACTGATTTTCAGATTTTCAAAGTAGTATCGTTTTTGTCCTCCGCCTTGTTCAACAACCTTCTCATGGAGGTTCTCATCATACTTTTCAACCTCTGCATCCAGACAAAACACAGGAATCAGAACCAATTAAAGATAAATAAGTATGGGGTTAGGAATGCACACTCTGTTAAGAGTTAACAATCCTCTGTACAAATAAAAACTATGTGTGACTGCTGGTGTAGCCAGCAAAATTACTCATGCCTTGTGACATGAAGTTGACCTCTGAAGCTCAATAATTTTTGTCAGATTGCTCTGCATCTCTAAAACCTGTTATGTGAGCTCACTTCTAATTTATCTTTATCAGCACACAGAAACAAGGAGATAACACATGACCATGCAATGTTCCTACTGTGCCGTTGTGATCTTACAGTCTGTTTTCCTCTCTCTACTTTCTCTGTAATTCCTTACGCACTCAACTAAGAATATAATGTACAAAGAAAGCTTTCAATTATTCACTACACAATGGACAAAATGCCTACATGGAAGACATCCAATAAATCAATTTACATGGAGAGTGACTCAAATTCGGTCGACATTAACAGGCTCATGTTATTTGTAAGAGCACCTGGGTGGTGTCAGGAAGCAGGGGAAAGACGAAAGATGACCAAGTCTTATGAACTCAGACTTACGAACAATAAAACATGCTGACTGTAAATGAGAAAATTATTTTTGTCTGAATCTTGGATGGCATCAGCATCAGGGGATAAACTACAAATAATGTACAGTAAGGAAAAAAAATAGCAAAAGCAACAGGGTAAACCAGAACAAAGGGCAAATTAGTTAAAAGGCTAAGAGCAAGACTCAAAATTTTTACTTCTTCCTCATCATTAGAGATCTAAGTTTGTAAGTCCTCTGTGAAATGCAATACTGTTATTTTTCCAGAGACAATTCAGAGGATAGTGTGGATTAGCAAGACAGAACTCTGGAGCATCACTTGTAGGCTTGGTCCCATTTGGAATCATGCCAAAAATAATTACTTTCTTGTGACAGTTATTATGTAATAGTACACAGGCTACTGCATAATAGAAGTGATATTTTCAATTGCCACTCCAAAACAAACATTTCATAAAGTTTCCAAAGCACAGATAAACACTAAAATAGGAGGATTAGAATAGCATCTATGAGATCAGAAGATTGAAAAGGTCTGTCTTGCCTCATTGAATGAAAGAAAACTTACATTACAATTAAAACCAGGGGTATGGATGCCACAACAAAGGTCAGACAAAATTTTCTTGCACTGAAGCAAGAGGAACTGCCCAAGGAACAAATTAACACAGATCCCACTTCTAGCCCTGGGTTAAATAAACAAACTAAACAAATCACTAAACAAAGTGGCTTGCTAAATTAATAACACAATTTCTTTTATCCCAATTTAGATGAATCCAGATACAGGAACTGAAAATGAATACTGAACTCCTTCAAGAGACAGGCTGTACTTGGGCAATCACCTGAGCTCTGCAACAGGCATTAACACCCATGAACAGCTTCACAGGGGCCACTGAAGCATTTCCAGCTCTGTTCAAGAGTGGGAGGTTCCAAACAGCCAAGAGTGTGCTGGTGTTTTCTACTTATTTTATATGCAAAGATCATAATACTTCTGTACACTGTAAATCTGGGCTGTGCAATTTTATACCACACCTGATTCCGACTGGTCGTAGCCAAAGAAACTCAACAGCTTCAGAAGTAGTTTCTCCTCAATTTGAACTGTGAACTTTCGGGCAGTGATCATCAGATGCTACAGAAATAAACAAGTCTCATTTTACAGCATTAACACCAGAAATATAATCCATGTAAGCTATTAAAAAGGACAACGTGCTCTATTCCAGTGGAATATTTCACTTAAGTGGATTTGTAGCAAGACTCCCACCTTCAAAATGTCTTTGGTAGCTTTCTTCACTTCAAGTTATCTACAACTAGTGAAGATTATTTCAATTTTCTGGAAGGCATTGTGCTTTATTACCTAATCCTAACACTTCAAAATCTTAGCTGCATTTCCAACACTGGAATCAGCTGCTTTTCAAAACAGAGTTAAAATACATGCGTGAAGACTCCAAGTGAGAAAGTAAGTCTTGACAACCAACTCAGTTTTGCTGTCACAATACATACCACAGTTGGTGGATAAATTTATAACCAACGTTTCCAAAAGGCTGCAGTGCACAGAACAGCGTTTATGCAGCAAGATAACAGCTTATCAGAGAGAATTTATAACCTTGTACTCAACTCCTGAAGAGCAAAAAACACAGATACTCTGGTTCACTGTGCTACAGTTCTCAGGAGAGAATAACTACCTTGAAAAATAAGGTCACAGACATGGACAGACAGGGGTCTGGACTGATTTTTTATATTTTTAAACATATTTATTACCCTGTTCATCACTGTGCTGTAGCTTTAAACACCACAAATGTGAGAAGGTGGACACTGTGTCCTTTAAGCTTCAGAACTGATTCAACAAAGTGTATTTCATAAACCACTGAATTCAGATTACAAGTAAAAATTAAGAACAGGAAAGGTCATTTAAGCAAAGTAGTACCTATGTTGCACGAACAAAAACATTGTGGTTTACCTTGTATATATCGGTCAGTGCACTTTTACTGGGAAATTTCATGGCATTGACTTGCACAGCAGGCCCAGGGTCCAGGGGCTCATTCTCACTCATCCTGGGCGTCAGAAAGAGCATAAAAGGCCGTGTGGTGCCAATAAGTTGGTTGTCCACCTACACAGTGGACAGAAAACAGAATTGAAACTCCAGTGATATTTAGGAATTAAAGTCTCAGTCACACAGCTCTAAACATTTTTCAAACCTATTATGACTCAAAAAACCGAAGAAGACCCATGAATAAATGAATTTGTTTCAAAATGGCAAGTACCTGTATATCATGCACACTGAGCTCTAGCACCTGACTGGTCGAGAGCTGAGTGTAATGGACATTAATTCTGGTGAGGCTTGCAAACACAAGCTCTTCAGGGACTTTGTTGACCAAAGACAATCCTATTCCACCTTCCAGTTTCACAAGCACCTGAGAAAAAAAGGGGAAAAAAATCCACCACTAACAAACCAACACTGAGAAAACCTGTGATATCAAATACATATTTCTGCAAAGTTGTTATTTTTTTAGGATCATCTCCAGAGAGACTGAGCAGCATTGAATTAGTCTTAGAATCAAGAGGGTTAAGGCATATTAACCCAAATTCTGAGAAGGAGAAGTTGTAGCAGGAAAAGCTACAAGTTCATAACACGAGGTCATCATCAGGAGAAGTTACTGACCATCATCCCCCCCTGAAATGTAGAAAGGAAAATGAAAATGAAAAAGACAAGTACTAGTTGTCATATCTTACTTCTAACTCCTGCTCTGTATCAGGATTTTTGAACTTCCGCAGATCTTGTTCCGTAACTGGAAGCTCTTCTCCTTCACTGAATGAACGATCATTTCTACGTTGGTTAAAATCCGTTATCTGAAAACAAGTGAATTACTACAAGATCCCTTTTGTATATATAAATAACAGCTACATTGTCCTACCTTAGAAAATTATCTTTTTAAAAAAATAAGGACAAGGAAAACTTCTGTAGTACCTGTTTCTGGCTTATGATATTCCCACCCCCTTCATGTCATTACAAAGGCAGTTATTCATAAGGATTTGAAGACGTAATACAGAAAAAGAGTATTTCCAGTATAAGCAAATAATGAACTAGATTCTAGTTAATGAAGGACTGTCACCTGCAGAACTCTAGTTGGCCCATCTGGGATGACTCTCACAGCCAGTACTCCTGAGCCAGGCCTCATCTTTTGGTTTGTGAACTTCTGTTCAGGTGGAACTGGCCCCAAAAGTTCAAGTGAGGTATCAGGACCTAGAACAACTTCAGCTCCATCATGAAGACCCTGTATTCCTCCCTTTGCCTGAAGAAAGAAAAAAGAGTAAGGAAAGAAAATTAACTAACTAAGTGATAGGTAAATACTTCAGATGACTATTTACATATATTAATTTAGAATTGTATTTTACTTTCCTCTCCTTATTCTTCGGAATGAAAAGAAGAGCAATCCAGAGCATTTTACTTGATATTACTAAAGTTTCTGGTAACTAATGTTTAATCAGTTGGCAGCTAAAAGAAACAGCCAAGATCAATAATTAAGTAATTGATAATTAGGTGGGTAATTGATAGTTAAGTGGGAATTAAGTATTCCCACTGCACATTTAAAACTGAAGCTATCACATCATCAAAGGACGTTGGAAAGTCCTTCCTGAAGAGTTTTCAAAAACGATAGGAAGCTTTTTAAAAGACGAACCCTGGACCTGCAGATGAGAATGTAAATCCTTACTGAGTCAACATCTAAAGACATCAATACAGAGCTTTTTTAGATGCTTCAAGTAGTTACTTACTAAGCTGCAGTAATTTGATCACGAAATGATCAATATAGTATCAGGGTACTAACTAAAAGACTTTTTTAATTTCTAATTATTAGTGCAAGATCTTCTGTTATTTGAAATTAATAAGAACATTCAAATATAAACCTAAAACATAAGCTGTTTGCACAAGTTTGCTTTGCTCTGTATTCTGAATTTGCCTCAAACCTTTTGGTTCACTTCAATACTAAGCCCAAATGACTTTGTCATCTACATCAGCAACAAACAAAACAGGTTCAACATATAATCAGTACTGACCTGGACAACAAGTCCATGGATACCACAGGCCAGCTTCCCATCCCGAAAGCTCCACGTCTGGGTCGTACTGCGTCGTCGATCCGGCCTTCTCAGCATCAAGGGCTCATACCTGCAGGGGACACTCCAGTGCTCAGAGGATGTACCTCAGCACTTTTACTCTGCACCTGGGTTAATGCTGAACATTTACTTTGTCCCAGCTCATTTTTCTAATCTCTCTTCTGAAGTGCTGTCTACAGTCACCTGCTGGAAAGGCATCAGCCATGCTTTTACAAGTAGTTCCAAGTCACACAGGTGACCATGAGGTTTGTTTATAAAACCAGGTAAAATCCAGCTCTTTCACATGCCTTCAGAACAATGTCTTTCCCTATTCAGAGAATATCATATTAAGTATGTTTTCAAAGACACAGTTAGAAACCCCCATCAGTTTCCTGAGGAACTGCATTTCAATACCTGTTATCTGTGACAGCTGCCAGGCCTGCGATATCTAAAATCATACTGGAGTCCTCGGAGCGAGGAGAAGGTTTGTGGGGGTTATGAGGAACTGAAGAACCTTCATGGCAAAGCATTCCTGTGTCTGTCATTCTCCAGAGCTGGGATCGCTTTCCTGGCTCCTGTTGCAGAAAAATTCAACATTTAAATATAATATGGAGCAAATATTTTTTTCTGTTTTTCTATCAGAGGCTTTGAATTATAATTCTTGGAATGACTTGCATACATTTAACTTCAAAGCCCTGAATTAGAATTAGGAACTAGTTTGGATAAAGACTTCTGATTGAACTCTGATATTCAATGAATACGTAACAGCAGCTAGATGCAGAGCTGCATTTACAAGCTGTTTGCTAAACTCAGCAATATTTAAACACAGTTTCTATTTCTTAAGAGCTGCAGAAACAGATGACTTGGCTTACACTGCTCCCAAAAAGGGAGCATGTCCTACCTTGTAACTTCATGAGAATATCTAACACACAACTACCACATTCAGTTGTCTTGGAGGCATTTACAACCTTCCTTACTACTTTATTCCAATTCCCTTTTCTGTCACCTTTACCCCTATAAAAGTCTTACACGGGAAGCACTACCAAAACTCAAAAAAACCCATCACTTTGGAGTCTCTCTCTACCCTTTAGAAGTTAGAACTTTTTTTTTTAATGTTCTCCTACTCGCAAGCATTTGATTTTACTTCAGCACACAGCAACAATAGTATAAAACAGTAGTATAAAAAAAAAGTCAAATTGTACCTTCTTTTTCAGCAAAACTCGTTGAGTCTTTGGAGAAACATCAAGGACAAGCTCTGCATTTGCAGCATCCTTATTTGAAGTAACTGGTCTTACACTTGGCTCCTGTAACCTGGAACACCAAGAGAACAGCATCATGTTTGTTCAGAGTAGCAGCTTCTTTTGTAGAGTGAATTAGATCTGCACCAAAATTCAAACTGGAAGTTTACACTTCCAATACAGCCCATAAGACTAACATTTAAATTGGGGTTTTTTCCCCTCTTGTTAGGAATTATCAGGGCAAGCTGGTAACTTGAGTACATTCTTAAAAGGGGCTTTGATTTCTCACCAGAACTCGGAACTTCACAGGCAAAACAGATGAATTACAAAGACAGTTTTCTACCTCATATTGAGGAAAGTAACAAAGTCCTGTATCAATCTCCCAGAGCTGTTTTCAGCAGCATATAAACTAGTGCAAGCTTAATCTCACAGGCATGTTGTAAATAGGTGTGACTTGTGGTAAAGTGTCCTTTATACAACAAAGGAAATTAAGTCCCCAGAGGGGACCCCAAACATCCAGACTCTTCCGAGACCACATCGACCATACAGTGGGGTCACAGCAGATGCCAGATGCTAAATCCTTCTCACTGTGTGACAGAATAAACAGTGTCAAGCTGCACCTCTAAAGCAAAAGTACTATGTCCAAATGAGGTAAAATACACAAATTACCAACACCCAGACAACTTCAGAATCTGGCATTTCTTCTGCTAGCTACAAGGTAGACAGAAGTTTAACTCCATGTGAAAAACTCTTGAATGGCAACCATTAAGAGAATAATAATTTGATATTAATTAATTAAAGCTTAATGTGAACGTTAAAAATATTTCCATCAACAGATATAAAGAATTACCCTGAGAAAGTATATGTAGCAGCTATATAGATGAAGTTTTCATAGTAAAGCTGTTTGGCGTCTTGGAAGTCATTCATGCAGCAGACAACTTCTGAGGAGCCTGCTCCTTTCACTGTCAGCATGATGAAGGGAGGCAGGACTGGCTCATCCCATGCGTAATCCAGAGAGGTCATGGGCTTCACCTCAGTGGACAGCCTGGGCTCCACCACCCCATGCTGCTTAAACACAACTGGGACCTGTAACAGTCAGGAAGGAGGAGTTTGTTCATACAGGAATTGTTCATCACACAGACTTTTTGCTATCATTTGCTCATTTACTAGGAGTTGATGACTGAAACACGTTCAGATAACTTCTTTTTTTCCCCCCCAATCATTTCATATGTATATTCTTCCATTCAGGTCTCAATTAAATAGAGTCTTAAAGGGATGAGAAACATCATCTTTGCTTGTATCTGTCATCTGTGGTTCAAAATGTCTGCAGTCCCATGGCAGCATCTCAAACCCTGCTAATCTAAATTATGAGACTAGAACAGATTAAGTATCATCACTCTCATTGGTAATACTTCTCTTCCTTGTAAGACTTCTAAAGCACTCATGAAAGCCACAATGTTACCACTATTATTTGAAAAAGATTAAGCAGCTGTGTGCTACCAGTTTTTACTAGAACTTCAGAAAATTACAATTATTACAGACAAATACACAGACAATAATGTTTATTTCATGACACAAGTTAGTCAGCTCCCACTTCTAATAAATACAGAAGAACTTCTACTTTTTTTACTGAAAGTAGTAAAGGGAAAAAATATGGGGCTTGGTTCTTTTACCTTAGAAAAATTGTCAATGCGGAAAGGTGGCGGTAACTGGTCGGTGTCACTGAACGCAATGCGGTACGTGGCTCCTTGAAGGGTAATTTCTACTCTTAAGAAGTAACATTTTCCCAGGGTGTCCCTGAACAAGAACACAGTAAAAGACAGGTAAACTTCTGATCTGCATTATCTGCAGTGTTAAACAGCTGCTTCTATCAAAACACAGCAGCTGCAGAAGATTTATAGGTCACAGCTACCTCATATTAATGTGGAACGAATTGTTCTTGTTGACCTCAAAGCCCCCAGACCAAATGCAGTTTGGGATATCCATCAGCCTCACACACAACAGCTGATCATAATCATTCCGTGGCCAGTGGAACACAACACTGGAACCAGGGAGGGTGGAAATATAGCCGTCAGGATTGGATGTTCCCTAGGAACAGAAATTGGTAAATAATTGGTAAATAATCCCAGCACTGAAAAATCCACTATTAACCTATACACCTCTCAGATACAAACGCAGCCATTCTTCTGTCAGGTGGATGCTGCTATTGGAATAATGAGAAAGATCCTCATAATCAGCCAACAATACTTTAAAGAACAATGCCTGCTCTTCTTGGTAAACAGTTTCTGTGACTAAGTACAATACTGTACTAAAAAGTCACCACCAGGAAGCTTCTTACCCGACCTCTGGCAAATTCCCGCTGAACAAAGGCCAGTTTGTAGCTTGATTTATTGTCTAACAGGTACCGGGGAGCGAAGGTGACCATGCAGGTGTCAATATAACGGCCTCTGCCTTTTTTAACATCAATACCTAGTAATAAAAACAAGGTGAAAATAAAGCTATTATTTACAAAAGAAAAAGACAGCTGCCACAATATATTTCAGAGAACACAAGTTACTTCTTGGGTTCCTGACATGCACTCTCTGTGCCACACCACTGACTTGCATTGGAAAATCATTTTAAATAGTAAAAGACATCTGTTACCCTGTATTTCTCAAGTACAACTTAGATACTGAAGATAACTGAAGATAAAAAAACACAAAACAATTCCCAATCACAAGTACATCAACGCAAGTAATTATTTCACTTTTAAACATATGAAAAATTCCTCGAAAATCACTGTGGAGTAACTTCCAGACTCTCAACTAATTTAAAACCAAAACCTGCTTGTACTTTATGTACACCAGGAGCACAAGGACTCCAGAAGCTGCATTCCTGCACATCAGCCTATGCAGACACTGCTAAGCAAAACCCACAGACACAGCACACGGCTGACCAGTTACAGTACACAGACACTCAAATTAATCAGAGTAATGTCATGGGATTTAAAATGCACTTGGAATTAACATATAAGGGGAATAAAAACACAGAAGCAGACAGAACAGTTTGACAACGTAGTTATTAACACTCGATGAAACGTAAAATTAAAAAGAACTGCAAACTAATTTTTAAGCTAATAAAATTTACAACAAATATATAAAATTACTTAGAATACTATCTTTTGTTTGATGATTTTCTCTGGACCCTCAAATGCCTTTAAGAAGATATGTTTCTCTGCTGCAATTGTTCTGTTTCTGGTGTCACTGACATTGTATCTCACCAAGAGTTCCACAGGATTTTCAGATGTTCCCATCAGCACCTACCAATGTTATAGATGAGGCCTGGCCGGTTTCCATGCTGGATCACCTTAAGGGCTCTGACACCACTCCCACCATCCAGGGAGAAACCCTGGCACCAGCCAGGCATGCCTTCAGGATGGATTCCTTTTCCAACCCTCATTGTGCAACTAAGGGTAAGAAGAAAACACAAAGATTTACTAATTTAAATGAAGGATCAGGTAGCAACATGATGCTGGTGATCAAACACATGCCCAGATAGAAAAAGAACATCTGTGTCTGGATATAAAAACATTTGAAGCCATGATAAATCTCTTACTGAGCGACTCATTCTGCATGTCTGCTATAAACCCTTTCAACACATTAGTAAGGTGTCAATGGCCATGTCCTGTAAAAAGCTTGGCAATTTCCAGACTGATTAATCATGACAGCATTTGTGTGTCCTTTATCTTTGAAATTTAAGACAAAAAAATTTGAAATAAATTGAGACATGACAGAATTGGCTAACCAAGCAGCTTTCAGTAGGAAATGTCTAAGAATCCAATATGCTCAATACAGTATTAAAAAACTTAATAATTTAAGAGGTCATCTTAATATTTTCATCTTTGTAAGGTTCCTCCTGATTGCCCTTCTTACTTACAAGTTTGGCTGTTCTTTATCAGCATAACAGAACAGCAGTGGGCTGAGACTTCTAGCAAGCTCATGCTCTTCGAATTGACCAGCCGCATCTGTTTTTGCATTATCTTGTCTGAAGATAAGTGGCAATCCTTTAAGTAAACACAGAAGAAAAGAGTGTTAAACTACACATCACCTTTGTACAAATTAACATGAGAATGGTAAAAATTTCAAATTAAGGAACAACCCAAAATATTTTTGTTGTAGTATTAGCCATTACTGTGCATTACTGTGCATCTAGTTTTTCATCTAACCTGCTTAAAACAGCTGCTCACAGCTGCAGATCATGAGACTGGCCCATGCAGACCTGAAAGTGCCAGTGGAAGTTCACACAGACTCACTGCAATTCAGACCCGTTGCCTTCTCAAGGTATGTCGGTCTTCGAAAACCACAAATTTTAACAGTGATCTAATCTATATTGATTTATTTAGAGGTACAATAGCTCATGTTTGAAAATCTGTAATACAGCAACCCAATGGCTAAGTTATCTCCTGTAACATGCATCAAACAGTAGCTGCTGGCACTATTAAAAATATAAATTCCTGCAACCTTTATTCCTCTTAAATAGTGTTTAAAAGCTTTATTTGGCTAGAAAGCAAATCAAAATACTACAGGAAAACCTTATTTCCCACTTCGTTACAACAAAACTTGCCTGTTTTGTTGATTAACCAATACGGAGCTGAAATTAGTATTTTTAGAGAGCCCTCAGCACGACACACAATCCGTATGGTCAGATTTAGCAGCCGCTTATTGACATCGTACAATCGCATCCGCACCATGTAGTTTTGTGTCCCAGGAGGAATCAACAGCTCTTTGCAGATTGGGAAGTTTTCTAGCAATACCCCTATGAAACAAAACAAAGCAGAGCAAAATAAAACATCACCCACACAAACATGAGTTTTTGATAAGCACTGAAGTTGGTGTTTCATGTAACTTCATCTTCCTGAATATTTCATGGAGCTCACCCTGATCAACTTTTAAATATACCCACTATGGTAAACTCTGACCTCATGAAGAAATGCCTCAATTTAAGTCACAAACAGCAAAACAAGTTCTGTAAGGGACCCTGATTAGGGCTAATTATTGCTTCAGGCATTACAGGTCTAACCAGTGTTGAATAACTCCATACATACTCTCAACACCAATTATTTCTGTCAGAAAGAAAAGAGCAAAACCACCCAAAACATTAGGAACTTATTTGATTTATTCCCCTCTTTACCACTGTTCTCTCCAGTTTCCACTCTCAGGAAAACCAGAGCTGAACAAGGAACATCCTAAGTGACAGCTGACAGATTTGGGGGAATGATGGCAGTATTGGGTTGGTTTTTTTCCAGTGTGTACACTTCGTTACTAAAAATAAGAAGCCCTGCAACCCAATGAAACCATCATTTAAATGCTTTCTATTTTTCCATTTTTCCATTCTGTGCCATAGTTCCTTGCAGAAACAAGTTCCCTGGAGGTACAGAGAGGAGCAGCAAATAGTCCCTGAGCAAGAGCCTTACCAAGCTCAATGTTCTGGGCTGTGTCAGCCGTGTGCAAGGCAGCCTCTTTGCCAGGCTTCAGTGTCCCACTGATGGGCAAACCCTTCACGTAGAATTCCAGCTCACAAGGCAGCAGGTTGCAGATTACCACCGTTGGCAGGAGATAAATGGTATGCCCAGGCTGCCTGAAAATCTGCTTAGCACTGTCAGAGAATATGCTGGAAGGCATGTAATCTGGGTAATTTTCTTTCTTTATAGCCACACAAAACCTGGGAATGCCAACATACATGAGAAGTCAATGAATTTGACACAATAATTAAACCCTGTCTTTCCATATTGCACTAAGTCCTCAAAGATGCTCTAACTTCAGGATTGATGAGAAAAACAGTATTTAGAGTTGTTCTCCACATAATCACTTTGCAGCTCATTATAAGGTACTTTGTATTTATGTCTGACGTTAAGACAACATGAGTTTTCTGATTTTAATCGAAGACTTAATTTAGTTCCCCAAAAACTGGTCTATTTAGAGACCTAACAGAAAATGGCTATTAGAGATTGCCACCTTTAAAACCAACTTTCATAAACTTGCAAAAGCATGTTCTTTACTACTACTATTAAAAACAGATTTTTAACTATTGAAGTAAACTATAATCATGTACTTAAACATAAATGCTGAATGTGTCCTTCTTCCCAGTAGATATATCTTTGCTCTGACCACTTGACACTTCAGTTTTTCATTAGTTAAGGTAAAAAATTGAGTTGGTAAACTTTCATTTTAAATAATTAGTTTATTTTCCTCCCTGTGATACATTCAAAAACAGTGTATTAGGAAATGAACTATGAAACTGACATAGAGCAGTAACCATATGGTGTGCAAAGGTCATTTCCTGACACAACTTCATAATCCCTATCCTAGTATTTCCTAAATTCAGAGCAACCTTAAAGCAATCATATCAGAAAACTACAAAATTCCATTAAGTCCTCACTATGCAGAGAATTTTTGGCCTCAGAACCGAGCACAGGACATTGAGGATAAAGAGTAAGTATTTGTGAACACTCTTTTGGCAAACCCCTCATTACCCTCAGTGAGACAGAGTAGTTAATTTAATGTAAGTTCACATTCTATTTTCTAACTTTCTCTTTTTTTTACAATAAATATTCATAGTGTGCTTTATATTCTCAGAGGTTTAACAGCACTGTCAGAAGGGCTTCCAGGAGCCCTGCAGAAACAGAGCAGCTACACTTCACTGCTTCACTGCAGATCCAATAAAACATCCCACTAAACTGCAGCAGCTTTCATCTCTAAGCATTCTCTTTCCTGTTATTTACTTTCACAGGATTTCATTTATCAGAGCTTACAGAAAAAGAACTGGGCTTTAATTACCTGAAAAACCGGCTGTTTTCGGACTCCATGGAATGACACTCCCTCTTGCTGCTGCACACCTCTGCTGCCTTCTGGACGTTAGTCCAGTGAATCGGAGCCTTACAGAAGAACACTCCCATTCCTTTGGGCCTGGCTTGCAAACGCCAGGATGTGAGATGTAATGGAATAGCAAAGGAATCTCCTGGCATAACTGCTGGAAGGACTACAGGCTCTGCAACCAGAGAAGAAATCACACATATTAAAAGAGGCCCCTTTACTGAAAACAGTAAAATTTTGAAGTAGTAAGTCTCAAATTTTTAATGCAACACGTTTAATTTTAATATAAATCACTTCCTGCTTTATTCATGTTTCAAACACCAACCTGGTATTTTCAGCTCTATTAACAATCTGGCAGCAGACTAATGTCAGCATGTAAATCTGAAACAGCCTAAAAACTTGTTGGTATTCCAATTCTTTAGTGAAAACGCTTGTTTCAAAAAACCTCGTTCTACAAACATTCTGGGTACATTACCAGCATATCATTACATTTCTACTCTAAACCTTTGCATGGTAACAGCAAAACCTTCCAGACTGCTGCTGTAAGAGACAACTTTGCTACATACAGAAATAAGTTTTAGTCTTTACAGAATGTCAGCTTTCCCTGTTTATCTGAACAGCAACAAAAAGTCCTACTGGGCTCTCTAGTTCACCTTGCTGACTGTTTTCTTCTTAACCTGACCCATTTCCTGTCCAGGGAGCTCTATTCTGGTATGAAACATTACAGATGGTGGTGAATCTTCCTGGGGAGGAAGCTGAACTCCCCACAGTATATAGGGACTGCTATAGGAACATGGGTCACAGGAGTTTACAGCACTTACTGTCAGGGGCAGAAGGACTGTCCAGTCGCAGTTCCATTGGAGATTCCAGCTTGTTCTTCACCATCAAGGCTGAGCGCACTGTTATCACCTTCCGGGCGCTCCCCTCCATGGTAACTTCAAACACCACACGAACTGGAGGCAATGAAGAAAACTGGAAGATATTTAAAAGCATTAAAAAGCTCAGGTAATGAATATATCTAGAAGAGGGACACCTCCCTTATGAAGCACTAACTGCTGGAGAAAAATTTGCCAACTGAATCCAACCATGTGCAACTCATAAGGTGTATAAATAGTTTCATAATGGTGCTTTATAATCCTGTACCTCCTCCTCAAAGAACAGTAAAATTATGAAAAAGCAATTCCACACATCACTAACTCTGTTACGTTTCTCAAAATGATGCAAGTTCAAATAAGAGCAATATAGATCCTAAGAGGTGAACTTTACACATCATCTTTCTATTATATTATTTAATAAATCCATGTAGTTTGAAGTCTAAGACTCATAAAATTACCGATCACTCACCACTCCTATCTGTCAAAACTGAAAAATAAGGTAGAGCTTTCTTAAAATATTCATGCTTTCTTCACTCACAGCTGCCCTTCTACTGTGGTGTTTTACCTTGTACATTACACAAAGCCATGGCCACTTTGATCCTGAAAACAACATTTAATATGCGTTTACATGCTAGAATTCACATATTAGAATTTAAGACCCATTTTTCAAACATTTATACTGGTGAGGAATGGTAAGTCATAAGTATTTGTTCTGATTTGAAAGTGCATTTTGTTTGCCTAAATTTTGTTTCCTTTCTATTGAAAAGGTTCTAGAAGGATGGAAAAGCCAGTTCACTTGTAGAGTTACCCTACTCTTACTTAAGTAGCTCTCAAAAAAATGAAAATATATACTCACGTAGACTTGTGGATGTATTATATTTGTTCTACTTATTGGGCTTCCAAGCTGGGAGGAAAGTAAACAAGAAGGTTAAAGAAGTTAAACTTTTAAGATGCTGCTCTCAGCTCTAATACAAAACTTTACTACAGAAGAATAAACTTTCATCACATTGTGTTTCTGATCTTCAGTGCAACTTGGAATCACATCAGAACTAGATTAGCAAAGCCTGTTTGTAATACTGCTTTGCAAAGAAATGAAGCTTAAGGAGGTTTTGTTGTAAAGAAAAATTCTACAGGAAATGTTGCTGGACAGCAATTCTCATTAATTTGCATCCTTTTCCTTCAACATTCAAGTTACAGAGAGATGATCCTTTTTATGCTTCAATATAAAAACTCAGAAACAATTCAAGTAAGAGACCACTGGCTCTTGTCAGCAGTATCAAATCAAATTTAATTCTGTTTTATATCAAGAAGATCTCAACCTCCTATTTGTCCAGTGCTCAACAACTAGCTAGTCTCAGTAGCTAGTCTCTGAACTTAGCTAGTCTTGAAATCCACAAGACCATTTTTATCAGTGAGCCTCCACCAAATGCCAGCCTGCTGATTATTACAACTGCATTTTCCCTTCATGACAAGTGTATTTTGTCTACAGAGCCACATACTTCGAAAAACAATCTCCAGGCTTACAGGAAATTGCAGTGTTTGTTTATTTTAAGCAAATTAAATACATGAAAAGCATTCTTGCAATAAAAGAAATAAAGTAGCTGCTGAAATGCTGCGTTGATTTAAGCTCAGTCCTCCACGAGCGCATGGCCTGTCACTAATACATTCATTCTGTTCAACTGGAAGCTCTGCTGCCAAGGACAGATTAACTGATGACTGCTCTGGCTGTGGTTTGGTTACACAGTATTGCCAGTTAGGAACCCAGCATCTCCAAGCTCTCCCAACCCAGGCTAACTGGAAAGAGGACAATCTCATACAACAGATGCTTTGAGATTAAAATCTTGCAGACATCATTACTCTTACATGACATATTCTTTTAAAACACTCAAATCAGAACTTACAGTAGAAGAGGAGGAGTTTCTTATCTGGTGCAGCATATCGGAAAAATGTTCAACTTGTCTACAGACACTGGACTCACTTCTTCCCAGCCATTTACTCTCACTTGCAACTGATGAATCCTTAGATCATGTGTGTGTCTACCAGGTTAGATCAAGTTAAATTACTATTAAGCATTGTTATACAGAGTAAACACCAAACAGTTCAAACCACAAACATCCTATGGATTCTCGTAAAAGAATCTCACTGAAGCATTAAAAAGTCTCAAGTTTTTCCATTTCATGGATAGATGGACCTGATTTTATGTCTAATTACTGCACCTTCCCGAAGGAACACACAGACACATAACTATATCACAAAAAAAAAAAAAAAGCGTGCTACACATTTGTTAACAAGCTCTAGTTCTTACCTTTGATAACAACCAACACTGCCCCAACAGTCCTTTAAAATAAAGGACATTGATTTGTAACTGAGACCCCCAAGTCCTTCTAAAAGCTTATAATGATCCAACTCAGATAAAGGAATAGCTTCCACCAATAGCAACAGTTGCTGCTTTACCAGAGAAATTATAATTTCACTCTATACAAGAGTATTAAAAATAAACACTAAACATTAACAGGAGATTTTGAAGAAATCCACTTCTAATGTGACACCTGCCAGTGCCCTCACAACTATGAACCTGTGTGTTCCATACACGAGACTGTCAGAACATCTCATGGCCTGGTCCCTTCACCTGTGTCTGAGTTTTCCTCTGGCTTCAAACTCAAATGGAACCTCTTCCCCAGTGATAACCTCTTGCCATTCACTGACGTTATGGGCATCATCCAGCAACGTCCCATTTTCCTCAGGAACAACACCTGGACTCCCACTGTGAGATAGGGCAGCCCTGTGAAGAGAATCACAGCATTTTACAAACTGACTACTTCAAGTTGACTACTTCAAGTTAGTCCTGCAATGAACACAATCACACCATGAACGTACGTGACTGGTTTCCACACTCTGCTGGGTCTCTTGAAAAACAGAATCTTTTGTTTAATAATAAAACTATCTCAGCGTCAAAGAAAAGGCTCTTAACTAAGTAAAACTGGGAGTTGCCTACAGGTCTCTGCAAAACAGAAGCACTGAAAACAACAGGGTCTGGCTCACATGGAAGAGGTGCCAGACAAATACGTCTGAAGTGATCCCCCAAGAGCTGCTTACCGGGTTGGGGTCGTAGTCAGGGTGGCAACCAGAGAGTGCACCCCAGTGTGATTCCTCAGAAGCAAAGGGGACAAACGGCTGCCTGCGTTTTGGGGGTCTTCATTTCCAGCTACAAAACAGAACAGAGACTTGTCTGAATGCGCGTGAGAAATTCATTCATCAGATGTTAATGTGGGATGAGATGCAATGGCTGGAGAACCACAACCTGCTCTAACTAAAGAAAAACAAAGAAACAGGACATCCAGATTACTTACAAAGTTTTCACAACTAGTAATTACTACAGGAATGGTACAAAGCAAACAGACATTCTTCCCCTACATCAACCCCGCCTTGGAACTGAACTTAATCTACATGTTCTTTTGTTTGTTTTTATCAAGTCTTGTAAAATACTATGCCTCCAGTTACACCTAACACGTAGAAAACCTAACTAAAAACCCAAGCATGATGAGTAATCTTTTATATACATCCAAATGCTCATGAAATACTAAAGACACATTCACTTAAAATTAAGATTTATGTTGCATTTAATGTAACAAATACAGTCACATTAAAGGTAACAGGTTAGCCAGGTACCCCCTTTAACATGGGACTTTTATTCTCAACGCCTGAACAAGTAGAAATATTTCCAATACAGGATAAAGCCTACTAAAATAACGGAAAATCATTTGAGAGCAACCAAAGGCAATCTGGTTTTGTTAACCTGTTGGGACAGCAATATGCCAGAAGGACGATACTTCACCTCCCATGTTTGCCTTTTTCCAAGCACAAATTTCTAACAGGCACAAGTGTTACTCTCATCTTCCACACTGCAGTGCATGAAATCTGTGAAAATACTTACTGTGTTTGGACAGAGAAAAACCCCTGTCCGAGTCCAGTAATTTACTTAAAAAGGAATATAAATGGCTGCTACCTCAATACACACATCTTTGGTATAAGAGAAGTGGAAAGAAGGCACACACAACAAATCAGCTGCTTAAAGAAAAGGTAAGACAGAAATCTCTTTCCCAGACCTGAAGTCACTCCAAAAGGTTTCCAGAGGCAAGGAGGGGTGATGTGGGGAGGGCAGGAAAGTTTTGAAGGAGTTACTGATGACGACAGACAACTTTCTTCCAAATCAACAAACTCCTATGTACTCTCATGTTGTCCACGGAGACTTAAAGCTTACAGAGAAAGTTCTTTCCAATTAAATAGCAAGAAGATGAAATCTTTGAAAATCAAAGCTCTGATTTTTGCCAAAAGCAAATACATGTTCTAAGTGTTGAGTTTCACTTTATATCATTTTTTGGCTAGCCCAGGTTCTACAAAATTAGACCAGAAGCCAAATGAACTTTTACTCTGGTGTTTAATCGATTGCCAATTTATCTTTGGAGACTTTTAAAAAAGAATTTTTGGGACTATGGCCTGATTTTCAAAAGAAATGTAGAAGTTGAGTTTTGAGACTACTGCCTGAAAAAAAAAGGCTATCATTACCAGGAGGATTTTTTCATAATTAATTTAGTAATTTAGCTGCAACCCCTACTAAAAGCCAAGCAATAAATATTAGATGTTTTGCTGTTCGGTTGATTTTTGGGGGGGAAAAAAACCAACAGAAAAATACTTCAGAAACATAAATCCAAAATTTTCCGTTTTGTTGTTTTGTTTTTTTTAACTCAGAGAAAATATTTCTAAGGGGCACTCGAACAGGCAACAGATGTAGATTTCCAGAGAGCTCTCTCTTCTCCCATCCACTAACTTTTTTGCAGGGCTATGTATTTATCAAGTGTGCTGTTTGTCTTCCATAATGTCAAAAATTGAAAAATCTTACTTCATACTGCATGGTTTTGCCCAAAACCTATCCTGTCAAATAGAACCCAAACAAATTAACAAATTATTTATTAGGAATGCTTTACTTCCTAAAGCTTACTGAAAACAGCCCGTTCTTCTGAAGGCATCTGAAAGTTTTAAGTACCTAAATATGCTAAATTAGGCATAAATATGTATATTGAACATAATGGTGGATATTTTTAGAATATAAATTAAATACTGTGATATTACTATGCTATTTTTAATCACACTGTACTTTCCCTCTAGAAAAGAGACACTGAACAGTCAACAATTCACATAACCTTCCTCACAAAGACAGTTCTCCTACATGGGGTTACATTTCTCCATTCTTTCCTGAAGGACCCAGAGAATGACAGGACAAAATACTAAATTTAGCAGCCTAAAAGAAAAGTAGCTGTTATGTTATTTGGCTTGAGGGTTTTTTGGGTTTTGATTATTTTTAAATATAGAGGCCAATCCACCAGCAAGTCCCACATACAGCACAGTATTTATTGTGCAAGAGCCTTTCAAAGAAAAAAGCACCTTTTGGTGTCTGTGTGCTGTACAGTACCTCTAGCATAGATCTGATGCTCTAGGTTAGTCAAACTGGCTGTACTCCTAGTTCTAAGGTAGACAAGAGGAAGGCCTGGCAGACAGGAAAGACAAAGTTAGCAGGTAAGAAAACCCATACAAATACAAGTAGATTTTCCCCTGCATGCATAAGGGAAGATATACATCATGCAATTATGAGTCTCTACCCATTTGCTTGCACTAAGCTGGCATTTGAATTGTTAAAATTCCTTCTAGAAGGAACTCTGGGAGAAAAAAGGATGAAAAGACCTGCCACATGTCAAGAACTATTACTCAGGTGATTATTTCACAAAGAAAACAGCATTTTTTTAGAGAAACTCAGTTATTTAGGTCTTTGAGGTACAGAAAGAAAAAGATCCTCTCTGAACTTCACACAGCCTAAACTCAACACTCTGATTTAATCCTTGACATGAGAGTCACTCATTAACTGAGAGTGGCAGACAGAAAGGAAGCAGAACTAGCAGTACAAAGCTCTTACTCAAAGCTAAGCAGCCAGAAAGCTTTTTGTTTTGAAAGAACTGAATATAATTGAACAGAAACAGCTTTTTTGTCTTTTTTTTTTTTGCCAAACATCTCTAACAAATCACTGTATGCTGGGAAGCCAAAATACTTATGTTTGTAATACATTAGACAGATGACCATGTGTGTCAAGACTGTTTCAAATAAAGTGTGATTAATGACCAACATACTCTGCCCAAAACATGGGGGATCCACCGAAGAACCCGACCAGTCTTCTGAGCTGATTACATTCACTTCTTTGTCCTGTTTACAGTAATCTTCCATCCAGGACTGCTTGGTACATGTGTATTGCTCTAGAGGAATGTAAGCACAGACAGTGTCTCCAAGGTGGCAGTAAACGAAATAATTGAAAAGTGTGTTAAATTCATCACACTCAAGTTACTCCACTTTAATGGTAGAAGTTATACTTCACTGCTTTTTCTGTGAGTCACTTACGTAAGTTAAAGACAAACAACAGCTCATAAAATCACAGCAATGTCTTAAAAAACAAATATATCCCAAAGATTTTATTTTTAAAAGAAGCTTTCAGTGGAATTTCATGTTCTTGATACTCCTATATCAATCTAAGAGCTCTACCTGCCGAGACAATTAACCTTAGATATTTTCATGTCAGAAGCACTTCCTAGGGTTTTGGGGTTGCTTCTTTTAAGAGGCACATGCACATTCCTGCCTAAGTATCAAGACATTAATTGAGTCCTCTGGCACACAGCCTCACCACTTGTCATTACTGGTTTTAAAAAGCATAATCTTCAGAATCATCGATTTGCTTCTTCTCCTGCCACCTTGGCTCCCCTCTTTCTGCCAACCCCCCAGGTTCTCCTTGGGGGACAAAGGAGACCAAGGCAGGTTTTTTTGTTATATCTGCAATCTCAGCTGTTGACATTTTCTTTACTGTGTCCACCAAATAATTCTGAATGAGCAACAATATTCCTGGGAAATGCACACAATTAGAGCTCCACAACACAGAAGCTCACATGAAATTGGAGCTAACGATGAACAAAATATTTTGGTTTCCAGAGGTGGGAACTGACAGCTCAGGTGCTCAGAAACTGAAGAACTGAAATGAGTAGCTACCCACTACATCTGTCAATGTACTGAAAAATGATGAGCTTATCAAAATATTTTTAAGCCCTGTGAAGTATGGAAAGCTTTAGATGAAAGCCTGTTTCTGATTAAAAATAAATTTCAAATAACATACAAATTTGATAGAATTCATATGACCAGAGAAAGAATTCCTACTAGCCTCTAAAATATGCAGCTCATGTCTTTACACTTTCACAACATCTGATAGAACACGGGCTGCCTAAACACACACCTGGTACAGTATCCTGGGAAGTATGGAGGGACTTGAGCCGATCCCGCTCCCTCCACAGGATGCCAACAGTTTAACTAGAGATATCTGTCATTTTCAGTAGTGAAAACCAGACTGTAGAGTGCTGCTCTCAGGGAATATTCCCACATACCTATGAGAACAGAGGTGATGTTTATATCCAGGCGTGGTTTGGCCTTCACTTCCAGCTTCAGGCGGGAAGGGTGGAGGCGGCTTGAAACTTGCTGTTGCCAAGACACTGAACACGGCCACGGCTCAATAAATGGCTCCCAGCCTGAGAGAAACACAAACCATGACCTCTGCTACACGCATGGAGGCCACACTGGAATGCTCTTTACATATATAATAATGAAACTCTAATAATTAGATCCTTTACTTTTAATCTGTGTTCAAGATGAAGTTGCAAACCTATGGATTTAATTTAATACCTATTACAAATTTGGTCCAGCTCCTCCATTTAGACCATGTATACCATATGTAGGGTCTTGCAGAAATATCTTAATTCCAATTAAAGAACTAGAAGGCAATTACCGCTCTATATTTAAGCTAGCTGGAATTAAGTTCTCTCAAACAGCTTCGACAATGACTTTCACACAATTATACGTAAGCTGGCTATTATTCAGTATCTCAAAGGATAAAGATCTAGAAGCTTTTAAAAAAAACCACCCTACATACTTTTAAAAACAAAGTATTTTTTAAAAACAAAAAAATTACCTTGTTATTGACAGATAATTTCTGAGTGCTTGTCACCAATTATGTAACAGAAAATTTAGTTTCTCAGTTAAAAAACCCCACACAACTAGATTACTTCTTTTGTCAGTATCATTGAGGCCTAACTTGGTTTTTAACATCTAAAATATAAATTGTGATTGTCTTCTTATGTTAATCCTTTGTCTTCAGCCTAATCACCTGCCCTCACATGCTTTTCCTTCCTGAAAAACGTAATCAACTGAATGCACCAAACAGTCAAAGAGAAGAGAGACAAGAATGCAGAGACAGCTTGTTGTAAAAGTGTTGTTTTGGTGAATAACCTTTCTATGCAATTCCATCTGAAAACTTGAGTGCTACTTTCATATCAGCAAAATCTCTACTTTCCACATTCCTCCAACTGATCTCAAATCAGGGTATCTTGTCTAGGATCACAGTCTCACACAGAGTCCCAAAAGTCAACCTTTCCCCATTCCCTTAAAGGCATTTCCTGTAGTAGGAAAGGCTGTTTCCTAAATTTAAATAAGAAGACAACAACTCCCCAGGTATTTCACCTGAAAGCTCACGGTTGTAATAATCTCCAGACAGGGTAAAATGAGCGTAACCTTCAGGGCTGGTTCTCAAATGTTGGAGAAAATTCAAACCTGGGGGAAAAAAACCCATGTGACATTTAAACTAATGCAAAACCATCAAGCTTCCTGATTTTGTGAACTGTCAAGTAAGCAATGGAAGGTTTTGTCTTGTCTTTTAAACTGAAATGGTACAAAAAGCCTATCATAATACTCTTCAAATAACATTTGCAGATAGCCACACCTTACAATACAGAGCCTCCCTAGGATTCTGCTCAGGACAGATTCCATTTGTTATGTAATGTCAAAAAGGGAAACCAGAATCTTAACCCTACAAAGACTGTAATCTTAAAACCAAAACTTAAACCAAAGAGAACTAAAGAAAAAAGAACCCCCAAAATCCCCCATAACCACCACCAAGGCACTGTCAGTTGAAATTTGACAAGTCCTGACAAACAAGAGCATGGTGCTGAACACACCCAGAACTGACAGTCATTTTATACAAGGCAGAACCAAAAACTCACGTGAAAAGGTTAATTCAGCCAGGGGAACATCACAGTCCATGCAGTCATCTATAAAGCAGATGCAAACACTTTCTGCCTTTATTTCCACCCCAGAGATGAACTGGAGAGGCACAATCCCCTGGCTATCTCGACCAGAAGAGGTCTGGGAAACTGATTTCAGAGGTTCAGCATTCTTAAACAGCCAACTTGCTGCTTTTTTCAAGTCACCTTAGATGAAAGCAAACAACCAAGCAATCATCATCTACTTTCTCAATGAAACGTACTTAGTAAAAAACATATAGAAGAAAACTAATTCTCTCTCTCTTAAGAAAATATTCTCAACAGTACCTTGAATATGCTCTATTTTGTAACATAAATATGAGAAGAATATAAAGACATTGGTATTTCCTAAGAGTAAGAAATGTATTTTGAAGTTTGCAAAAGTAATAAAAATCTGTAACATTATGCATGCCTATAGATAAGGTGGGAAGCATGATAGTGCTAAAGGAAAAGAATCACTTGTGTTAAAGCTTTGTCTTCTTTTCATGTACTGCACGTAGAAATAGAGAAATACGATTTTAAAATGGAGAGATGAAAACACATGCTCTCAAGAGGAAGAGATGGATAATAGCGAGAAATTGGCCCACCATAAAAAATTACCAACCTGAACACAACTAAAACTCCCAAACAAAAATATACTCAAGCGCCCCACACATGACATCCCAAGGGTAGGAAGAATCCTTGCAGGGTAGATTTTACGCAGTAGCAGAACAGGAAGAAGAATGTTTAAGATTACAGGCCAACACAGAGCCAAAGACATTCTAAAGAAGGAAACAGGGCTTGTGCATCGCCACCTGACAGTCTACAGGCTTTACTCAGTTGCAATTAAGGTAAGATGAACAATGTGCAAGCCCCTGCTGAGAATATCTGATGTTACCTTGGCAGATCAAAAGAGCTTTACGACAATCTTCCATACTGAATCCCAGCTCCTGGAGGCGAGCCAGCTGGACCTCTGGAATGAACAGTTAACCACGCATAAATCCTTGACAGTTATCTACTTGTTTTCATTTCTAGAATCAAGATACATCTGTATGTATCTGTATGTAGAAAAAGCACATGATTCAACACTGCTTTTACATTTTTTATAATATCATCAAGACAATGCCATCATTAAACAGCTCTAACCAACAAAGGGTCTTACACCATGACGGTATCAACATCTTTTGTGTTAAGCATATAGATTAGCTTCACCTTGTAGAAACCTCCTTTAGATATAAAAAAGGGCTTCACTCCAACAGTGAAAAACATACCAAGAACAGGATCCAGCACACGTTTGGATCCATCTCTGGTTTCATGTGCCAAGGAAGCCTCATTTTCCAGTGCTGAACTGGAGGCATCAGCAGCATTCCCAGTACTTGAGGCAGCCGAGTCAGGCAGAGCTGCACTTGTCTGTTGGGGAATTGACTTTGCAATCGCCAAAAAGAGTTGAACATCATTGTAGGACAGTCTGATATCCAGTGCTTGCAACTGAATCTAAATGAAAAATTAAAATATAAGATTCACTTGCCTTTTTCTACACATTCTTCTTACATACTTTAGATATTAATGAAGCTTTTCCCAAAGAAGACAAAATTTAGGGTTAAAATCTGATCACCATGCTGTTTTAAAGATCCAATAATAAAATTATCGAAGTTGTTATAATTTACCAACAACCAACAGCATTACTTTTCAGGGAAAAGAAGTTTTACTTTGATATAATGGTAAAAAAAGTCTCTAAATATAATTCCTCTCTAATATGTCCTAACAAGTAGAAACAGAAAATACAGAAAAGTATCTTTTTCTTTCAGATATTAGTAACTATCTAACATGCCTACAAAATCAGCCTACTTCTTTCCCCCACTATTAAACTCTGTAACATATCCCAGAAATCACTCTTTCATTACCACTAAGAGCATTTTCTGCATGCTTGTTTCTTTTCCTTTTCAGGAAAAAATTACCTTATTCTCTTCTTATGCATTTGAAAGTCTTCTATTAAATCCTTGGGCATAAAAATATCTCTGCTAGTATTCTCTACTGCATATCATTTTATTCAGGCCTTTAACATTACCTCTAGAATAGGGGGAAAATCTTCACTATTGAAAGCATCCAGCAGTCCTGAACCACTTGGGTAGGAAGAATTCCCAATAAGTTCCATATGAATCTGTACTGGATCGATAATTGACAGTGCAGTCTCTTGCTCATTTCCTAACCGGCATGAAAACACCTAAAAGTTGCAAATTATTTTTAAAAAATTACGAATTGAGAGAACAGGCCTGGCAAGAACTAGCAGTATTTTGAGGTTGCAGTCAAGTCTTACAATGTTTTAACAGAAACAATATAAAACTGTTCCTAAAACTGCTGTAAAATGAGACCATTTGGTGAGAAACTAACAAACTTCAAAAAGCATCTGTGGACTATTCCTTTTGTGTCTATACATTTATAGTAAAGTATCTTCACAAACTCCTCTAATTTTAGATGTTTTACAGAAGCAAATTTATTTTTCTTACCTCAATGCCAAACAAACTGCCAGAGAAAGGACGATCTAACAACTTGGGCTTGTAAGTGAGAACAGTTGTTCCCTTCAGAATAATTGCGTTGGTATCGAAGCAGGATATGTCTTCAACAACCACAAATTCAGTTCCTTAACCAAACAAAATGACAAATAATAAACAGGGCAGTTGGCAATATCATTAAGCTACTTTCAGCATTTGCAGCAGGTTTCTTGATTTCCTTTAACAGACCTGGTTTTACACCAGCACATGGCTTTTAATGAGAAAAACTCCTGCAAAAGCACTAGAGAAGAGCATGTTTACCTGTCACATTGACCTTGACTTCCAGCTGCTTTT
Source organism: Corvus moneduloides (assembly GCF_009650955.1). Classification (NCBI taxonomy): domain Eukaryota; kingdom Metazoa; phylum Chordata; class Aves; order Passeriformes; family Corvidae; genus Corvus; species Corvus moneduloides. The sequence goes on from NC_045497.1 coordinate 4,902,716, forward strand.
CTGCTGTCACAGGGAGCGAGGAACGTTTGGTAACTACTCCACTTTTCACAGTTTTGGGAACTACAGTTGTGTCACTGATGCAGGTTCGCTGCCGGGATGAATGGGGATTTTCCCGCTTTTTGGTATCTCCAGGAGTATATAAAAAGTCATGAACCAGTAACAACCAGTCAAATATCAGGAAGACACGAAGATTGTTCAGAACAACTGTGAAACTGGAGGAATCCTTAGTAGACCTTTTAAGAAGAGAGAAGCACACAAGTGAACTTTACAACCTACAGATATTTAAAATCATGCTGAATACTGTCAGTATCTAGTAAGAATTATGTGGCATTTTATAGGGATACACTTAGTTTACAGAGTGTCTGGCCTTTAAAATACACATACATACATATATATATACACACACACATATATATATTTAAACGGATTGAAATTCAACAATTTGCTGTACCCACAGAAACCCAACACATCTTAACCGCACAAATTCTAAGCCATAATGGTACAGGAGATGAACTGAAAAACTACGTAACAGGAAATTTATAAAAGCTCCTTTAACACACTTACATTATCAATATTAATTTGCAAAATTTCAAATTTTGAAACTTTTTATTATCATTTTATGTCTGCTGGGTATCAAACCTAACATTCTGTGTGTGAAACTCAGACCAGCTCCAAGGTAAGAGGTACAGCATGAATTTCCTCTCACACCCTGACAGCATTTTGCAGCACAGGAAGCTGCTCTGTCATTCAGAAAAAATGTCAGCCTGCCTGAGCTCCCAGCATCCCATCCTGAAGGTCTGGCTAGGAGGGATAAAGTGTTTGGCTTCATGATCTGGAATACCAGTTACATTTGATCATGCTAACTGGAAAATCATCTAAGTACTTAAATATCATGAAGCAATTTTCAATCCAGCACACTGTGAACTATAAAATCTCCAAAGAACTGTGGTGCCTTAGCGGGGAGCAGCCTCTGCCTGAGCTGCTTCCAACAGCAAAAGCCTATAACCCTCCCTGGCTCTCCAGGATATTTCAAGAGGCACCAGCCAGTACAACACTATCACTGAGTTCTGCCAACCCTTACATCTACTGCCAAGGATGCTCTCACCACTAAAAACAGACCACATGCTGCTGTGGCTGAAATTTAAAAGCACAACGCTTGGGAAGAAGATTTCTGAAACTCTCACTCACAAACCAGATTAGGCTGTACCTTGAAAACTCACTAACTGTGTCTAATCTAGGCACCTACTGACTCAACAGTTCTGTGAAAACCATCTGGGTTTTTTTAGGGTTTATTTTTTAGTAAATCCCATTTTAGTTATATTCAAATTGAAATGTTGGTTTCTTTCTGAACACATTTTTTTAGGTACCTAAAACCGCAATGCAGCATCCAAATCTTAAAAAAAATTTCTCTCAGTTGCCAAGTTTCTTTGGTTGGTTTTTATGAACAAATATCTTCAAAATTCTCTACTGGACTAAAACAATCCACGGTTTTTTTCTACATTATTCCTGCAACTGTTTCAGAGGGCATCATAATTATATGAGAGTGAGAAAGCTGAGCTTGGTCAGCAAATCTGATCAGAAGTGAAAGTAAGATCTCTAGTCATCTCAGTTCACCCTCTTTTTTGTTAGTTAACATTCCTCAGAAAAACACCATGCTGAGAAGGTAAATACTGACATTATTCTTTATATTCCCAATTTCAACACTAAGTTAGATCAAAACAGATAAGAAAAAACAAACATGGTAGGATAGAACACAGAAGAGAATACAGAGATTGTTTTTGAAAGAGGTGCCACTTCTGTCTGTATTTGATGCTCTCAGAAAACCACATGTGACACCTGCTGGGAAACAGCTTTTGTGCAACTTACAGTAAAAATTCTACAAACTGGTTTTATGCACACATGTGATAGGCCAGACTTATCAAGCTTTAAGCGCTAGTGATTTTAATAGTATTTCAAACCTTCATCTGATCCATTACACATTCAAACCTAAATTTTACTGCAACAACTGAAAAGAAAAAAATCCAACAACTTCCAGAGAATGAGTAACTGCAGATTTCAATCTATCACGTACCACTGATCACCCCAAAAAAGTCATCAGATTGAAATACAAAGCCAGCAAGTTTATTTACAATAATAACAGGTGTATTAAAACCAGGACAGTCCTGATTATGTCATTATTAAAAACAAACAAATCCCAGAATTACCAACCTGAAATGCAATTCAATCTGGATTGCTCCCGGGCTACTGGTGTTCTTTGATGACTGAAAGATGCAACTGAAGACATTTGGGGGGCATGTAGCATATTTCTGTCCAGCATAACGAGTGTCAAAGGCCATCATGGAATGAGAGACCAGATTTACGGACTTTGTTCCATTTGAAGAGCTTTCAAAAAGCAACTTGGATTTCTTAAAATCAAACCTGGGAGAATAAGAAGCAAAACAACACACTGAAGAGACTTACAGTTTATTTATTCCTTGGAGTAATTTATTTTACAAGTACAGCACACTGCTGAAATCTTTCATTTAGGTATTTTCTAAAACAACTACAATCATATCCCATGTCACAGGGATAGAAAATAGGTCTATACTACATGTAATAATATCTTCCACTGATGAAAACCCTTCTGGATTAAAAACACCCCAACAAGCCAACACAGCAGAAATCTGCTTTTTTAAACCCTCCCTCATATCACTTTCTTAATTAAAATACTGTTTCTCTTGGGCAAGTCAACTGATCACTGGATTGTTATTTCAAGGACAACTGGAAAGACAGACGGTATCGTTTGAACAGTGTTATTCCCTTTCATCTTTCAGAGCAGCTCAAACTCTCAGTTTGGACTCTAATTAAGAAATTCCATTTCACTGCATTATTAAACTGTAATTCCACATATTATTTCAATTCTTGTCCTGTATCTCTCAATATAAGCACAGTATTTAGGATAAGGTATTCAGTAAGAGAAGAACATTCATACCTGGCTAAAGAGCTGCATCCATCTTTCCCCTTTGGATCCATCAGTTCCAGGCTCACATTAACCATGTCAATGAGGAATGACATGGAAGTATACACTTCTCCGCTCAAAACTGTCTGAAAATGGAAAACACCAACATTCTTTTTCAGAGCATCTGTTTAACTTTCATCTCTGAATTAAACTGTATTTCAGAAAAATGCAAACAGTTTTTGTGTGGTGTCCTTCTTTTCCAAAGAGTTTCATTAACCATTACTGGGGAAATGTAACATTTCACAACAGTGTGGCCTTTACCTTGAAAATAAAATGACCATTAATCCATTTTCACACTACTGGTCTAGAGCTTCTTTGTACTTAAAATATTGCTGTCATCAGCAAAATCAGCAAACCCCCCCCAGACATTTCAAGAGAATTTCAGCTGCACATAGATCCTTACAAGAATTCTTGGATCCTGCAAGTCATAGGGACGCATGAATTCCTCGATGGGCTCCCCAAGGTTGTTCTCCAGCAGCCCACGGATCAGTTTGTACTTGTTCAGATCCAGAGAGCAGTGCACTGAGGACAGGCTGCCGTGGATTGAAATGTCTGCGACGGCGTGACTCAGCTCCCTGCAACAAAGGGGAAACCTCAGCATTTCCAGGAGCTCCAACACAGCAGGGCAAAACCTTTAGGATACAACAAAAGGCATTTAAAACACTGCTGTAGGTGACAGCATAAGGCAACCCTGTTTAAACTCACTTGTCCAAGTTTCTCTCTACTTTTAACTTCAGTCTGAAGGGTTCTGTGAGCAGGCTCCCTCCTGTCTGCCTCACCAAGTAGGATGGAAAGCTCAAATCCACACTGGTATCTTCCATAGCCTTGGAATACTCTCTCTCGTATCTTTCGGCAGCAAAGATATCCATGTCCTGCAGATCAACCACAATGCAGTCTAAGAGGCAGATGTGATCCTCTGCAAGTGCACAGGAGATAACACATTAAGGAAGAAAAATAGAATCTGTACAAAACTAATGCAACTTACTTTTAAAATGAAATTTAATTTAGTCTCAATTTTATTCAATTTTTAATTTTCTTTTATTCATATTTATCAATATCTGTAACTACCAGATACCAAGCTCATTTGCAGGTAAATGTAAATTCTTTATTAGGAGTCCAAGTACACTCCTTGTATATCTGCAATATGCATCTCAAAACACATCCAATTTGCAGGACTGCTCTTCCAGAAACTGAACTACAACTCCCTAAGCCTTTACGCTGCAAAAATCAGCCTTAAAGCTCAGAAATAATTTCTTCTCCAGCCTGCAATCTTCAGACCCAGAAGTCATTTCTTCTCCAATCTACAATCTTCAGACCCAGAGCCTAATACTTTTTCAGTGTCACGTAAGATATAAGCAATATGTCACTGTACTATTTCACAGGACAAAAGAAGCACCATGGAAGCACCACTGCTCTCACATACCTGGGCTCTCAGGGTTTGGGACAACAGGCAGCTTTGACGGCTGCCCTTGCTGCTTACTCGATGTGCTCACTGTAGGTTCATTCTTCAGCCTAGAAATGTTTGTTCCTGATGATTTTTTCATGACTAATCCTTCCATTGCTACTTTGGACTCATCAGCACTTGTCTTCTTCATGCTATGTTTTGGGGTTCCCAAAGGAGAGGAAAACTGAACTGAATCCTGCTAATGAGAGAAATTTTGTAATTAACATTAGATTTTTAATTTCAATTGTAAGGAACCAATGCACCAAGGTTCAAGCTGCAACAAATTTCTGTCAAAATTAAGTATGTTACTGGAATGCCAGTATCTTCTGCTGTAGAAAGATGGCCAAACTTTTCTCCTATAGCCTTAACAGCAGATGAGAACATTTTCTTTGTAAAAAAGTTCACTTCAGCAACCTTCCCCAAAAAGCTGTGGAATCTTTTCAGTGAGAAACTAATTCAAAAGCAGAGGGTTTTGCATAAAACACAAACACTGTCATGTAAATGAAATTCATATCAAAATGGAGGGGTAAAACTGTCAAGATATTAAACATTTCTGCAGAATAAAGACTACTAAATATTTAAAGCTGTTTTTCAGGTGATGAAAATAACATATGCCATTATTTTTGCAAGATCATGTCAGCAACTTCATATCTTATTAGAGTATGTGAACTAACACTTCCAAACATGCACATTTTATGCACTTCAAATACTTCAGTTGTCACACCAAAATGTGTCCCAAAATTCTCCTGCAGTTTAAGGTTGGATAAATCCCTACACTTAGTGGTAAATTCCTCACAGGTGAAAAAAGAAAAGCTCATTTATATTGATGTAAAACATTTTAGACATCTCCCCACCACCACATATCCAGTGGAAATCCATGAGCTGTCTTGCATCAAAAACCTACAACTCTCCCTAGGAAAAGAGTCACATAAACATTAAGAATTTCTTTTCCCAAAAATCCTGCGTGACCAATTTGATAGCCTTCTGTGATGGAGTGGCCCCAACCACCCTGTGATATGTCTGGTGGAAGAGATCTACATACCACCTGTATACTCCAAAGTTCATTTTGGGATTCATCTGTCCTGATTTCAGTTAATTAACCTCATGCCCCACATGCAGGCAGCAATCATCTTTAGTGATTTACTCACCCCTTACTCCAATATTGCTCACTTTGCCCCTGGCTCCTGTATTGTTACTATCATTTCCCACCTTCCTTCTGTATCCAGCTTCTGATGTCACATCAATCCCTACCATAAACTTCCCTTTCTGGTTTTAATTGTTAATATTTTCTTGCCTTACATGGTTTTTAAATATTAGAAAAAAATTGGAAAAATTAATTGCAATCATAATCAAGGATTTCAAGAAAAAAAAATTGATGACATTAACTTCATACTGTAAAGACAAGACTGAAAAGTACATGCAAAGGAAAATCATCACATCATCTATAAATCTATAAATATGTGCAATTAAATCCAAATTAGCAGCTCCTCAGACATGCATAAAGAGCACACCACAAAAAATTTACATCCAGTTCTAATAGAATGCAGCAAAATCTTTAGAATGGGAACATAATTTTTAATAAATGAAGTAATGTTTTAAAGTGCTAAATTCCAGAAGAATATTTTCTCTTTTTTAGAATGAATGAGGAGCACCTGAACACTGCTATAAAGATGTGAAATACCTCAAATAAAACAGGATCCTTGTATGCATTGCCTTGTAAAATCCGATCCTCAAAAATAAACATAGGACAGAGGAAAAATGAAAACAAAAGCAACAAAAAAAAAGCCAAACCCCACCTAATCCCATTTCAAACACCTACATTTCTACAGTGCTACAAAACACAGTATTTTTAGGCTGAAATAAAATTATTGTGCATACTTTCTTTAATTTATAACATCAATTTAGGAGTCTACTGCTTACGAACCTTTACTTACATCAACACACTACAGCACAGGAAACAACTCAACATCACAGTCCACTAGTTCCTTACAGCAAAAACACAGGTAGGTACAAGTCAGATCAAGGCAACAGACACACCACAAAACCACTGCAGCAATTTAGTCCATCTAATTTCTAATTCCTTCAAAATGGAATTAGGGGGTTCCCAGACAACTCCTTACTTTGCTGAATAGGTTAGATATAGAAAGCCATCCAAGATGGATCTTCCTTAGCTCAAATTTTGTGGCTGCATCTCTCAAGAGCAGCACCAGCTACTCCTGTCCTGTGCCTTGCCACGTGTGCAAACACTGGAAACCTTTCCCAAGGTTTCACCTCATCGAAGCAACTACACACACTCAGTTTCACCAAGAGCACAAAAATAAAATAAACCCAATTCTATTCTCCAGTGCATTTGAACAAGTCTCAGCCAACACAGACCCCTGTTTTCTGCCACTCACACTGTGGATATAGTGAGTGGTAAAGAGCTGGAGTTACCAAACAGGGTGAGCTGAAAGCCCATCCTGGTCCCAACATTCAGGTGTGTACCCAGCTGGGTCCTGCTTCCTCACCAGAGCAGCTGGAGCAAGTTCAGCCTCCTTTCTTCCCTCCATTCTCTCAAAACACTCAGTTCAGTCTCCCCTCTGCCCCAATGCCTCAGACAATAAGCCCAAGGCAGGAAGGGCAGCACAGCACAATCAACAGCAAGGCAAATCCGTAAGATCTGCCAGCATGCTGCCACAGACTCTCATTACCAGAAATATAAAGTCAATATATAAAGTAAAATGCAAGAATCATTTACAATTTTGATTTAGAAATAAAATGCATAAAAACTAGCAAAACTACAAACTGCTAAATTAAGAAGTAATGTTCCTACCTTGTTCTTTAATGAAAAGGTACCCGACACTCCTGCAAACAGGAATCTGTTCTTCACTTTCAGTTTTCCCAGATTAGCTACAATAAGACTGTTAGACTTGGAGCTCTCAGGTATAAGCAGAACAGGAGCCCCAGCTTCAATATCAAGAAGAACTCGGGAAGCTCGCTGGGCTTTATCTCTCACCTGGGAAGAGCAAAAATACATTTTAAAAAGTAATTACAAAAATTGCAGAAAGCAGGTGATTATTTCCCACTGATGAGTACTGAACTCAGGATCATGACCCCTTGATTTACAAAATTAAGATAAGGTAAGAGTTTATACCAAACAAAAACAACAACAAAGCAACCAAAAAAACCCCCTCAAACTCTTGTTTTAGGCAGAGAATAAAGGCTCATTAAAAAAGTATTATGATGCAAACAGGAAAAACCTGTGCAACAGGTGCAGCCCTCAGGAGTAACACATCCTTTCACCCCTGAACTAAGAGGTAGAACAGACACTACCCAACTCACTATATAACAAATTACTTAAGAAAAATTATTTACAAAAAGCAAAACCCCATCATTTAGAACAGATGTTTCAAAATCAGATTCAAACTTCCCACCTAGTGCACAATGAAGCATTTTAATATCCAAATATTCACTGTCTTTCCTTCAACTATGAGACGCTTCTATTAAATGAAGACTATTGACTACATTAATTACTCCCACATTAGGTCATGTGGTCTATGGCTGTCCTGACTATTGAAACATTCTATCATGCCCTATATACTCTATTATGTAGAGTATTGATATACTCTGTCTTGATATACTCTATCATGCTCTATATTCTCTATATTGATATATTCAATCTTGCTCTATAATCTCTATATTGATACACTCTACCATGCAGCAGTTCTGATTTTCTCAGCCTACCAGCCATCAAACTAATCAGAGACATACACCTGAGTGGAACAGAACTTCTCACTTGGCTCTCCTAAGTCAGGTATTATTATATCTGGTGGACAGTGGAGAATAAGACAAGATAACGCCTTGACCCTTTTTGTCCAGCACATCCTGCAGAATCCAGGTGCCAAAGTTTTAATTAATGTGCAAATTTGGTATTCTGCACTTTCAAACAGCAGCAGAATGGTCCTAACTAAGGTCTCCTGACTACAAGATGAGCCTGAGAAATCTCTACCAACACCAAAACTCTAAAACCTCCCACCATTTCAACTCATTTGAGATGATGCATTAACGTAAAGTATATATTGCATTTCAACTGGAAAAAACAGGCTGGGAAAGAATAGAAAAAAGGCCCAGACATACTGTTTGTCCCTCAATTGCTGCTCTCTGCCGCCCCAAGACATCTTGGAGCTGAGTAAAATGCTGGATGAAAGACACCACCTCGGCCTGGAAGCGCTGGGTGTGCACATACTGGACAGAGGCCATACGCAGGGTCACACAGATGTCACACTCTCTCTGCAGCAGTGGATCTGGCCTCCCGTATCTGTGAGAAGGGTTCAAAGTCAAAATTTACCAATCTTCAATACATTTTACAAGCAGCACTAGACATTTTGCTGCATTCAAAATAGCAATATAGAGGATTTAACTAATATTCACAGCATGTCATTAACACTATTGCAGTTGCAGACATGAAAACTCAGGTTTGTATTAATTACTTCTAAATTTTGTACGTTTAAGTGCTGCTGAGTTTTAATTAAGCAAACAGGAAAATTCTACATTTGGAATGTACCTTTAATCTTTGCATACCAGTTAGACCTTTGGTGATTTTATATCAGAACCGTGGCTTTTAAGGTAAGTACTCTACTGCAGGATAATGTGTACATTCAATTCTGAATCAGCATGCTGTCATATTTGAAATTAATTCCGTAACACTACTTGGATAATTTCTAATCTGATTAATTGGAGAACCAGGAAACATCACAGGATAAGAACTATTGCTTTAAACAAAACAAAGAAATTCAAGTTTACAGTATGACAAAAGCAAACCCCTAATTCCAAAATTAAGGAGCAATGGAAAATCTATTTCATCAGGTGAATACCTCTTCCAACTTTTAAAAAACAACTGTTTTAGCTAGGAACAAACTATCATGTAAATACTTTCAAGAACAGCTTTAAAGGGAAATAAAAAACTACTTTTCCATTTTTTTTGTACATTGCAGGACAAAGGTAAGTTAAAAATCTCAAGTTTATGACTGAAAATATTTTAAGTCCCACTTAAGTCCCAAGAGGCCAAAGCAGAATCATGCAGCCCTGACAGTTGTAGGCTTGGGTTTTGTGGGTTTGTTTGACTTTTTTTTTGGTTTTTTTGCGGGGAGTGTGTTGGAAGTTAATGGAGTACCAAGCTAATATTGAGTAACAAGAAGTTTAAATTCATACTTAAAGATTTGGAAAATGAGTGCTTCTTCACCACTTGTAGTGAAACGTTCTCTGTAAAATTCTCCATGAGCTGTAAGATCACTTAAGGACAGACTTCCAATACTTCCCTGCAAGGCTAAATCTCCCTCTGAAAAACAAAGGGCAGACAATCGGGATCCACAAACACAGATCAGTTACTAAACCCCAAAAGCTTCTATTAGTGGGATAGCATCCTTACAAGTAATTAAGTACATCAATTCAATTAAACATTAAACTTTGTGTTCAAAGAAAATCACGTCCTTCTGCTACAAAGGTTGTATTAACCCACACATTACTCTAGGCTTTACACACATCACGTGATCACACCACTTTGATTTGTGAAACTTAGATGCAACTCCTTTTTTTCCTCTAAAACAGTAATAAAAACTAATGTTCTGCTCTGTGAAAGTGAAGCATTAAAATCACAGCCAATCTCAGCTACAACGATGAAAGGTGACAACTGGGAGGGATGCCAGGATTTAAAACAAACCCTGAAAAAGCAGAGGAAGAAGCAGTGGGAGGAGAATGTGCATTTTGCCCAAGAAAAACACACAAAAACCCAATGAGGACCAAAATAAAAACATTTAAAATCGTAATTCCAGTGCACACCTCATCTTACTTTAAGCTGCAAACAAACCGGACCCTTCAATCTACTCACCAATCACTTCCAAGTGAGCTGCAAGTTTTGCCACACTGGCTTTAGCAAGCTCACTGGTTGCCTTATTCAGGACTAAGGATAAAGAATGGACCTGGTCAAACAAAACAGGAACAAATTGGTATGAAACAACATGACTTCAGAGCTTGAACATCTTGTTTAGCTTTTTTTCAAGACAATTGCACTGTAACACATGAATGGCACACAACAATTATCTGATCAGGAGACACTGAAGGAGAGCAACATTTTTACTGCCTTGTTTGCACATTAATGGGTCTCCCAAGCTATTCAGAATTATCAGGCCAAGAAGAAATCCCAGCACTGTTACCTTCATGTTCTTCTCTTTCAAGATTTGTCACATGTAAATTAAGACTGCAGGGCCTCTGGGCAAAGACTATATTATATACACATACATAATGTGTTTTTCAAAAAATATGTTTATACATACAGATGTATAAACATATATGGATATATATTTATAAAATATAGAATTTTTCTGCATAAATAAATTCCATAGTACCTAGAACAGCACAGTGCCAATTGCAGCATGTTAGGTCTTTAATACTGAAGCAACCTTTTCATTCAAGAGAGGGACACAGAACAAGGGAGCCAAGCACTTTGCAAATGTTCTGCTTTTCAGTAACTCCTTCTATAACTCCTTTTTTGTTTCTTTTAACTACATACACCCATTTTAAATCTGTTTCTGCATTTATGTATACTCCCCACTAGAATATAAGACACTTGATGTAAATGTCACCTTAAGTTTCTATAAACCAGAAGTTTTATGACAGACAATCCCATTACTGTTTTGCATCTCAAGTATACCTTTAGATCCAGTTTAGTGTTTACAGGCTCTTGGGCTTGAGAAGCTGACAAGGAATTTATTTCTGATTTGATTGTCTGCTGAGTATCTTCAGGCTGTGGCTTCATAGCATGGTTATCAGCAGTGGATCCAATCCCAAAGAAATCCAGTATCACTACCCAAGTTTGCAAAGTTATTAACACATCTAGACAATTAAAATCAACATCTACACTACGATTAATTTTGTTATAGCGAGAAGAAAATTCAGGATGTTTCCTATCCACTAGAAATATATTGATATGAACTAATGAATCATCAAAGTTACTTTTTCCACAGGGCAACTTGGATCTGTCTGCTGATGGAGAAGGAGGTGGAGTCAGAGGATACTCAGAATCAGCATCTTCTTTTTGCTTCTTACGGGAGGCACAAACTGGTCTTTGGTACAGCTGAAAGACATTAGGTGCTTCTTCCATATGGGAAGGGAGGGACCGTGGCATATCTGGATATTCTGCATTGGATACTGAGGGACAGGACTGTGAAAGATATTCCTTATGTGCTAAATTGGACGGTTTGGGTGCTCCACGGGACACCATGAGGTTCTTATACTTTGAGTCTGGTTTCTTTTCCAGGAGATCTTCCATCAGCAGGGAACGTAAGGCAATCTGAATGGACAAGGTCTGAGGGTGATCTTTGGCAAACTCAACATCAAAATCCTGAAACTTAAGGCTCACGAGACCTTGTGCCCCAAGTGTGAGATCACCACTTAACTGAACCTGGAGCTCTGAGATGTGAAAGTTTGCTTGAATCTGAGTAAAAGATTTTGTTTCCCTGATAGCTAAGGGCTTGTTTGGAACAGAATTAAAACTAGAGTGGCTGAATAAACCATTTTCCTTCCGTTCACTCAAGAATTCTGTGGCTGTACTATGAAGTGATGCTGAAGGAGAACTAAGACCAGCTGGAGATGTAGAAGTGGTTGAAAACTTGTTCAAGTCTTCACTGTAAATTAAATTATCCAGAGTCTGAAGGACTTGTTCATACACATGTTTTGCTAACACCACCTACAACATAGAGAAAAGAAACAATCCTCACATTGGAGCTCTATATATTAATAGAATTAATACATATATGTTAAAATTCGTAAGTGGTATGCCAGCCCACAAAAATTTTAAGTTCATCCAAGAAAAAAACAATCCAAAACAAGATATAATGCAAAACTGAAGCAAAACAGTTCTTCTGTATTAGCTCTGCAAGATGACACCACCTAGAAACACATGGGATGGGATCCTAGAATAGGATACCTTGTATCCCTGGGCAAAAACCATCCACACAGAGTTAGTTAAAAATAATTCACCCCGTGAGCTTACACAGTAATGTATGAAACAAACATTCCACTTAGCCATCATTGCTTGTCTCCTTAGCATTAGAAGTTTCAGTTTCCTCTATTTAAAACCTCTGCTCCTGCACAGATTTTTTTCAAGGTAATGGCATTTTAATGCTTAGTTTCAACTAGAACTGCAAATAAACTTACTTGGACAGTGACACATTTACTTTTCCTTCTGTGTTCAAGATAAGCAAAAGTTATACTAATTCATTAAGACGTCTAAAATGCCCCCAAACAAGGTTAAATATTGGTCATTATTATCATGACTTAAGACTGTCTCTTTTAATCACGTATATAAGGATCAGATTTCTAAACTATCAACATGTTAAACCTGAAGATACTGGCCTGAAAAATACTTATCTTCTATGCAGGGAAATACTTTTATATTGATAGTGGAAATACTACACTTCTGTACCTGAAGAGGGTTCACAAATTTCCCTTCAATCTTCATGATGCTTGATATTCCAAACTCTTCATTACACAGAGGGAAAGTTAAATCCAAATCTTTCTCTAGTGGTATCTTTTCCAATTTAAACTGGATGGTGGTATTATTCAGAATGTGGAAAGCTTTAAGAGAAAGTGAAATTAAAACAACATTAGAATAAGTGAACTGATTATCCCATAAATACTGTATGGAGGAAGTAACACAGTAGCTATTGAACTTGCTCAGAATGTGAGCAATGCTGGACTAAGGTTGTGTGGTTATGTTTTGCTCAATTTCTGCATAAAAGGCACCATTCAGTTTTTGCTTAGGAGACCAAAAAAAGATATAAATACAATAACTAGCCCATTGTCATTAAAACTGACCAATGTATTTTAGTAGGATGGGTGAAGCAGAATATAAATTAGACCTATGGTCAATACACATTTTTGACACATATACTACTCACATTATAATAATTAAGACTCCTCTGATTCACATACCATGGCCTTTATGTAATGATTCAAAGAAGTCATGACGAGTAAAATGAGTTTCTTCCTGGCTGGTAATGCTGGCAGGACCTGAGGAAGAATGTGGTCCATGGGGTATCTCACTTGCAGGCTCCTTCTTGTTTGTAAATTGACTACTATTTAATGAATACATCTTAATATCTTTAATTTCAACTTGCAGCCTATCACTTGTAGACTCATCTTCTCCTGGTACAAAATTCTGAATAGATATTTGTCCTAGATGACCTACAAGCAATTCAGAGCTACCAGGCTTTCGAGGTATGGAGACAATTGGCGATTCAATGTTTACATTTAATATAAGCTTGATAGTATCAGTTTTGAGGGGCTGTGATCCAAATGCATTGCCTTCATTATCTTCTGCACTGGCAACATCTCTTGATCGCGGTATGGTATCAAACAAAGAAACCATTTCACTGTATTCAGCAGTTTTAGTTGCCAAGACTGTAGTAACTTTTGAAGCTGCACTTTTCAACATGCTGCGGAAATTCTCTTCCAGCTCATCCATGGACAAAGTCAGTTCTTTCAAAAATTTGGCTGAGTGGTTGTAGTGCAAGGAAGCCATTTTGAGGTTGAGAAAACACTCTTCTTTTGACTTTTCTGTGAAAGTGAAACTTAAAGCATCTGGAAGGCTATTTCCATCATCAAGCCTAAAAAATAAAGATTCAAAGAAATTTACATCGCCAATGAGATTTTCACACCTCCCTGTGTTCCCTATGCTCACCACGTACTGGTTCTTTACATTGTCTTGGGTCAGATCCATAAGGTGAAGGCATCCAAGAGAGCCATTCACATCCAGTTTACTACACATGGAGACATTGACTTTGGTGCCACCAATACTGGCTGTTGCAATTTTTCTGCCATATTTTTCTCCATTTGCCATGCCAACTGTCCTGAGGAGAAGAACATTTAACCAGTGAATATCAACCGCTACCTCTGTGTTCTGTGCGTAAGTAGACTGGAATGTTTCCTGTTCCCTCCAACCTCTCTCCAAGTCAGCTATTAAAGGCTGAGGACTAGAATCTTCTTTCTCCTTGGGGAAAGACTTCTGGAGGAACCCAATCAGTTCAACAATAGTCTCTGGGTTAAGAATGATATCCAGGTTGTTCACTTGTACAGAGATCACCTGCAGACTGCTATCCAAGTTCATCGATGGGCATTCTGCACTCACAAACTGATACTCCAACTTTATCAAGGACTCTTGATCTTTTCCATTGTTACCAAGTGAGGTGCTGGAGGCTGTAGTGCATCTCTCTGCCAAACCAGCTACATCAATGGGACGTGCATCTTGTGATCCAGAAACTGGGGATTGAGCCCTGCTGTCTCGAAGGCTTCCTGTTGGCACATCAAAGCTCAGGTTCTTATGAGAAGCCATCAAAAGATCAAAATCTGTTCCATATGTTTGCATAGTATCAACCAGTAACAGGCCATGGACAGTCAGGGACACCTCTGCATCATAAGGCCTTTTCACAAAATGGGCATTGGTGCCAAAAACTTTGAGCACAGAGATGTATCGCCCGTTACTCTCAACACCCAGCTGCATACAGTTTACTTTGAACTCAGCCAAAAGCAGCTGGGATTCAACAAGAACTTCCCGGGTGTGTTGTTCCAGCATGACAACACTCTGTGTTAGATTCATTACAGAATCATGCAAACTGCCAAACTGGTCTACCTCTGCAAAAATCTTGTCTTTCCCTAAATGTAGGGCATCTGAAGACTTAGCTTCAGATGTACTCAGCAGTGTCAAACAGTTCTTCAGAGCCAGGATTTTGTCTTCATTGATGTGAATTTTCAAGTCTGGCAAATTGCCAGACAAGACGGCTCCTGGGTATTTTGGGTCAGATGTGTATATCAGTCTGCGCTCCAGCTGCAGGTGAACATTGAATTTTTCTACCACATGAGTTGGACCCACATCACTATCCTGCACATGCTTCCAGTTGTCTTTCATTCGGCCCACCATGATCTGAAGGTCCATAAAAGAAAGTGTGTATCTCTCATACATTTTTTTACTCATTAAGTGTGCCTGTAGTTGCTCTTCACTTATTTCTACTCCAGTAAATTCAGACACTTTGGTGCCACTATTGGTGTTGGATTCTGGTGGTGGAGTATTGGGAGGAGTTGCAAGAGGTGTTTTATATTCCTCATCACTCAACTCATTGACTTCTGAAGAAATGGCACCTGCACTCCTCTTAGAGTCTTCTGCGGATTAAAAAAACAGTAAACAAACAAACAAACCAACGTATTCTCCTCCCTCCTGAGATGTTTTCTATCATTATCTGATCATCCTGTATGAAGTCCTATTTTTTTTAACACAGAGCATATCTGGTACTGTCCTTGCCTCCTTCCACTGTCACTTCTTTTTTCCTCAACAAGAAACCTACTATACTTCTACATTCACAGAAGTGTCAGTCACAATGCAGTATAGAAGCTATTCAAAGACACTATTGTCTCATTTTTAACCCACTTACTACAAGATTTACTCTTAACCAAGTCAAAAAAAGAACTCTGCCCACACAATTCTTACGATCCTCGAAACCAAATGAAAGGTAAGAGCTACTTAACTATTTTTATCATCAGAAAGTTTTGTCCAACTGGCTTTATTGCCTGATATTAACTTTCATTTTATTATCTTAAGAAAAGGATTATTTTCTACTTTACAAAGCAGGAACACCCCTCAAAAACTTCCTTGTACTTTTTTACCCGTTTTTTTTAAGCTCTGACTTTCTGAAAGAAGATATTAAAAAAAGGAAAGCTGCAATAATTCTAGATCATACCTTGAGAATTTGTGAGTAATATTCTTCCCAGATCTACAACAACTAACACAGGATCCACAAATTTGAAATCATCAAGAAAGATCACCTGAGGGGCAAAGATATCAAGGCACACAGTCCAGCTATTGCTGTTTTCCTGAAAGTTAAGAAGAAAGATATAATAGCCCATAAGAAAACAAATTTAAAAAGCCATGTGAAACATCTAATTAGCCACTTTTTCTTGTGATGAGCTGACTGTCACGAACTCCAGCCACACTCAGGTTTGGTACCTTGTTAAACCACAGACTCCCACTGCAGTCAATAAAGAAACATTTTCAGCAGGTGAAAACACCCCCTGCACCCTCAAGCCTGGACTGACTAACAGCAAAAGGAATCTACACCACCCCCTGGAAAACTCCCATCCTGCTCACACAAACAACAACAAACCTCATTCTTTAGCGCTCCTAGTCCTAAACCGAAAGGCTAAAAGTCCACCTAGACATTTTGGGGGCAAAAACTTACAATGAAGTCTCCAACTAATAAACGATCGATCGTTTGTCTGATTTCAGCTTTTGTCTGCATTTTCAGCTTGTTGTACTGTCTTCTGGCAGCTTCAGCCACTCTTGCCTCTAACTCAGATTGATAACCAAAACCTGCACAAGAGAGGGAAAACTGACTAGGTATAACTTTGTTCACCCAGTATTGAATCAGAAGAAAAAATGGAAGAGAAAAAATAAAAGATTTATTTTAAATTTTAGCAGTAAAATACAAAACAGGAAAACACAGCAGGTGAAAGCCACTGCCTGTGCCTATTCACCAGGCTGCTGCACAGAAAAAAGGAAGTATCTAAGCACAAAACAAATAATCCCACTAAAAAAAACACTCCCCAAACCTTTTTCTGGTCTTTATTTCACAGACCTTCAGCCCAAGTAATTAAATTTGAGGAAGAAAGAAAGGGTGCTAAGTATGGCCACAGAGGAAATTCTAACTAAACATTAAGATGTGCCTATGTAGGCAGTGGTTTTTTGTTTGGTTGGGTGGTTTATTTTAAACTTGAATATTTATGGAATAATCTCACCTTGTGAGAAAAGGCATGACACACACCTTTATGCCAGGTAACTTGAATCTTTTGGTATTTACCATAATCAGCAGAAAAATAATTCGTATTTCAAGAACATTTTAATGTTCCTAATGTTGCTTACTGTCACCTCTCATTTCCTCAAAAACTGAACTTTAACAACCAAAACTGCAAAGGTGGCCACTTTAGAGTGTTACAGGGTTAGGTACTAGATCTTGTTGCCTTTAGAAATTTATGGAACCAGTATGCTCAAATCTAAAACTCAAGGTATCTCAAGAAGCCATAACAAAGGGCAGTCTTTATCTAATCAACAGAAGAGATACAACAGGAACCAGAAGACTATTTCCTCTGTATGATTACTATAGAAATACTCTTTCAACTGCCCTCTCAAAAAAACTCCATCAGTTTCCAGAACGCATTGCAGGAACAACTCCCCTCTCTTTATTTATGCATTTTAATTTAGGGGGCATGAACATCCACCATGGGGTATAGCAGCAACTTGCAATTTTAAAGCAGAAGTTGCAGGAGCCTGCCAAAGCAAAACCCCTGATTCAATTAAAGAACAAACAAAGAAACAAAACCCTCCAGAGAAGACTTGGAATACTGCTAAATTTGAACTTAAAGATTCTTTGATTAGTGCTTTATATTTCTAAGAATGAAAATAAATAAAAATCAAAAACAAGAAAAGATGTAAATCCACCAACCCCACCAAAAAAACACATTAAAGGTTAACCTGAGGAATGAACCCTTCCCTTGTAGAAGAAGTCAGCTACTTTCTTAATGGCTTGTGGATTGTAAATAATATTTAGAGGTCTGGTACTGACTTCCAGGCGTCTCTCAAAAGTGCTGTGAATTGGATTTCTTTCATAAAGCATCTCAAATACTGGGGCATCAGGATCTGCAACTGAATAAAAAATGAGTTACAAAAAGCAGCTATAAAAAAACCCCAAAACAAACAAATAGACAAAACCAAAAAACAACTCCCAAAGAATTTAATAACTGATTTTTAACTGGTAGTACTGGGTGAGTAGAAGTTTCTAAGAATTCTTCAGTAACAGAAAAGGAAGTAACATGTTCAACTTCTACAATCAACAGAATTCAACAAGGTTATATATACAAAAACATACGTATAATTGGGGTCCTAATGTTGAATTCCTACTAATTTCTTTTTAAACCAAAACTAAGAGTAAGGGCAACACCTATTGTCTTGAAAGACATCGTTTCTTCCTTTCTTTAAAGTCAACCTGCATGCACCCTTACATCTGAACAAAGCTTCTATGATTTTATCTTTACCATTTGCAAAAAGCATTTGCATTAATTCAAACTCTAGGCACTTAGTTTTGAAATTTCTCGTTTTTTAGTAATTATGTCATCAAACATAAAATGAAATCTTTACCAGTGTTCTCATTAGTCATTTCTGAGGACAAACTTTGGAGTCCAAAGGAAGACATGCAGCCAACCTCTTTTTGCTAATAAGAATTTAAAAGAAAAAGATTGTTTAGATAAAATCAACCAAGCCACCTGATAATAAGCGTAAGTCTTTTCTGTTGAAGTATATGTATAGTCTGAGATTATTATATGCATTTTTTTCCCTGACATGGTCAAATGAAAGAAGGCAAACACTCTCCACTCCTGCAGCAGACAGGCTGAACACTGAAGTGCAAATTGCAATCAGTACAAAATACACAAGAAATCCGCATGGCATTGGATTCAAATTTTGTTCGCTCAGAAGAGAAATTGAAATATTTTCTAGAATTTATTTCTGCATTTAGTGTACCAGTATGCAGGTGAAATAGAACCATTCCTTGGGCCACAGAGCTTTATGGAAAAGAACAATCACTGATTAAGCAGCAATGTTGATTGTTCCAAAAATCAAATGTTGTTTAACAAATTATCTTCTTCCCAACACATATAACTGACAGGTTAAAGTCACAAGCATACAGAGTAAAAAATGAAGAGTTCTACAAATTATATTTGGAAAGAGAGAGAAAAAGTAAATTCAACAGGTGGAAACTTTTCCTCAAGACTTTTGTGTTCCCTTTCTGGGATAAGAAATGTTTTGAGTTGAGTTTTGGAGTACAATTATTTTCATACACAATTATGCATCCCACATAGTAACTTATAGGGTTTTTTTCACCTACAGGATTTGGGAAAACAAGAACAGGAAATATGGTCCCTTCTGTTGCCAAATCCCTCAGGAAAAGACCACCAAGCTGAACTTTGAGAAGGGAAGACTTTCTGCGAGGAAGGGATTCAGCCAAGATCTTTACACCTGGAATATAAATACATAGAATTATTTTGTTTCTTTTAGTACAGCATACATTTTATTTAAATTTTATGAATAAAAAAATACTGTCCAACAAGTAAGTATTTTTGAAGTCTTTATATATATTAATTTCTACTAAAAAATTTAACATGGAAATTTGTTATATAGTACAATAATTGTGAGGCAGCTCTGGTCTTTTTTAAGAAAGACCAGAAACGGGCTTAATACCTGAAAACTCCAGCTGCATAAAAGCTGTCTCTTCAGCATGCACTACCTTCTTCTTCCCATGCAACAGAGTAAAAGAGCCACCCTGCAGCTGTAGATTTAACTTAGCAAAAACATGATCTCTCTTGGTAAAGGTATTCATGCTGGAAGCATCTGCAGCAGGGTCAAAAAATTCATCCGCACCTAATAAAAAACAAAACCAAAACCAACATGTTAAATAAATTAAATTTCTGGAGGGCTACTGAAGAACAAGAAAGTTCCTGCGAATATGAAAATAAAGATGTCTCCAGCTCTCAGGGGGAAAAATAGAAACAAGAAATAGACCAGATATACCTTTTTCCTTTAAAAACCTGAATATTCCATAGAACTCTTTTATTTCAATCAAGGTAATGTAAGCCTGAATTTACAAAGACCCCAACAACCCAGTACTATTCCTGTTACACCCAGTCATATGACCTCTCACACACACTTGAACAGAAAAGGTCCCAAAGCTCTTTGCCACAAATGACAGTAACAGGGGAAGCAAATGTATTCCACGTATCGCTTTGGAAATAAGCAGGTATCCAAGTACCAACATACTGCCCAGGGTGTTCAGCTTTAGGCAAGCTCTGCTGCCTGGGTCCATCAGCTGACAGAGAATCCTTTAACAGTACAGGCCCAGAGCCCTTTCTGCGTACCTGGACCAGCTATCAAACCATGGGAGCAAACCCTGCGTGTCCATACCCAGTATGTCTTCTGGATTCCACTGTTCCTTCGGGTCTGGCAGCAGCCCTTCAAAAGGTTCACCCTCATAAGTCTGCTGAGCATATCCATACCAACCTCCCCAGCCAGGAAACCACGATTGCAGGTACTGCAGCATCCCAGTGCTGCTGCCATGGGCGGGTTCTGCCGGAGGGGAGCCTCCAATGGAATCAGGCAAGGGCTCTTTAACACTCTGTGTCCGAACATTCAAGACATAACACGTTACTGCTGTTGAGTGAGAGAGTATCACCAGTGTACAAAAACCACCCCAACAGAAGCACAATTCCATCTCCAATTTACTCAGCACTCCAGCAGTGATATTCTCAATGAATACTCAGCCTAGAGGAGAGCAGCAGCAAAGAAGTAACAAACATAATTACTTAACTGCTGTGTATTCATATGAACATATAAATATGCATATGATTATGCATATATGAAGCCATACATCACTGTTTAAATCTTAGTCTAGAAACACTAAACCAAAGAAGAAGTCACTTCATACCATAAAGCACAGCTCTACATTTTAACATTTGTATTTACAAGAGATGATATTGTGTTGTTATGGAGATTAGTTTATATTTAATGAAGTGTGTTCCCCAAGTAATTTCTGTGAGGCTCACTTCTGGCACCTGTTTATTTCAGGAAAATATTCACTACAGGCCTTGGTTTCCACTCTGTTGTTTTTAAGATGCGGAGTACCTGACCTAGGAATTCTGGCAAGGATCCTGCTGGGGAAGATCATCATATGACAAGACAAAAGATTTCACTGTGCAAGTGACACAACCGTAAAGACTGCAGGAACTGAGCATTTCTGCAATTTTAGCATTAATGCCACACTTCTAAATCAAAGAAAATACCTGATAAGGCTGTCCAGCAGAACACTACCTCAGATAATCACTTAAAGATTGCAAACATTACACTGTATGGAGAATGCTCTCACCTCAGCTAAGTCATGAAATTTATTATGAACTATCTCATACAGAACCTTCAATTCTTCATAAGTCTGCTCATCCTCAATACGATGCATTTGTGCCTGGAAAGACAAAAAAGGTGAAGTACCTGCATTCAAGGAGTACAGAATCTTGTTCACAAACATGTCAAGTATCTCTGCACTGAGTTAGGGACTCGTAGAAAAAACTAAGATGGCATTAATGATCATATCCAAGTGCCTCAGCACACAAAAATTAATGAAAGTCATGTAGGCAATTGTAACATTGACATTTCCCCGAATTATAAATAAACCTTATTTGCATTGTAAAATACACTATTTTACCACTGTACAAAATTCACAACTATATCCTCCTATTACAAATAAGAAGCAAGATTTGCAGAACAAAAATTAAACCAGGGAAAATAAATTGATTTAACAGAATGCCTTGCTTAGCCAGGGGCAAAAAAAGCTTCTGTCTTGAAAAAAGAAGGTGGAGGAAATGAACTGGGTAAATTAGGGCAATGTAGTATTCATAGTCAGTTACTCAGACATGTTGTCTTCTCTGTACTGATTAACAAGTTATTTGTGGGAACTGACAATTCACCCAAGTCTAAAAAAACTATCATGAAACAACAAAGCAAAAGACATTTTTCTAGTCCACTGCCATTAACCTTGTTACATTTCACAGCTCTGCTGAACACAATACAAGCTCTATGAGACCTGGCTTCGCTAGGTACTATAAAAATTTTCTGTATATTGACCTACTCCTACAGTTCATCTCCAAATTACATAAGTAAGGACCACATACAACTTAAAAGTAACAGCAGAATTGCACCTTTAATTAATACAGGTGAGGTACATGGTGCCCTGAACTGATTTAAAGCAAAAGTCCCAATATACCTAAACATAAAAAGCAGCTAATTGTAGTTCATGGGTTTTTTCTTTCTGAAGTAGGTCATAGGTTCATTATTAGGGGCATTAAATTCTTCATCCTCAAATCAACTTGGAAAAACAAAACAAATAAAAAACCCCAACAAAACCCGCCAAATAACCCCAAACACACTGTCAAGTAGCCACAATTTTTCCCAATTCTCTACCGAAGCATATGGGTAGACACATCTCTGGTATTTAAATACCTTTTGGATCTACAGAGAACATGAGTTAAGAAAGCATGTCACCAACTGTCACAGGCATTCTATAGCAGTTAACGCTATTTTTGGTGAACACTGGTTACAGCTCAAAAACCAATCAGCTTTTTGCAGTGCAAAACAAAAACACATGAACCCTGCAGCACGCACACCTCCCACAAGCCCAGGTTTCATCATTAAAATCTCAGCTGTGGTCAGCAGACAGTCTGTTCAGTGAAAACAGACTGCAGTACAACTAAAGATGTTTCTTATCTTGCCCAGGTTTTAAACATGAAAAGATGAAACAAACCAAATGTAAGATGATTAATCATCACTGTAGAAGAAACTCAAGTCTAAATACCTGGTCTGCAGCAGACAGTGGTTCCCCCTTCAGCTTGCTGTAGTACAAGTCTGTGTAGGACACTGCATCCCGGGCCCGATGCAGCGCGAACTGCCAGGTGGAACGTTGCCTCTGCTCCCTGATCTCCGAAAGATTTGCATTCAGGGCAAAGATCCACCATTCCCGGCAGCTGGAACAATTTTCAATTGCTGTATTACCAGTATCTCATTTAAAAAAACCTAACCCAAGTCCATATCCAACTGGTGAAAGGTGCAGGAAACACAGTGAAAAGCAATGGGCCAACGGCCAGGAAAAGCAGTAGCACTGGAGCCAGCACAGATGGGCTGGTCCTACAGACTGTAGGACGATGCTCCCCAGGGTCCCACCACTCCAATGGGATTTAGTCCAGCTGCCACATATCAGGCACAGACAACAAAATTTAGAGTTACACAGACTGGATTGAAAGCCTCCGGTAAGGATAATTTTACGTCTGAATTACATCTGAGTATTTAAAACTCATTTATGAGGTAGGGGAACAAAACATGAAAACTGAATCTCTAACATATTGTTATTATGTACATTTTTGTATTTGTCTCATCTAGTTTTTCTAATATAGCTTGTAATACCCTATTGACAACACCACATATGGAGATGTACTTACTTCTCTGTTACTGTAACCTTTGGTTTCCACTTCCTGAATTTAAGCTGTTGTTCCTTTCTAGCCAGTTCCTTTAAAAATCCCATGATCTGCTGATACTGCATCTTTTAGTGAAACAACACACAGATCAGTGAGGTGATACTGGAGTGTTTTCCCAGGAAAAGAAGAGGAAAAAACCAGTGGCCTGCACATAGTGCAGGATTAGGATTATAACAATTCTGTTCCCCAATGTGACACATCTTCTCCCAGCAACTAGTAGTTCATGTGTGACATTCGATTTACAGCTTTATTTACAAAAACACAGAATGAAATCTTCCATGTCAGGTTATCAACATAACATCAGCTGCTATTGTACATTGCACAGATCAAACCCCCCCACATGCACCCTTCCTATTACTACAATAAACAAACAACAATTTAATTCTTTTTGCAGTAATTGGTTTCAGTAAAATAAATAAATAATTTTGAATGCTTGACTTTAGAACAACCTATTCAATATATCTCTTTGAGCTGCCTCTCAAATAAAATCTTTCAGAGAGTATTAATGTTAGGCTACAATAATAGCATTTAAGCTGTCACAAACACTGCCAGTTTTATGCTATCTGTTCCAGTTACTGGCAGGTAAATGGTTGCTATTTACCTGGGAGAGCTTCAGGGGTATCGTCTCAAGCTGAATGTCACATTCCAGGCGTGGAGCATGGCGGGATCTTAAAGGCTCCTTAGAACAATTTCTCTTGAGAAGAGCAGAAGTGCAGACAGGCTCCATGATGTAATTATGATCACGACTTTCCATACTTCTATCCATTGCTTCCTGGGGGTTACAAGCAAATTACTCTCTAAGAAATGAGTGTACAACAGTGTCGTGGTGTCATTAGGATGCACTGGTTTCATGTACTAGAATGTACTTTACTAGCAGGCCAGTCCATTGGAAAAAATTTATTGAACATGTTCTCTCTTCAAAAGTAAAACAAGCTATTTCACAGCACAGCCTTTGTGGATCGCACATGTATCCTATCACTAAAGCATGAAACCATAGACTTCTGTTGCTCTTAAAAGACCAAATCCAATAAATTCTACACCAGTCAGGTCTGCAGTACAGAAAGGAGAGTAACAACTACCTCTCTTTCGTATGCAAAGCTTCTCTCATGTACCTGTAGCTGCCCAGGAGGAAGGTCACCCAGTAAAGTGCAACTGGTATCCCAATAAACACTGAAATCAGCAACATCCATCTGTTTTTTCCGCATCAGCTTTTCCACCTGGAGTAGAAGAAGTGGAGTAAAGTCAAGATCACACACCATGTGCCATGTAGTTTTTAGTTCTACATACCAAATAAAAAAGACGAAATGCTCAATTTATTACAACAACCAAAAGGTTATTAAAATGCCATGTTTTACTGAGTATTTACTAGCACCCATAAAACGCAGCATCCCATCTGAGCTGCTCTTGTATGCACAAGTTGCACTTACTGGTTCAAACACTGCATTTTGCATTGACACATTTTTGATGCAGACGCCAAACGCAAATGGCTGTGAGGGATTTGTGACACCATCTTCAAACCTCAAATGCACATCCTGGATTTTTAACTGGATAAAAAAAAGACATTACTAAAGATACTATTTACATCATTATGGCAGACAGTAGTACTTTTCATTAATGCTGGAGCAATTTAATACCTAATTTCTGCAATTTTCCAATTAATTTCTACTAGATATTTAACCTAAGAGAAACCCTATTCCTCATTTCTGTTTTTGTACTCTCCGGTTCTACCTTCTCTTCAGACACCATCAGACCCTGCCCTCCTCCCAAAAATGAGCCACTTTACCAACACACTGTACCACTGTACTTTTTTTGCTATCCTACAATTATTCTCCATTTTAAAGGCAAATGTGTAACTGCCAACCACTCGAAAGCACAGACTTACTTCGATGTTTTCTACAATTCTCGTGACTACAGATGCGGTAACTGAGTACCAGTAAGACTCCCCTTTCTGTTGTTGTTCTTTCTGTAACAGCAAACATGGATAAACATTACTAACCACTGTAACAGCTGGTGAGGAGACAATATACTTTGTTACACTGAAATCACTGTTAACAGGGATAAAGGAAAAATTAACAGGTTAAGATATTTACATATCTCCGACATATGTGCGACATACAACATAATGGTGAGGGGCGGTAGGGCAGAAATTGTACTACGTCAGTCAGCATGTACAAATCAAGTTCTAACTCCATTTCCCGTGCATTTGTTCTCTCTCATTAGGAGACTTAGAGTACAATCCATCCACCACAGACGTTTCTTCACCATGAAACACAAGCTTGACTCACCTTCCATTTTTCTTCAAGTGCCAGCAGAAGGGCTTTCTTGTGCTCTCTCTCTTGCAACTTTTCCCTTTCCTCATCAAACTCTTCTCTTTTTTCTGGTGCACCAATTAAGTGCAGTTTTGAAACAGATATCACCCATGGATCCACATGTGGACGATAAAAAGGGATCTGTAGTGTTATTTTGCCAATGAAACCTGAATAAACAAAACAGACACACTATCAGATTCCTGTGAAAATTTACTTTATCACCCTTGAAAATCCTCAAGGAAAAAGTGATGTAAAAAACAAACAAGCTAGAACAGAAATAACCTAAAAATCAGGCTACCTCATTTGTTCAAGCCTCTGACTCACAGGTCCCCTAAAACATGCAATACTTCCTGTTTAGAAACATCTGTCCTGCATACACAAGCAAAATACAAACCTGCCTTTACTTCAAATGGTAATTCCAGCTCCTTTAAGGCATCTTTTTTTAGTGGCAAGTTTTCCAATTCAACAGCACCTATACAAAGCAGAAGAAAAAGACAAGTCTGCTAAATAAAACTATGTTAAAGAAAGCCAACTTTACAACTCTAAGCTTAAAATGACAGGCATTGTTTGCGTTTTTTTAAAATTAAATGGGATTTAACGAGAACAGACAACCTACCACTTCGGATTGTGTTACAATCACAACGGTTACTTGATACACTTGTTAATTTTTCAATGTCATGTGTTCAAACTACTTGATGAGGTCATCCAGAAGGAATCTTCTGTGAGGCTCTAGACCTGAACTTTGTTGTAGCCACAGACAAAACCTCTCCTTATTGTCTTTTCAAAAGAGATACTTATTTTCTTAGTATTGTAAAAAGCACACACAGAAAAGCCTTGGAGTATTACAAAACATTCTCACCAGAAGCAGCAGATAACAGCGGCAAAGGGTGAACAAAAAGCATTGATTTGAGGACTCTGTACAAAGTACAAAACTCGTGGATGCAACATGACACAAACCAGATTACAGGGAGTAACTACGAGCAATAAAAGGAGGTAAGAGGCTGGAGGACACTTCTGCCATGGTCCCTCGACAGGAAAGTTGCTGCACAGTACCAAGAAAGAATGACATAAATTCAACATGCTAAGACAGCTAAGCATACTTCTGAAAATTTTATGTAAATTGGTTTAAGAATGTTGATAAAAAGCAACAAAGAACATAAGGTCATTTACTATTTATTGCAAAGTTCTGTAACCAAACTCTGTATTAAAACGGTTTATATAAACATTAAACACAATATTAAGTGATTATTTCTATTCCACCTTCCAGTTATTACAAAAACATAACACTTTTCTAAATCACAATATGAAAACAGTACAGAAAATACCACAAAGCCTCCCTCACCCTTTAGAAGTGCCACTGAAAGTTGGTCTGTGTTCAGGTTATTGACATATTTGCCCAAGTAGGTGTTAAGGACCCAGGCTACCAATCCTTCCAACATGACTGTCCTAGAAGAGGAAAACTAATGCTTTTCTGTCATTTTCTGGATTTCTCTTCCATAATTAGTCTCAGTCTGAAAGAAAAAACCAAGAAAATTATTGTCAGAAATATCCACTCTCAACACAAGAATTGTCACTTCAATTCCTGCCGTGATCTAGCTAAAGAAAAGTAAAAGCACTAAGGATTGATTTCTACCTTAAAAAAGCTTTATCCTATGACCTTTAAGTGTCAAATCAGCTTCATATAGAGATCTGGTGATTACACACCACTCCCATTTGCACATAAAGTTCACCTTTCCATCATTTTTCTAACCAAAACATTACATCTTGTTGCAATAATCAACAAGGCAAATCTACAATCCTCCTCCAGAAAAGGAAAGGCCAAAATTCCGTGCTGAAGTTTGCACTGGCCTTCTCTGCTGTCCGTATTTTCACCATGCTGGGTTTAGCAGCCTGGTCTGAAGTAACAGCCTGAAGCCAACTGTATTTTTGTAGAATTCTTACACTACATCCGTGAAGCAACTCACCCTACTCAACCCCTTTTTGAGAGAGCGTGTGTGTGGGAAGTAATCAGATACGAGCCCCAAAAATAGTTCATCAACAGTTACTCCAACAGGTTTTCAAAGTGGCAGCAGAGATTATTGCACTGAAGAGGGAAAAAGCTACATTAGAGAAGCACCACTGGTCACACTCCTGAACATTCCCCTTCACTCTTCTCCAGCCATTTCTGTTTCAACTTCTGTGGTAATCAGAGCATTAAAATCCCGAAGTCCCTGTTCAACTTTTTAACCACTGAATTGCAAAACTAACTACTCATAGCTCCTGCAAGGGCAGGGTGAAGCTGGTACAGTAAGGAAAAAGTATGCAGGCCATTTCTTGAGGTTAGAATGGAATAAATGTATCAATTTTGTGTT
Organism: Corvus moneduloides; assembly: GCF_009650955.1. Taxonomy (NCBI): domain Eukaryota; kingdom Metazoa; phylum Chordata; class Aves; order Passeriformes; family Corvidae; genus Corvus; species Corvus moneduloides. The sequence goes on from NC_045497.1 coordinate 4,930,967, forward strand.
TAAAAAACTCTCCCAATCCCATGTACCTGCCTAAACCATTGAATTCTACAAAGCAGAAATGCAAAATACATTCTTTATTTACAGCTGACAGTAGAAGGAAATGACAACTTCAAGAGTCGCATTTTAAATTTTGCATTAAGATTTAGAGTTTTCTCATTATGACACTCGCTTGATTCTAGGCAGCCCCATTTAAACTTTTATTTCTTTTTTAAAAAGGTAGTGAAAATATTTAACTAATAGTTAAATTAAATAACCAGAACCTAGGAAGTAATGAAAGGCTTCTTCTAAGGGCTGAAAGTGAAACTAGGCTGTCCTGAAGAATGAAACAGAAAATAGCACAGGCAAGTCGGATTCAACTCAGGCATGTGACTTCACATAAAATGTGTTTAACAGTTTTGCCTTTGTAAAATTTCTCAACAATTTTCCAAAACAATACTATTATTCCACAAAATAAAGACTAAGCATTCATTCTCTTGGGTCACCAAGCTTATATTATAGGTTTTTATTCTAATAAAAGTGATAACAAGCTCAAGATCAAACAAAAGCATATACAGTCATCTTTGTTACACCGTCATTAAAAAAAAAAGTCAATTAAAAAAGGAATCTCCCGGTGTTTGGAACCAAAGCAGAGAAAAGATCTTGAAGAAACATTTAAGCACAGCAGAGATCAACATCCCAGTGACTGAAACCCTCTGGTGCATGAACCATACCTGAAGTCACCCTAAAAACTGTAAATAAAGTACATCACATCCTTAACCTAAACTCGTGGGACATAACTAACCATATAGGACTCTTTCAAATGTTTTAAGGCTTTTATATTTTTAGCTCTGTAGTGCACTGCTGAGCTTCCCAGTGCTGCCCTGGGAATTAAAACAAGGCACGTATTTTCAATGACAGTTTTGTAATTTCCTTAACACGCACAGTACAAAAAGAACCGTCAGGGTGAGAACCAAAGCCCAAACCAGGCCCTGGCTCAAAGCGAGCTCCTTTTTTGCTGAAAAAAAGGATGCAATATTCCGCAGGGGGAGGCAGAGCAAGCCCTGCAGCCGCGGAGCCGGGGCAGGTGTCAGGGCAGCAGCCGGAGGGCCGGGGGGCTCTTGCAGCGCCCCGGTACCCAAAACCGGGCGGGAAGGAGCCTCCGGGGCAGTGCCGGGGACACGAGGCATCGGCAGCAGAGACCTGTGTGCTCGCACCGCGTGCCGGGGAGGAAGCGAAAGGTCACCTTGCCCGGCGGAGCGGGACGGACCCCGGGGGAGCCCCGCGGAGCATGAGGCGGCGAACGGCCCGCGCCGGGCGGGGAGGCCCTGAGGGACTCCCAGGCCCCAGCGCGAGGCTGAGACCCCCGCGGCCGGGCCAGCGCTGCCCTCCCCGCCCCGCGGTGGGCGCAAGGACCCGGACGCACCGCGGCCGCCCCTCGCCCACCCACCCCGGGGCGGGGCGGGGCGCCGCTAGCGGCGTGCGGCAGGGAGGGGCCCCTCATGCCGGACCCGCAGAGAGGGAGCGGCGGCTGACGCAGGAGGGAAGGGCAGCGGGGCCGAGGGCACCCCGAGTCCTCCCTGTGCCCCCCGGGGGCCCCCTCGGGAGCCCCGGACTCACCTGCGCTGCGAGCGGGGGGCGGCGGGCGCCAGGCCGTCGCGGGGGCGCGCCCGGGTGCGAGAGCGCCGAGCGATCGATGGGGCGGCGGCACCGCCCCCTGCGGGCGGGGCCCGGTAACGCCCCTGGGGCGGGGCCCGGACCGCGGCCAGACAGGGGAGGCCAGGCCAGGCCCGGCCCGGCCCGCGGGAATGGGCTGAAAACGGGCGGGTTTGGGGTCGAAAAGCGACCGGGGCCCGCGCAGGGCCCTGGGCCAGCCAGGCTGAAGAGAAGCAGCGGCAGAGGCCCCCGCAGTCAGTGCCCCGCAGGCTGCAGGAGCAGCGGCTCCTCAGTAACAACCTCAGCGCGCTCGGCCAGCTGCGATAGGTAACCTGTGCAGTGAGAGAGCCACGCTGAAATCCGAATTTTGTTTAATAAAGAGGTCAGGAAACTTGACGATACATATATCTATAAAAAGATATGTTTCTCGTTTTGGTTTGGTTTTTTCATACTTTGTATAAGCAAATGCAGGCTCATTTTTCCTACTTCAACATAAAACATGGCTTTTCTCTCTGTGACAGCTCCTTAATTTGAAAACTCAGTAAATTAACTATTTTAACAGGATCCTCTTTTTTAACGTTTTTAAACTTCTTCAAAAATCTTCCTTTGCTGCTTCAATATGGCGCCAATAATGGGAGCTGACGGAGAAAAAATGACAGAAATACTACGGCACAAGAGGTTCAAAGTGCTGTGAAAAATTATGTTCTTGCCTAAATCCTTCAGTTCTGTAGTAGTTTCAATGTGCCCATTTTCAAAGTCTCCTGAAACTACCTTCAAGTGTAAGTTTAGTATACATTTGTAAAAAGTTTCTTCATAGTAGAACTACAGACCTGTTTGTCAGTTCCCAGTTCCAGAAATAATATCAGCAACCTCATAACTTTTGTGGAAGTTTAAAATCTGTATTTTCAAAATCTGAATACTCTTTTGTAGCAATAGAATAAATGTTATTCCAAAAGATCTTTTTACGTCTCAGGCCTCAGAAACAACCACTGTGTCTATCTTGAAATAGATTAGGACAGTTCAGTGGGAAGTACAGCGATCACATAGTCCAACAGTGTTTTTATGGCATAAAACAAGAGTTACGTGTCATTGTATGACTTCACTCCCATGGGATTCAGACTCTGGATTGCAGATTCTGGTTGAACACAGCCACCACAATTGACAGTTAAATCACAGATGTAAAATATAATTATGGGAAGTGGGTTTCTAAATATTGGCTTCCAAACCACTTAATTCAAGGAGAACCTCCACTAATTTTCTGTAAGAGGTGGTTGGAGCTCCAGCGTCATCAAGCAGTGAAGGAGAACAGGATTTTCAGGTTCTGCGGTTTCAGTAAATTCCGTTTATTACGGATGATGCTCTGCCACCTGAGGGCAGTGAGCTATCTGACAAAGATAATCACAGGGATCTGCTCTAATAGTCACTGAACACAGGGAAAATACTTTGGATTTATGGTTTACCTCAAAAATGAGGTCAGGATCAATTGGGGAAACATGTTACATCAGCCAGGACACAAAGGTGACAAACTCTAGAGTTGTCAACAAAAGGAACTTACTTCCTACTCCAAGATAACAACAGTTCTATCTAGGTTTTCCCTTCTAAAACAAAATGAACTACATACAGAGAATGAAATGCTGTTGTTTAGACACAACAGTTGTAATTTTAGTTGTAAAAAACGCTTGTGTAAAAGATTTCACTTCCTGATACCCTATATGTACTTGAGAAATTTGGTCTGATAATGAGAAAAAACAAACTGTAATAACGAAAGAAATATCCAGGAGGATATTTCCAAAGATAACTAAGATAGGGGATAGGAAACTGAATGCAAAAGCTTTAAAATTCAAATCAAACGGATGATTCCTGAGCACTGAAAGAATGATAAATTAACTCCAGTCCCTTAGAAGTGCTGGTCACAGCCATGTTCTTGAAATGTGGCAGACCTGAACCCAAATTATCACCACAAGAAGACTGAGGAGAAAACTTAATGGCATAAAGTTCGAAAAATGTTCCTTTTCAAGTCTCATAAAGGTCTTTCTAGAGTATCACTGAAGAAAGGGAGGAGCTGGCCATTAAATTTTAAAAAATTTGAATGCTTTGTCTTTTAAACTGCAAAGTGACAGAAGAGACTGGAAACCTCAAAAGCATCAGTGTCTATATTCATCTGAAATTTCAAATCTCTGTAAGAAAGCTACATTTACCATGAGGTTTGTTTTATAACACCAGAGATTGTTTGATTAATTTTATCAGTTAATCAGCATATGATCTGTAATTTCCTTTAACTAGTTTTCATCCCAGCATCTTGAATACCCAGAGGAACCTTCATTTCTTGTGGAAGTAAGTCTTGAAGTAAATTGTCCTCATTTTCCACTGCGATGTGAATTTCAGTTTCTTTTTTCAAGGCATTTTCTTCTTTTGAAAGGGGAGTTTCTTCCCCTGTTGGGGAATAACAGGGAGTGCTTCCATAATCCCTTCTAGTTGAACTAGTCTGCTCGGGGCACTGGGAGCTGCAGTCAGGGCTGCAAAACTTAACAATACACGTCACATTCACCTGCGTTCCTCCGTTACCAGAATGTTCTGTCAAATAAACATACAACACATTAAACATGGAAGAATGAAACCAGAATGGGACAGCTGGATTCTTTATCCAGCTCTTTGACCTACAGTTAAAATAGACACTCAGTATCTTTTTGCTTCACTTAATTTAGTCAAGCTGGTGGAGTTGGTTCTGTAACATTTTAGTGGGTTTTACTGGTACCATAAAATCCACATATCACCCCAGAAATAAAGGCTACAAAAATGAATGCAGAGCCGTGGATTGCAAACAATTCCTTGCCCATCTGTTGTCATTTCAAATGCTATTGACAATGTTCTTCTGTAACTGCTCCCTTTGACTCCTACTTCCACTCACCAACCACGTGATCCCCTAGTCCCTAAATACCTGTTTCTCCACTGGGAAAACTCTCTCTTTACTGTCTCAGGGTGGCAACTTAAAACAATCACTTTTTCTTTTCAAAAGCTACTAAATTTTCTCTCTGCTGAACCGGACTCATATGTTTTATCCTGCCATTTAAACTTCTGCTAAAAAGATTCATAACTGATAATCAAATTTCAAGAGGTTCTGGATTGTTCAGAATCATTCCTACCTGAACTCACAGAGCTGTGTCTGTCTCCACTGTGGAGTTTAGAACCTTCTGGAGGTGAATGTTGCTGCTGAAATCCTTCTGGGTTTTTTCTTTCATCATTCTTTTTATTTATTACACTGATGCTTGCAGATCCAGTTGGATTATTCAGGACACTACTGCTGGATCCAGAAGTTTCCAAGAGATGCTGTTGCTCCTGTTCAGAACTCCTAGAGTTCTGCAATTCTGTATCTCTCACTTTTTTGTCACACTGTTTTTCTGGAGGGGGAAAAGGCTAGAACATTTGCAGAGAAATGCAAAACATTAATCTTTAAAAAAAAAAAGCCCACTTTTTGGTCAGTATTTTGGCAGCTAAAGAAACCACTGATGATTGGAACTAGAGGAGCTTTAAGGTCCTTTCCAACCCAAGCTATTCTATAATTATTTTCATTTGCATAGTGATGACTGTAAGTAAAATTTGTAACATCTCATTAGGGGTTCCACAAAATGAACCCATCTCCTGAAGGCACCCACAGCACTACTCTGATTACTTAGGGACCAAAGGCTGTAAAATCTGGTTTTCCAAACCCCACCTGTGTTTTACTGCTGTTTTTAGCCTCACATAAAGTGAGGGTGGGACATTATGTGGGGTATATAAGGTACATCTTACACCCTGGCTTGAGGACCAAACCACCCCATTCTCACTCCAGTTTTCTTCCTGCTGTGCAGTTTTCTTCTACTTGTAATTAGGTGAGAATTTATGATTTCTGTATAACTTTTGAAGAAATGGAAGAGATGGAAAGAGAGGACGCTCACCAAATCTGCTTCTGTAGCTGGTGCAGAGTACACAAGGGCTGCAAGTGAGCAAAGACAGTTAGTTCATTAGCACCCAAACCTGTCCCATTTGCAACAGCTGCACCCTAAACTAGGCTGAGTGATCCCATGCTCCTGGAATAAACTCCAAATGTACACTTATTACAGACAGTTTGAAAACATTGAAAGCTGTATTGTATTAATTTTGTGACTTAAATTTAGCCAGGAAGCAAAGAGAAGCCTCTGCATGAATTCATAATTTTGCTTGTATAGTGTCAGCGAGAAAATGTATTGATGACAATAAACCACAGTTTAATTATGACACCTGAAATTGTCTAATATTTAAACGATGAAGTACCGAATATTTAACAAGCTTCAGTAGAAGCACAATTGTTGCACAGTTGTCCAACTCCAAGGCTTTTGTGTGTTTAGACAATTACCTAAAATCTGAGGAACAAGACAGATTTGAAGAAAGCTGGCATCTTCTAAGACACTAACTTCAATCAACCACCAGGCTCAAATTAATGGGAAATAAGGTGACTTCCCAGTTTTTACAGATTTGCTTGTTTTCATTTAATGAATCTTACCTTTTTTGTTTGAGACTAAGCAATACCCCAAAATAGCAATTATCAGGACCAATAACAGTGGCCCTGCTACTGCTCCTGAAAATAAATAAGAGGAGAAATTATTTAGCAGGTTGATCTAACAAAGGATCTAATTAGAAAAAGGCAGTTTTGTAGTTTCTGCCCATGCCTACAAAAGCTAAATTTACAAGTATTGTGTATGTCTGACATTCATATTTGATGCCCTAATTGTCAGATACCAAAGTCTCATTCCAGTCATTACCACTTCATAAAAATGAATTCTCCTCTCCCGAAAAGGGAGGACAGAGTTTTGGCCTTGGTCACAAAAGGTATTTCTCCAGGCAAGCAAGTTTGTCACATACAGGGCAAGGTAGCTCAGAATGCTCCTAAACATCTCTGCCTTCTGGATGGGCTGTGAACAGGAGAGAACACATCCAACCTGGGAATGCTGTCAGGACCTCCTGTCTCAGGAAAGGCTGACAGAAGACTCCAAAGACCTCTCACCAGGTCAGGTTTGCCTCAGTCCAGAATATAAGATACCTTTTCTACCAGCTATAGCAACAATTCTCAGGAGATGCCTTGTATAATCTAGTTCGGAGTTTTTTTAGAAATATTTTCAGATTTACAAGGACTAGGATAGTGCAGATGCACAGGTAAAAATGCAGCTCACTACAAGCAGTGTCACATTGAATTAATTGAGTTCTTCTGAGGTTCTGTTTGGGTACAGGTGACTGGTCTTGGAGAGACACTGAGAACTAAATATAAACTTGGTTCCCGGGCACACAAAAGTGACTTTAAATGAGTTAAAGCTCACCGGTGATGTGGGACAGGTCAGGTACAGAGTTTAACGTGACAGGTTGAGTTATTATTTCAGGTTTGTGGGAAGCTGAGCTTTGGGTCAGGAGTAGGTTCAAAATGGTGTGAGGCAGAACTGTGGCTGTTCCTGAGTCACTGCAAACAGTGTCATTCCTGCTGTTCCCAGGAACAACCACTGATTTACAACTGCAAGAGACAGAAAGAGAAGTCAGGAAAGACAGAAAGCCCTGCACAGTTAAGGCCGCTTTGGACAGAACACTGGCTCACATGGAATGGGGTGTACAGCTGGTGTTGTAGGATTCCTCAGGGGAAAACGTGCCAGGAGGACAAGGTTTACATTCCGTGTCTGTGCTGTCTGTCCCTTTAAACAAAGAGGAAAACTCCAGTTACTCATCTGGTGAGAAACAAGAATGAATAATCAAGGTCTGCAGGAGATCCTGGCAGTGATACAGAGGCAGTGCAAAAATACAGCCTATAACTATTCACAGAAGATATTCACTTGAAGCACCCAACCCAAAGAGAAGATTAACCAGCTGTTAGTTTGGTGCCATTAATAGCCAATCTTTTTCAAGGACTAAAAGCCCACCAAAAGGTTCAAATGGTGGTGCTGCAGACAAAGCTGAGCTCTTTCACTAGTCCCTGACTGACTGACTACCATACTGTTGTGTTCTGCATCTTCTCAAATGATTCCTAATTTTTTTTAAATATTCAGTGTTTCAAATGTTTGAAAACTATTTGTCATTTTGAGACAGATATATTATTAGAGTGGTAGATTCCATCAACTAATAAAACCGTATCAATTCTGCAGGACACCATGGAGTCATCATTATTTATTGGCGTACAGTAATTCTACCTGAAGCCCTGTCTCAAGGATTTAAGGACTGATTAAGTGGTTTTGAATCTCAGTCACTTTTACAGAATAAATCACACGGTAGAGCAAAACGAAGATTAAGTTGGATTGGGAACTTTATGATACATGAAGTAAGAGATTGCAACATGTTGTCCCTTTGGATATACCTCTGGAGAATACTGTTACTCTGGTTAGTGCCTACTTGCTAAGAATGTAAAAATAAACCCTAAAAAGAATGCACATGTGTAGGGAATTAGGCCAGAGTAAGCGTTCAGTAAGCAGAGTGTTCAAAATCAAATTACCTTTTCTGGAAACCCGGTAACCTTTGCCGCACTTCTTATGTGCTCTACACACTTCGCAGTACTCGTCTAGTTTGGAAACACAGTACTTATGGGGTGGGCAGCTACAGACTCTGTCCTGGGACCTAGTGCATGTTTGATTCTGTACAAGCCCTGGTTTTAAAACAAGAACAAAGCAAGATGTCATTGACAACATTTAAAATCACAGCCTGCAATGTTTCGAGTGAACATGAGGTGATGTTCACATTCCACAAGTTTTGGGCTTGTATAGCACCATAAATCAAATGTGTTATATGCCCCAATATCTACATTTTCAGAAGAGTTTTCTCTCTCTAGGCAAGGAGAAATTTGCATCTGTAGAGTGCACACTTAAAGCTCTGTACCTGCAGTTGTGTTATATTTTGTGATAACCCCAAACATGGCCATTTGCGTTCACCACTACAGTACCTGGGGCCATACTGAGATTTTCAGTCTGTGCAGATTATGTAACTGTATTTAAAGTGTTTGGAGATTTTACTACAGACATTTCCACATTGTAATTATCCAGCTTTGTAAGATTATCTATTTAGATGAGACCAAAGGTCCTTTCAGCATAGGCTGTATCCTTAAAACTTACTTCTCAGTGAATCAAGTATATAATGTTCTACACCAATTTCCACTAGAAATGATGGAGAACAGCATGACCGACTTTGTTAATGCAGATGCCCAAAGTACAGGTGTTGGTACAATGTTCTACCTTATGTACTGTTAAGCTGCTTCAGTGAACAGAACCAGTGTGCTCTCACTGACTGCTGCTTTGCAAAACAAATAAAATTAAGAGAGGAATGTCACAACCCATGTTTGCTGTTGTCACTTCAGCAGACAAAATGAGAAATGAAAGGATGCCGGAAATGTAATTATCCGTTTACCAGTGTCCAAGTCAGGTCTTAAGATCTCTTGATGGGACGTTATAAGAAGGAACCTATTCTACTGATGGCATTTGGAATTATTTTGGTGATGTAGTGTCTTAGCTTTTAATAATATAAGATTGGTGTCTCATTTTTAGGACTTGAAAAGGGCCAGGGCTCCCTGCAAGACTTTTCCTTGGTTCTTATCCCTAAATCTTACACGTTCCAAAAGCATGAGGACTATACAACTGATTGACAAAATCTCCTGGTTTTCTTAGGAGAAAAGACAAGGTTAAACCAAGCCCAATCTTTGAACAAGCCTCTTTACTAATCCAAGCCTACCTTTCTTGCAGGGTGGTGAGCAAGCAAAGCACTGTGGAGAGTGATTCCAGATCGCTGTGTACGTTTTAGGTCTGCAGGGACTGCACTTTGTGTCCACGGTGTGACTGCAGCTCCCTGTCCTATACTGACCTATTAAAAGAAAAATAATGCAAACCAAAATAGAGAAAGCATCTCACAGGAAAAGATCGCTAGGAATTAAGTTTCATTCTTAGCTGTAGAATCCCTTCCCTTCACTGACACTATCAGATTGGTATCATATACCAAGAAACTGTTGATATAAAGGAGGACTGCATGTCTCTACAGGGAAAATCTGATTTATGTTCACTCATGTTTGACCCCTTTTCCTACATTCAGTTCAGTGAATTCCAGCCACATTCAAAACAACCTCAATGCTGAACAGAACCCCTCAGCACATACTTAGGTGCAGCTACCACAATACATAAACCAAACATTTTACCTTCGCAGAAGCTGTTTTATGGTGAACACAGGGAAGTGTTTCACACCCAAAGTCAGGCACATGCCAGAATGATGTGCCTGGGTGAGACCCTAACTGCTATTAAAGGCAGTGAGTAGAGAGGGCAAAATCAAGTACCATCACAAACAGACCTGAATTAGAACTTCACCACTTGTCACTACGTAAAGGACACGAGCGCACACTTTCTCCCTCACCTCTCCAGCCGGCCTTAACAGAGCCAAGCAGGAGTTGCTGAAACTCCTGGCATTCCAGACAAAGTTAAAAACTATCAAAGGTAGTTTCTTCAAAGCTTCTCACCACCAACAGAGCTTAGTATAGTGGTGGGAACATGTAAATATGAATTCCAACATATTCATTTGGGAGAAAGGAAAACACATCAGTTGCCATTTCCCTTTCATGTGAAAGGACAAAGAAGATAAAAGTCCATGTCTCATATCCTTTACAGAAATATCCTGGAAAACATACTCAGAAAGCAGGAATAACACTGAAAAAATTTTGGAGCTGCTTGGAGAATCTGTTTTTCAAAAGAATAGGCCCTGGAGGTGAGCCAAATGAGTTATTTCCAAAGACTTTGTTTTTCCTTGTACTTACTTGAACCTTTACATTCTGCATCCTACATCCTGCTAATGATTTACGCTGATTTAGTACTGAACACTACATAACACAACAGAAGAGTTTTACCTATGAATTACCATCTTTTCATCTGTCATGAACAAAGGAAGTTTGACAGATCTATCTAGATAATTTCAGTCAATTCAAGAAACTGCAGCTGTTTCAGCAAATACTGATTTCCTGTTTAAACTTCCGGATCTGACAGATCAGCATTTATGGAGACAAATTTTCTTTGCTCAGCATGTAATGAGGAAAAAAGGACAGGTTTTTTGCTGTATCTAATATAATATAGTTACAACTTGTTGCCAAAACCCTACTACCAAAATCTCCAAAGAACATTACTATCCCACTCCCTAAAAACAACCCCAAAACCCACAGACAATGACTTTTGCTAACTACAGGTCACTAATAATCACCCCTGGCGTATAAGACACGACAGCTCAGAGCAGACAGCGTCTGCAGTCCTGTCCCCAGTCTGACAGTGCTATGCAGTGTCTGATTTACAGTAAAAGACAACAAAACTCCCTTAATGAGCAATGATAGATTGACCTGTTCAATGGAAAGCCCCTTGTCTAAGTGATACTATCATAGTGCAGAAACTAAGCTTTACTTCATGCCCTGTTTTACAATGTATTTTTTATTAGTGGGCTTGGGTCTGTGTTGCCTAATTTTTGTAATTCCCTTAGTGAGCTGTTGCTCCCCCTCCAATGTTGACTAAAATTACTTTAATTAATTTAATGAAAACTTCATGAAGAGCTGTGCTTACACAAGCTCAGAACCTACCTCCTGGTAAGCCCCAGCCAGGTTAACCTTGTAGGAGAACTCCAATTCTGATGGACAATGTGTCTCTTTTGCAGGTGTTTTGCAGTCACAGTGTTTTGTTGTCTTTGAGGAAGAATGCATTACCACAGCAAAAATCTGATGCACTTTAGATGTGTAAGTAATCAAAATACACTATGATCATCTGAAAATTGGGAGAATTTGGCTGAGTAAAGTAATAGTTTGAATTATAACCTACCTGGAGGGCACTGGCTGCAGCATTTATTAAGTTCTTCATCATAGAATTCGGTGCTGGGATCATTGCATTGTGCAAACTGTGGCGTATAAGGTAATGAGTATTCCTAGGAGAATCAAAGGGTAGTCATGGGTCACAAGTCCATTCTGATCCTGAATTAGAGACCCACAAGAGACAAATACCTAAAGACCAATGCAATTACAAGCACTTTCCTTTCTAAGGCACCGATGTAGCCCCAGTGAAACAGAACACAGCAGGTGCCAAGAGGCTGCAGGGCAATGCACAGCTAATGAGCTGCTTTCGACTCTTTTGAGGTTCCTTTGTTTTTCAAAGATCCACCATCGTGAACAAAGTGATTTCTCCAGGTTTTAGGTTCAAAAGAGTGCAGTGGAACTATGGGATTAACATCACACCCAGTCACTACTGCATCCCCCAAACCAAAGAGCTGAGTGCCTTATCCTCAGCTTCCACGGCTCAAACAACATCTGACAAAACACCAGAGAAACCTAAATTACTACGTGTAGGTTTATGGGAAAAACATTTACTGCAAAGTAGCTCAAAGACTTCAGCCAACCTTTCCAAAGAAAAGGAAAAAAGGCTTTTATCTTTCCAGATACTCTGTGATTCCTTCCTGAGCAAGAAAGGCCTTGATGTTTTGAAAATTACGCCTCCAAAAATTGCACTGCTGCTTCTGAGAAGCAGCACCTTTGCAGAAGGTGCAGACAAATATGCAGGTTAAATGCATTAGAGACAATCATGAAATACAGGGTGCCTGATTTCAGCTCACACTGATCAGCACAGCTCAATGACTTCAATGAACAAGAGTCAAATTATTTGATGACTTGCCGACTATTTTCAAAGGGAAAAATACACTTACTTGAAAGAAGGCTCCTGTTAGGTTGGACAAGCATAGGAGTTTCCTGCTAGAGCAGAAAGGCACTGTTTAAAAAGGATGTGACACTGCTCAGCTTTCTGCAATCTGAAGAGATTGCTCCATGCGTAATCTACACACATTTAGAGGAATCATTACTAAAAAGAGAAATCAAAACAGGAACAAGCTCTTGGGAGGCCGGTAATGAAAATATCCTTCCGCGTTACTGAAAAACATGTTGAATATCTGTTGTGTCTTCACATTACTGACAAAGGAGACTAATGTTTCCCACCCTCAGCAATTGCTTAAAGGGAATTCAGCATGCAGCTCATTGAAATATTCTACCTCTTATTTACCTGTGATCAGAAACAGGATTTTGTCAACCTACTCAATGGTCAGTGTCAAAAAAACCCTTTTCTGAGAATGTGAAGGCAGAGAAAAGTCTTCTTGAGTTTAGATATCATAGGATGGACAATGATAAATCATCCTGTTTGCAGGATGATGAACTTGAGCTGACACTAAAATCTGATGAAGGAGAAAAGGGCTCTGCTCTCATCAAAAGTATTTTTAAGTTACTTTTTTATTAAAAGAGGAAAGATTAAATGTTGTCATCCCATTTTTGTAGTCACTATGATCAACTTCATTAAAACAAGCAGTTGAGAGCCTTTTCAAAACATAAATCTTCACTGCAAGAACAAACAGAGAAAAAAAAGGAGAAATACAATAAACCACATCACAAATTACCCTGCTGGTGAGGCTTCCTGGCAAAGAAAAAAGTTCTTATCTCATGCTCTTCCCTGTCTGTTGTAAATCCTGCCCTGTGAGCTACAGACACAGGAAAACCTGTCAGTTGCTGGGTTCATGCCTGTTTCTCTGAAGTTGTGCTTGGAAGGATCTCTCTACTGTCTAATACAATCTCCCTGAAATTCTATCTGATGAGCTGTGGCTCTCAGTGACTTACAATTGACAATTTCTCCCCAACTGTCCTCAAATAACATGATGGGAAACTAAAAGGGACTTGTGACTGGCTTAGCTACGATTTGTGCACACACAGGCACAAACGCATGCTCAGTTTGGTTTGCCCTGGAAGGATTCAATTCATTTAGTAGCTACTCCCAACAAACTAGTTTAATCAAAGCTGTCAAATCAGTCAGAGGAAGTGTAGGCCTTTTACTAGTTTTAAAACTCTTCTGGGATTTCTTTGCTAAAAGACCCAAATTTTCTAGCAATGTCACCAATCCTAAAGTCTGAGTTGGGCCATATAAGATTTCTGTCTGGCATCCAGATCCATTGGCTACTTTGGGCTGAAAGAGTGATGAGTAGAGGCCATATTATATTTCACAATCTTTGCATTTTGCTAGTGTTTGTATCTCCCACAGGTCCTTATTTTATCCTCTGTTTTTACTGTGATTCAATGTTCTACAAGCAGATTGTGTGAAGGGAAATTAACCTGATTTTGCATTACAGCCTTAGAGCTTCTCAGTTTAGGTAGCAGTGTCTAATGGCAGCTGACTTAAAAGAAATTTATATGGACAAAATTAAGACTTTGGAAGACTTCATTTAATTTGACAGGTACAAGTAGAAATAAAATGCCTCATCTGTCTTGGATGTTAGGAAAAAGTTTTTACTGAAAGAGTCATAAAGTTCTGGAATCGTCTGCCTGGGGAGGTAGCCCGGTGGAGTCACCATCCTTGGATGTGTTTAAAAAAAGATTGGATGTGGCCAATCAACTAAACAACCAGTGCCGTGGTTTAGTCGAGGTGGTGTTAGGGCATGGGTTGGACTCGGTGATCTTGAAGGTCCCTTCCAACCTGGTGATTCTGTTATTCTATCAGTAGAGGAACAAACATTCTGAAACACAAAATTTAGTCTAGCTCTATGCACATCAAATTAAGCAATACATTTTGGCAGAGAAATGGATAAACTATGCTTGCCTTTGACTTTGTAACTCACTAGGGAGATTTCTGCAATGCCTCTCTGCATTAAGCGATAACTAAAGTTACATACACAAAGTCAGTGACTCCTGACTCTGGAGTTCCTGCATTGTTTGGATCATTATCCTGTTTGCACTACAGAGATCACTATACAGATGACTCCCTGGAGAGGAGTGGGCTAACAGCTGTCTCCACACCAACTGAAAGGACTTTATGTATACTTAAATTTAAGTATCTTACATAATGAAAATAAAATATGTTATCATGATGGATGAATATATATAAATCCATTTCCATAACATACATTTTCACTCAAGGCCATTTAAACAACGATATTTAAGCATCTATTTTAATCCTAACTCATATGTCTACATTTCTACTGGTCTCCTTTTCATACATTTGCCTTCAAACTTAAGCTGTCAATCAGAGGAGTCTGAAGAGGAACTACATCTGTGTACAATGTTCTTCACGCATGTGAAACCACAATGAAGTCACTGAGGTCTCTGTTGTAAAATCTGTTTCTATGGAAAGGACTTGAGGTACAGAGACACTGTCTGCTCAGCTACCAGGCCTACTGAAGACAGCAAAAAATAAAATTCTGTCTAAAATATTTAAACTTCTCATTTACAAAAATAATTCTGTTGAAGTTTAGTTACCAGATAACAGCATCTCCCAAATCAGCTGGAGTTGTATCAGGCTATGCCAACTTTACTCACACTATAAAGTTTCTTTCAAAGCTGCTGTGCTGCACATCTCTCTCAAAGATTATGGTCCATTATGTGAATTATTCTCCCATCCTATATTGCACTTTACTTCTATAAAGCAGGAGTCCTTGCACAGCCGCACACCAACAGATTAACAGTTCCACATCCCCCCTCCCTGAGAAAACAGTGTCTCTGCTTACTGCCAGGAATTCTATTTCATTGCCACGCACCACCAGAATATGAAAACATCTTCTCAGAATGAGAAAGCAGGGAGATGCACAGAATATGGAAGCTGTTCACAACACACAA
The DNA here is from genome assembly GCF_009650955.1 of Corvus moneduloides. Classification (NCBI taxonomy): domain Eukaryota; kingdom Metazoa; phylum Chordata; class Aves; order Passeriformes; family Corvidae; genus Corvus; species Corvus moneduloides. The sequence goes on from NC_045497.1 coordinate 4,946,229, forward strand.
AAATTATAGAAGTCCAAGTTTGTAGGAAGACAAGGTATATTTTATTACATATGTATTTAGAAAAACATACACATTTCACCAGCTCTTCTGTTTGAAAATTTCAGGCTATTTCTGATAACTCTGGTGACTCAATTGTACAAAATGGCAAAAATGATGTTCAGTTCCTGTGTCTAACACAGGGTCTGAGGCTGGGAACTTTCAGAGACTTTCAGATGAATGAGAAAAAACCCAAGTAGTGTCACTCAAGAACTCTTGTTTTGCCAGTTTGTTTCCCTCAAAAATAAAGTAAGTTTTCTTTAATAAATCACTGTTAAAAATTGATATAACAGGCATGGGTTTTTTTCCAGCTCTGTGGCAGATGTGGTATTTCTGAAACTACTGCATTTGTTTTTCTAACTGTATATATAGGCTTTTCCTTATTTGCTAAATGTGATGCTGAAAGTTTCTGTCATTATTTCCATCGTTATGTTTTGGTCATGTTTAGAGTGAGAGAAGAGCTAATTCCTTTTGAACCAAAGCCCCTTGGTCAGCATGAAGTATGACAAAACCTGACACTTAAATTCTGGTAATAAGTTCTGCTACAATTCTGAGACTCTCCCTTCTCCATCTGCTTTACCCTATCCACTGCAAGGTGTCCCGTAAATCAGGTTCAAAACAGTCTCACCTTAAAAACAGAGCTGAATTAAAAATTAGTGAGAAACAGTTAAAATAATTATTTTATTATATTATCAACTTGCTATAGCACCCAGTAGTCCTTAAAAGACCATTGTGTAATTCCGGGTTCAATACACATTCTGACATCCTCACCTGATTTCAATGAACCTTTGTCTTATCCAGCCTAAATTCCTATGATTAAATAAACATGTAAATAACATAAATATCACATGAGAATACAGTGACCTGGACATCTCAGCAACATTTCCATGTTTATCTTCACAATCCTGGACATTTTAAAATCAGACAGAAAAGTGCTATCAATATACCAGTACAGAAAACACAGAGCCAAAAGGCAAACAGATCCCATCGAGCTCTTTGACACAGTTACAAACCCTCATTGCCAAACAGTGGTACAGCTGGATATAGAACATGACATTCACCACTGCAATGAAGGGGAACAGTAACAGCTGCAGCACATCAGATCTTCACTGTAAATTAAAAGGCTTTTCGATTTAAATTGGGAAGAGCTCTAGGGAACCAAAGCAGCTCAACAAGCTCTTCCTGTGTAAACAATGTAATATAGATATGGGTTTACACCCTGCACTTGCCAGGACACTCACCACAGTTTTTACATTCGAACAAGCCTGCAAAATTAACCTATTTCCGATGAAAATCCAGGAAAAAATGTTAGTCTTTGGGGAGCCAAGAAGTAACGACGACATAGACAAAGGGCACAGGCTGAGCTTTGAAGCAGTCTTAAGAGCGGGACTTGAGGTTGCTGTAGAGATCACAGCGAATCCAGCGCAAGCCCAGGGGTACAGAGGTGACAAGGGACGGACATGTGACAAGGGGCAGGAGACAGGGGACAGGTGACAAGGGACAGACAGGCGACAAGGGGCGGACAGGTGACAAGTAGACCGCACACACAGCAGTGAGAGGCTGCCCGCTCGCCGCGCACCTCGAGAGCGGCAGCATCAGGCGAGGCCCACTCGCGTTTCCCCCGCTGCTTTGCAGCGCTCCCAGCACCCCTGGAGCAGCGCCCCCGCCCCGCCCGGCCCCGCTCACCCGCCCGGCCGCGGCGCGGGTCAGCGCCGGGAGCAGCGCCGGGAGCAACGCCGGGAGCAGCGCCCAGCGCAGCCCCATCGCCGCCGAGTGCAGGGGCGGGGCGGGGGCGGTCCCGCGGCCCCGGGACGGGTCCGGCCCCCGGGGGCACCGCCCCGGGCACGGCCGAGCGGCGGCGGATGCGGTCCCCGCGGCCCGGACATCGGAGCTGCTTACACGCGGCTCTCGGCTTGTGTGGCGGGTCTCTTCAGCCCCATTCATAGACCACCCTGAGTTGCATCACTGAAGTCCAACTCCTTAGCCCCACAATACGAAGTTACCTTTGCAGCATTCCAATATTCACTAATACTCACGGTACCAGTCACTCCTGTGCCACATGCAGCCGGGATGGTACAGACAGACTTTACTATAAATTTAGCCCTGCTCCTGAGAAAAACTTTAATCCACCAAGAGCTCCATAAGCTTCAAATGGCTTTCTTGCAAAAATATTTCTTCTGAGACTGATACAGGTACTGAAATTATCAACAATGAAACATTCACATATCAAACAGGAAAAGCATGACCATGGCTTAAAATCCATGTAATTTTTAATTCAGACATTACCAGCATTATTAAACCAACCAACTATGACACATCCACCAGGTTGCAACGCCTATGGTTCTTTTAGAAAGCTGTTCCAGTAAAAAAGATTAATTAATATACAGAATGGAAATGCACAATTAGTCGTTGCAGAACAGCCCTGAACAATCACAGCCAGGTAAATGTGGTTATTCAGTTTGTGGATTCACAAATTGGTGTTCTCTAAAATGAAGTATGTAGTGAAGTTAAAGTCGATATAGGAAAGGTCAACTAAAGTGACCAAGGCAGTGGAGCATCAAATGTACATGAGTAGTATGAAAAGATGGGAACTTGTCTTGGAGGCTTAGTTCAATCAAAGCTGAGATACAATCAGGAATCACAAAAGCAACTTTGTGCAAAAGTTGCAAAAAAAAAAAAAAGCAGCTCACTGACTTCTGTAAGACAAGAACTGGTGACATTCACTGAAATAAAGAGGCCAGTTTAAAAGTGCTAGAAGTCCTTTACACAGTACACAATATCTGTAACCTGTTGCCACAGATGCTTATGGAGGCAGATTCTTCTTGGAAATTCAAAAGAGAGAAGAAAAACTAATGGTGATATGAGAGAATAATAAAGGCTGAGTCAAACTCTTTGAAATCCTTAATCCAATGCCAGCTGCCACTGCAGAACTATGATGAATGCAAACAGCAGATATGGTCTTCCTAACTAATCCCTTACTGCGACTGTCAGAGATGAAATGTTTGGCTCAAACTCCAGTCTGGCCCAAGAAGGTGTTTTTATGTCCTCGTGTTCCTTTTGTATGCTCTAAGACAGAAGTCGCTGCAGCTGCAGCACTGTTATGCGCTCTGAGCAGGACAAAACTACAAGGCAAGCAATGGGTTTTGTGGTTCCTTTTTTTGATTATTAAGACACGCTTTGTCATATTGCTTATTTTCCACTGTCCTGTGCAAAAGTATAGTCAGCACTATTACATTTACAGTTATTGAACAAGCAGCATGAAAGATTTAAAAACAGCATAACACATGCCAGTTGGCCACCAAACAGGATATGCAAATCAGTGTCACTCTGATGATTATGAACAATTCTAAAACAAGTAGACATTAACAATGTTATAGGAAGTAACTGCTGTGCCTCTTTTTCAGTAGAAAAATAGTTTCTTTTCTTCGTTTCTCTTTTTACAGGCTCCACATTGGGCTAAACCCATAGCTCATCCAATAGCCAAATGTTCAGCTAGTTCGGCTTCCATCAGAAGAGGCTGTTTTGTACACTTACTGATGATTTGACATAGTCAAAAAAAAATGAATTGGACTTCAAAACCAATAGAAAGAATGGCCTAAAGTACAATGGATTTCAATTTGTTTTATGGCCTTCTGTTTTCAGAGCCTGTGTGGCACCATTTGACCCTAATTCCTCAAGAAACATGAAGTCCACAAACTTGAGAGTTATGTTTATGCTAGGGAAAACTAAAATTATTACCATTTTCAATCAAAAGTGAGGCCTTGAGAAAATACCACATGCTGCAAAATATATGACAAAATTGGAAGTATTGGAATAGAAACAACATAAGAAACATGGCTGAGTCTCAAGCTTGACTCAGAATCCTGGCCAGAATTTTCACAGCTAATAGAAGTAACTACACATAGATTTCAGTCCATTCCTTCACACTGAGAAAGCAAGCTGTGAAACTTCAGCTGACATCTAGATGTCCTCTAAATTAGGCAGCTTTGATTCAAATTTGTTTTCAGTATGATACTGGGAGACAGGGAAAGAGAAATATCTGATGTGAGCTATGAAGGACAACGGTTTGGATGATCGTCTCATTTGTTAGATGGAATAGGTTCTATCTCTCCTTGTTTGAATGTGTTTCAGTGTTTTCCAGGAGTTTCCCAATAATCTAAGGCACAGTGTGTTTACTTCCCTTGTCATAAATTCAGCCTTAGTGTCACACTGGATGATTCTGTATCTTCCCACACTATCTCTGTGGGTTGTCACTTCTCAGTGGCAGTGGTAGGGTGGTGAAATTCCTTTCCCTCCTCTTCCACAGGAACCATTACATCATTCCCTGGAAAGGACTCTGTTTCCTGCTCTGGGTAGTGCATTTCCAGTTCCTCTTCCATGCTTTCCTGGGCATCAAGGTTACTTTCACATCCTCTAACAGCACAGTTCTTGCCACTGGGCACTTCTGAAACGGACCCCACGATAACAGTGTCAGCCTTCATGATGTAGAGTTTTTCTGAGGAAGGAAAAAAGTAGTGCTGAGCATGGTGAACAGTCACTGCTGTCCCAGAGATGGCTCTTTTTCATGTAACATGGACTCTGGCATTTCAGATCAAGTAGATTGAGTTTCCATGGGATTAACCCACTGAGCTAGAGGTGGGACTACAGGAGAAAGACAAAACAGAAAAGGCAGAAAATATTCACAAGAATCTGTTAGAAGAAACAATAATTGGGATCTAGATATGAAGAATCCAAGGTTTATGCTCCTGCTGTTTCAAGAAACAACACCATGTAAAAGAAACCTTTGGGTAAGGATCAGCACTGTACAGAAGTTCTGGGGTCTTAGGACCCGAAGAAATTAGTTTCTTTCTAGCTGAGAATAAACTACAAATTTTTATTAATCTTGGGTCCGATTTGTTGTCTTACTCCTTCACAGAAAAATAAATAAGGCCTTTTCAATGGCTTGTACCACTGCACTTAATTCAGAAGGATGCTGCACATGAGACACCATAGGTCAATTGCTTGGAGATATTTGGATATGATAAATCAAATAATCACATTCATCCAAATCCATCCCTCACAGTAAAAACAGAAAGGGCATTTAGTAAGGAAAGGTCAGCTTTTGTAATGTAAAAAATAACACCTTCAAATAACCTCATAACTGGGTTTGGAAGCACTGCCAGAATGTCTCATGCAGATGGTGTCTCAGGTAACAATTCTCCCCCCATGAGTAAGCTCCTTGCCTGACTTTATCTCCCACCCTGTGCCATGGTCAAACTTTATGGGAACATATGGGAGACACATTTCAAGCCATTATTATGAACCCAGAGAAGAAAATGATAGCAAAGTACAATTCTCATCCAGTAGTACAGCATCATCTTCCAGCTGACATATTCCAGTTTTTTCTGTAAAATTTACATCTTCTAGAATGAAAAGGAGAAAGAAGGAAATTTTCTGTCAAATTCATAGTGACTAAGACAAACATGAAAAAAAGAAAGTTTTTTACCTCAAATGAATAGGTATTTGTGTGTCAAAGGTCTGGAGATTCAGCCCAATCTTTGTTAGGAGATTTGGACACTTTGAAGTTTACTAGTAATCTTGGAATGACAGTATGTGCCATGTTTGAAAATTTGAAAAAAGAACAAGAAAAAAGGAAAAAAAAGCAAGACTCACCAATTCTGTTATTTGTGTGGTCTCTGACTCGAGAATCCACAGGGCAATCTGGGGCATTCCCACTGCTCAGTGTCACATCAGTCACGCTCCGATGAGGACTCTGTGCTTTTTCTGTGCTGGATACCAAGTTATTGTTGGTTTCCAAAGGAAGGGTTCTGTCAATTAACTCTTCCTCTTCTGGCCCACTCTCAGTGGTCAGTATGATCTTCTGCAAACACAAACAGGAGAGCAGAAGTGAGGTGAGTGTAAAAACACTTTGGACATTGCAATAGGTCGACAGAATCCTCCTGGGGCAGTCAGGATAACAGAATGTACTTCCCAGCACCACTGTCACAGGGAGTGAAACATTCCAAAGTACCTAACAGGTATAGGAACTTCAAACTAGGCTCCTGCATCACTTAAGACCATATTTCTAAGCTGAATTCACAGATTTCTGATGACATTTTCAGGAATGTGCCTCATTTCCACTGAAGAAAATATGTTTTAGCTACCTCTTAGACTTTGCAAAGACCTATCATGCTCCTATGGAAGAATAGAACAAGCCAGAAGCTGAACTGATTTAACTTCAAAATGTCTGCCTCAGCAGAGCATCAGGTAGAAGAAACAAGCTCAAACTACCTAATACATGAAGAAATAATTACAAACAGCTCTTTAAAAGAGGAATCAAAATGTAAAAGAGGCTAAAGGTCCTGCATCAGAATTTTCTGGTGGTTCTGATGTTCTTCTGTTTCCACAAGGTTGGCAAAGAAAAAACAAAGATTTTGAAATGTGCAGCTTAAAACCCTTGCTCATGTCTGACTCACTATAGAAGCAAGAATTGAAGCTCCTCACAATTCAGAAATTAGCAATGACACGCTGAAATTATGACAACCGATTGCAACCAGAGTGACTGGAAAAAGTAGTATCTTGTGTGTGTGCAGATGCACAACATTTAAAAGCGAAATTTAAAAACAAAAAGAAATGAACAGTCTAAAGTGTGGTTTAGCAGTTTAAAGATAACAAGCCTAATAAACTGAGAAGACTCAGAGGTTGAAAGCGGCTGTAATTTCACTGACAGAGGGGAAATCAAACGGAGCTGTAATGACTTCAGCAGCTGAGGAACTGCTTTCTGTTGTTGCCATATTGACTGATGTTTGTCCTGTTCATCTGCAAACTGCACTGTAACACCAGGAGCATGTCCTGAAGGAATGACAAACCAAACCCACTGTGTACCCATATCACAGTCACACCAAATCCTGCAGAGGGAAAGGGATGTGGAGGGAGACAGAAGAAAAGCACAAATCCCGTCTGTGTGACTGGAGCAGTAAGATGAAATGGGACTGACACACAAAGTTCTCCCAGAAGGAAGAAAAGGCATGTTCATCCTCTGATTTCAGATCTTGTCTCATGGAATGCACCATGAATGGCTTAACACCAAACCAAATCTCCTCACATGCAAGATTGGCAGCATCACATTATTTAACACCACATTAAACTCAGCCCAAGACATGAAAGTATCAAGTCCTGATACATCTCATCCCACCTAAATGATTACATATTATAGAGGGAAGTCCAAACTAAAATGCTGGCACTTTTTGGACAGGACGTTTGAAAATAACATTATTTACTTTGGTATGGAAAGTGATCTGTTTTGGAATATTGTTCACACTTACTGCACATTTGTTCACTAGATCAGAACCTGCAATGGAAAGTAAAAATATTATCAGAAGAAACCTTGCACAATCACAAGAATGTTAATATAAGCTCTGAAAGATCACATAGCAATGTACTTCCTAAACCACTCCACTGCCCGCCCCACATGCACGATGGTTTTCTTAAAACTAAGGGCACACTAAAATGACACTCCTGAGGGGAACAAGCAACAGGTTGCTGCCAAGACTGTGAGATCCTGCTGTCCCCAAAGCCTTTTGCATCACTCTCCCCACACCACAACTGGTATTCATCTTATGAAAAATTGAAGAGATGAAACTGTCTAGGTAAGCACAAGACAAGCTCATTAAAAAGAAAAAAAGTGAAAAAATGTTAATAATTTTCTACTGGATTAACAAGTTAGGTCAGTTCATCATACGGGCAGATGATTATTAAGGGGTGGGATTTTATGCATAGTTTCATTAACGATCCCAGGGAACACTGGAGAAAGAAGAGGTGAGAAGGAGGGAGTGTACAACATTCTGTAGCATCATGAAGGTAGGTGGACTCAGACCTACTGTCTAATTTCACCCTGATTTGCAATCACCTTTATTTTCAGAGCATCAGCTCTGTAATGCTACACAGTAACAGTTTCTATTGTGTAAGGCAAGCAGGGGAGAAAAAAAATCCATTTTGAAAAAATTAACCTGCAAAGAGACTTTAAACTGTATTCCTGAACAAATGAGTATAAAAAGCTCTGCTGTGTGGTGATTAGGAGAATCTGACACAACAGAGAATAGATCCGTCAGTGGAAGTGGAATTGCTGAGAGGGGATCAGCTAAATGGGTAAAATGCTTGCACTTATGGGATCTGGACAGGCTCTTTTTCTGAACACGTCTCCCATATTTGACTGTCCCACAATCAATCGGATGTTTTCCAGCAGCGACACATCACCCAGCTCTTCAGCCACCATGGGAACAGAGTGCCATCTGGTGGCATCTGGTCACATCCAGCGTGTCCCCTGCCTGTGCAGGTGGCAGCAGAGACATACATGTGACATGAGAAACTTCCACTTTTTAAATTAAAATTCTATAAAATAAAATCTCACGTTAAGCTATCCACTTATTCTTCAGACATAAGGATGACACTGCTGGCCCATCAGTCACTCACCTTGAGATTTGAGCGCATATTTGTGTACGATGACCGAATGCAGGTGAGCTGATAAAAGAAACCTTTCATTTAGTCAAACTCACCATGAAGCCTGCAGGCTCCAACAGCTTCACCACAGCCACATCTACAACCAACCTACAACGTGCACGTCCTGCTTTCTATAAAAGAGGGAATGTGGTTTTGCAGGCACACCCCACATTAACTCTAGGCAAAGCTATGGGGAGTCAGTGTCAGCAAAAATCACCCTTCCTCTCATGCTCAAAGCCCAATCCTATTCCCAGAACCGAAACCTATTCACACAACACTTCAGGTATAATTTAATACTAGTGTCTGTGCTGAGAGAAGAAGCAGCTGTTTACCCTTTCCTCACTTGTAGGTTGCCTTCCCACCTGCCTCCATAAATTCCCAGCTGCTTCCATCTTTCATGTTCTCCAACATCCTGCATGAGCAGCTTGCCTTCAACTCTTATCTGGCCTGTAGAGAACATTCTCTTCCCCAATGACCTCCACAAATATCCCCATATTTGAGTTCCCATTTGGCATATGCTGGCAGATCAAACAGCACATCACGTGTTACAGCTTGAAAAACTCACGCTTTCTTCTGAGGACGAGGATCCGCTTCTTGCAAACCTTCCATTTCCAAAATATCAGCATGCCTCCAAGAAGCACTGTCACAGAGAGAACCACTGCCCAAAGCACTACACCTACAGCACAGAGAGGGAGCACAGGACAGGCTGAGAAAAGGCAGAGGGGAAACCCTGAACAGATCTATGTGTTTGAACATAGGACCATAGACATCATTTCACAAGTCAGAGGGGATTTGCAGGAAGTTCCTACATAAAAATTGTGTTTACCAAAGATACTTCCAAATAGAAAGTGCTAGAGAGAATAAATGTTCTTTGTTACCTCCTGTTGTCATCTCCCCCTTGGCTGAGGTGGGAGAAATGCCAGCCTGAGCTTTCTCCTCCGGAGTTGAATCGGGATTTTCAGTTGTTGTGACACTTAAAAGGTCACCACTAGCAGAGGTCACCAGGTTCTCCTTAAACCTCCTCAGGTCAGAGTTATTTGTTTCATTGCTGAATCTCATGGACAAAGTGCTTGGCATGAGGTAGGTGGGCAACTGGTCCAGGCAAACTTCATCATGTGTGGCATTTCCTTTCCTTAGTATTACTTTGTTCAACTTGGCACAGCTGGGAATGAAAAAGAACATGTATCACTGCTGTGGTACAAGGTACAAGTGTTTTCCATGTGACAAACATCCCCTTGGTCATTTTTGTACCACCTGCAATTATTGCTTTCAGTGTAAAAAACATTAACCTTCTTCTCACCCCTGTGGCATTAATTCTTGGCCTGGATGCAAAGCTGCTACTCACACAGGTGTGCAATTCCACTGTACTTACTAACTAAAAATGAGGCAAGTAGGATTCCTTCCTTCCCTTGTTCCTCCAGTCCAGACCTGTGCAACAGGTACAAAGAGAGGCCTTCTAACCTCTGCATATGAGCCCAAAGTGATTCCCTTGCTTCTAAGATGAATTTGTATACTTTGCGCCAGAAGTGACATATCCTATTTCATCCTTTATTAATTTCAATTAATTAGTCAGTCCCATTAAAGAAGCACAGACTTACTTTGTGTGGGGTTTGCAGATGTCAGTGCTGGAGTTCTGATCAGAGAAGGTCCCGGGAGGGCACTCCTCACAAGTGACATCATTTGTTGAGGTGCCTGAATAAAAATAATGACTGAGGACTGACCAAGTAAAATGCATCAGGTCCAGGCCTACGGCCAGGACCAGGAAAGGTAAGCTGGACAGGTAGGAAGTCCTACCCCTGATTTTGACTCCAAACCCAGGCTTGCAAGCAGAGTGGTGCTGGCACCGTGTGCAGGTGTTCGTAACGTTCGTTCGGCAGAACAGGCCTGGCCGGCACTCGCACACACGACTGGAATTGAAGGAGCAGGGCTGCTTCTCCACAAGGTCAGGTTCTGTGGGCAAGAAACAGATGCAGTGACAAAGGATCACCTTGCAAGGGAAATGTAAGGCAGGGCCAAAGCTGAGCAACACCAGTTTTAAGGCTCAGGAAGCAGAAAAATGTGCTGTCCATGATCACTGACTGGTTTGGGTTGAAGATGAGCTTAACACTCATCTCATTCCACCCCCTGCCATGGGCAGAGACACTTTCCACTATCCCAGGGTGTTCCAAGCCCTGTCCAGCCTGGCCTTGAACACTTCCAGGGATGGGGCAGCCACAGCTTCTCTGAGCAAGCTGTGTCAGGGCCTCACCACCCTCACAGGGGAGGTACTTCTTCCTAGTATCTAATCTAAATCTGCCCTCTTTCAATTTAAAGCCATATGATGGTAATTTAAGTCATGAATAATTAGAGAAGCCTGTAGATAATGGCTTGTAATATAAGACAGAAAGCAGAAACCAGGCTGGGATAGCATTGGAGGAGCGAATTTTTAGGTACTCCCAGGTCACACAGGAAGTAACATAGATTATGTGCAAGGTAACATTCTGCTGTCTAACTCAGTAACCAAGGACGGATAATTTTGCTGTGGAAATCCTAAATGAATAAAATACAAATTTTATTAAGTGTAAATAAAATATGAAGGCAGAGAATATAACTGTGAGGCATGTGTGGGGAAAAGCAAACCTTTTGAGCATGACACACAGGCATCGCATCTTGGCTTTTGGAATGCATTGTTCACATATTGATCAGGTCCACATGTCATGCAGTCTTCGCCTGGATCCCGAGGACATGCTTTCTTTTTAACATAGCCTGGAGAAAAAAAGAGCAAAATATGCAAGATACCTATCCAGAATGGGCAGAAAACCATCCTGAAATGTTCTTGTCTGCTTGTTTACCTGTTAGACACATTACCACAGTCTTCTCTTAGTCATTTGGTTTCTCTAGGACATTTTTGCCTTTCCCATTCAAGTGTTAAGGTACAGGGCCAGGACATAATCCCAGCTGGAAGGGACTGCTTTGGAATGGGCAGATGGAAAATCATTTGCTGACAGAAAAGACAACCAAGTCTCCATGAGGGCCGTTGTCCTGCCATTACTAAGTTCCCAGGGAAGTGGGTTTCATGTTTCCTTCTTTCCTTCCTTTGATTAAAAGGACTTTTAGAAAAGCTCGTCTTTCTCCACAGTCAGCAGCTGAGTTAGTAGCAGATATGAACAGGTTATTGCTTGAAGGAGTGGTGGATGATTAAGATGAAAAAGGATTCTCATAACTTTTATTGTGGAGGAGTTCAGCACTGACATGAGGATGCAGTGATAAAGAATCAGCAAAGGTGAACTGATGGATACTGGTGGCTCGTTGCAGCCTGGTGTAAATCAGATCTCTGCTTCTCACCCAACCTCACTATGACATCCCTCATGATGGGAGCTTTGGCAAAGTATGGTTTTGAAGAAGAAAAGAGCTTTTCTTGGGACTGTCAGAGTCACATCCCCACCCACTTTTTCTTTTATGGGACCATTTTCTCCATCCCTTGCTCTGGTTTACATATACAACTTCTGAAGGACTCTAGTGGTGTGGCCAGCAGTACAGGATGTCCCAGTGGGAACCCCGATGGAACTGGATGCAAATGCTGGCAATCAAACACTAAAGCCCTCTGTATCATCAGAACACAAATACAGGTCAGAAATTTCCTTTAAGAAAAATGAAAGAGATTTCTGTAAGAAGATACAGATGGTGGTGAAGTACCACAAAACGCCCACCCACTGAGGGGTTTTTGGCCAATAGGGGCAGCTTCAGACATTTCCAGAACTCTTGTCTCATCAAGGTATTTCCTGGTGCTGACCTCATGTGCCTCTGAGTCACACCCAGCTTCTAGTCTCTTCGGACAAGGGCCTGTTCCCTCCCTCATGTGAGACACTTTCTAAACTGTTGTGACTATGAGAATAACGTCAGATTTTCTGTATCTTCATTTTATATTTTTTATCTCTGAGAAGAGACTCATTTAGCCTAATTTCACTGTGCTAATTCATACCCAGAGGCAAGTTTGAAATGAATTCTTTGACCTGGCTGCTTCAGTGTCAAGTGAAGTGATAAAACCCCATATAAATCCTATCACGCTATCTGGCTTGCGTGTAGACTACACAGGAGCAGGACAGAGAAGACATTCACATCTGAAGCCACATTAGACAGTGATTCATGAAATTGCCCTTTCCTTCAGGGACAAAATAAAAGTCTGCAGATACACAGGGTTCCTACTGTCTCTATGAAAAGGTGTCTCGGTTTTGGAGACAAAACTTCAGGAGGAAACACTCCGGAATGAGTGTCTCCTCCGAAGGGAAAAGGCCCTCCCCTTTTCCTCCACCAGTAAGACAAGTGGCTCACAGAAAGTGAAAGTGGGAAAAACCAAACTGTTTATTAACACCAAACAAAACAGAGTAGAACGGGGGGGGGAACCAACTCAAAATACAACAAATTCCCGGAGGGGGAACAGACACACGGGCTGGGACCAGCCGGGGCTGCCCCCCGCAGGCTGCCCGGACCGGCGAGGAGGGAGGGAAGGAAGGCAGTGAGGCAAGGGGAAGGAAAGGGAAAAAGAACAAGAAAAAAACCAACAGAACCTTTTTCCTGCTAGCCGGAACACAAAAGAAACCCAAAAAGCAGCACAGCGCTCCCGGCGCACCCCCTCCCAGGCCCTGCCGAGACCCCGGAGCCCCCGAGCCGTCGGGCCCCGCGGCTCCGGCCTCGCCCCCGAGCCCACCTTGGGCATTCAGCGGACGGGTAAGGGATAAAGCGGCTTCGTAACATCACCCCAGGACAGAAGGGCTCCATGTAAATTTGACTGAATTATAAACATACCTGAGGGACACCGGTAACAGCAGCTTTGTGAAATTTCATCATAGAACCAATTCTCAAGTGTACCACAGGGATGAGGTGGGGTTAATGATGTCTAGAAATTGAAAGATACAAAAGATACAATTAGAAAACAACTAATTCTGTTCTAGAGCAGGTCCCAATGCCTGTCTCAAGCAATGGCAGTTGCAGATGGTAAGGAAAAGCCCACAGTTTTTTGAAAATTCAAATATCCCCAAAGCAACTAAATTATTGACTGCATTTCCTTTAGAAACATTGCAGCAGTTAGCAAATTTTTAAAAAGCATAAAAATCACTGTCCTAAAATTGTTTCATGTTAATTTTGGATTAAAGGATTAAATCCAAAGGATTTTTAAAGGAAAGGAACAAAATCCCTTACATCTGTAACAGATTTCCAGCTCTGTGTGCACTGGAGTAAGAGGTGATACCATACTCTGCATCATCTAAATCTACATAGATTTGGTGTAATCCACAGAGGTCATTCCTGTTTGCAGTATACAAGTTTTCTGTTATTTATGCAGTCATAATGTTTGAATTTAGCAAACTTAGTGTCTATTATAAGCCAATAAATTATTTTACTTGTAATTTAGGGACAAATCCTACAAGAGGATTTTGCCTTGAAAAGAATGCTGCAAATACTCACACGATGAAGCCCTTATTCAAATAATTGATCCCACTTCTGTTGTGAGTGAAGATTTCCAGAAATAACCTTTCATCACTACATAACCAATATTTGTTTAGTTAAAAAACACCACCATAAAATAGTTCTGATATTAGCTAAGAAAATGAGACCCAGCTACAACTTGTAACAAGAAGCACATAATAAGACTTTGTTTTTGTATGGCTGGACCACTACATGCTCTGGGAAATTACAGTGCTACAAGTGTTCTGATGAGAAAATCTGATTTTTGAATTTGGCATCTCCCTTAAGAATCCCCTAAAAATGTTATCTGAATTTCATTTTCAGTATTTAGTAGAAGGCATGAACAGTGATTTTTTTCTGGTAAAGAATCGATAAGTAGATTCCCCAGAGATTTTCCCACAGGATACTGGTAGAGCAATTAAATATTTCAGAAACTCTACATCTCACTTTCTGCCAATGAATTTCCCACTGGTCTTTGAAATAATACTTGCTGTTGCCTGCTGCCTTTGTGCACTGTGCAGAATCTCACTACCTAACTCTTTTCATGGCCTGTTCTCCTGTTTAATATACACAAAACACAGAAATTATTTAACTTCCATCAGAAAACAGGAACTTTCAGTCAAGGAAGAAATTAACAGAAGAACAAGAAATAGAAACACATTGAAGCCATTACATTTCATCAAGGTCCAGTAACAGAACTGAGAACTCTGACACATCTCTGCACTATAATCCCTGGGCTTCCCAACAAGCACATTTTGTAGCTGACTGTAGGGGCAAGAGCAGGTGTTTCTGCCTGCTCAGCCTGACTCAAACCACATTTACAAAGGTGCACCCGCTGTTCTCCTGTTCTGAGGAGGAAGCCCTAGACTGGAGGAAAAGGAAGTGGTATCTCCTCACGCCTGTGTGCAGGGGTACCCTGGCCAGGCAGACACTCCAAGCCTAAACAGAACAACAGGAAATGACCAGTCACCACACAAAAGGTCAGTTGTGAGTTACTCAGTGAACTGGTTTTATAAAAAAAATTTAAGAAACAATAGCATCCTGGCTATAGCTAAGTCAGCCTGGATTAGTTTCTCTGCAAGAGCTGTGGGAAATCACCACAAATACCTGATATTCTCTTCCTGGTTCTCCTGGGCAACCAACTCTGGCTGCAAATGAAGCTGAATTTTAAACAAGGGTGTGAACCTATGGGGAATTATAAGGTAGAATTGGATTGTGAGCTGTAAGACCTGCCTGCAGAGGCACATGGCAGCACAAAGGAGCACATGGCGGCACACAGAAGCTTGTCTCCACTGGACCCTGGGGGGAGGAGGTGTCACACGGCAGACCCTTATGGAGAGGAGCCTGCCAGGAGCTGATGGACAGGTAACAGAGAGTGATCATCCCATAGAAGGAAGTGTGCTGCTGATGTGGCAACACAGAATAGGTCACGTCATATAAGGAAATACTGTGCCTTGCAAAAATGTATAACACCAGCTCATTCCTTTGAATAAACTATTCAGATTCCCTGCCGGTCTGGGTACATCATTCAATCGCCGACATGAACCCTTGAATTATTGAATTACTTATGCAGCACATAAGCTTACAGCTTATTTAATTGTATGTTTTGGGGTTTAAATCAAGGAATAGTGTCTGTGTAAAAATGTGAGATAACAGCTTTTTAAAAAATTACCTTGCCAAGAACATGAACATCAGGAGTTTAGTATTAGATTCTGCTCCTGGTTACAGTAGTGCACATTCTGATTATGAATTTGACTTGATGGTAGTGCAGTGATAAATCACTGCATGAACTAGGCCTACATACTAAACAAATTATGCAGATACACATATGAGGGAGTACTCAACCTTATTTTTCCCCTTTCCACGGGAGGGCAGCTCTGCATACAGCCACCTACATTACACATATCATTCATGACTCCTCAACAAATGCTGCTGTCACGTGTCCAACTACAAGCACAGCTTTGTAGCCACCAGTACTGTTACTGAGCCAAACCCAAGGTGCTCTTCTGTGAAAGGAATTCATTTTAACAAATCATGGCAGGATGTCTATGAGTAAAAACCACCTTCTTGAAGGCCCCACCACTTCTATCTGTAAGTATCTGCAAAATATCTGTAAGTCACCATCTGTTCAGTAGAGCTGTTTCATGAGTATAAAAATTAGTATAGATCCTTTCAGTGATAAATAACGTTCATGTCAATACTCAGCATCAGTCACCATACCCCATTCTTGTCATCTTTTTCCCTCTAAATCCTAAAGCTGTCTGACTCCTACTGTGACTTGTAACAGCAACACAATGATGCAAAGTTCTGCTTTTAACTCGGCAGGAAGGTTGGTTCCCATCATTCTCTAAGGGGTCAATGAAGAAATACCAGTTTTATCCCAATAACATCTGCTACTGTCATTAGAACTTAGACTTCTGTTTGTTAACGTATATTGTAAAAAACCCCTTTAATATACAAGGGAGATCACAGACATTGGAGTAAGACGTCTGGCTGTGGTGGACAGTAGGCCTTTATCCTTCTCTCTGTCTCTCTCTTCAAATAAAGGTTTTGGATTTAGCAGGAGCTGCAATACATCTTGTGAAAGGAAAGACCACAATCCCTGTCCTGCTTGGACTGCTCTGTGACAGGATGCACAGGGATGCAGTGGTTTAGAGCTCTCAGTGACCCAGAAGGTCAACTATTTTTTTCTTTTCTAAATGCATTGCAGATCAAGAATCAATTAAATAAAGCCAACATGTAGGTCAGAAGTATTTGGGTTTTTCAACGCTTACTTGAGAGAATTTGTTTTAAAAACAGGCTTTTTATAGCTCTTCTCACTTTCCTTATTTCTACAAAAATGTTTGCTATTCCAATTTAATT